>NW_020954710.1:8238150-8269015 GCF_900497805.2 Vombatus ursinus
TTCCCTTCCCTTCCCTTCCCTTCCCTTCCCTTCCCTTCCCTTCCCTTTCCCTTTCCCTTTCCCTTTCCCTTCCCTTCCCTTCCCTTCCCTTCCTTTCTTTTTTCTTTTCTTTTCTTTCCTTCCTTCCTTCCTTCCTCCCTCCTTTCCTTCCTTCCTTCCTCCTTCTTTCTTCTCTTTCTTCTTCTCCTCCTCTTCCTTCTCTTTTTTCTCCTGCTTCATCTTCTATTATTTTTTTTTTCAAAAAGCTGGGACAATTTACTTTTTGTCCTGTGCAGCTTTCATTTTTGATTTCTTGAAATATAGCTCTGAAAAAACAGACTTTAAAAAAAGCCCATTGTGTTTCAAATGGAACTACTTGGCTAAGCCTTTATACCCCAGTCATTCTTTGAAGGGCCAATAATAGGCCTAGCCTCTGTGGCTCCTTGTTTAGGTTCTGACATACTGGAATGACTGTAAATAGCGATTGTTCTCTGTTCTGGCCTGAAACTCTGAGGGTCTTCCCCTCCCAGATTGATATCTTTGTGATGATATATTAGGCCCTCTCAATTCTTATGTAGCCTTTTGTCATTGAATGGACATGGCCTCAGACCAACTGAGACCTGGCAAAGACCTTAATTTAGAAAGGCCAAGGTTGCTCACTGCCTCTCCAGTGTCTTGACCTTTGTCTGCCACTGGACTCATCACTCTGAAGCAGAGAACTGATGACTTTGCTCAATTCTGCCTCACTCAAAACCAATTCACTTTCAAATCAAGACACCACCCTTGTGATGTCATTGATCCAACAGCATCACAGCCTGACAAGATGCTAGTAAATATTTGAGTTGATATAATTTATGTAGTATCCCCACCCCTCCCAATCCTACATCAACCATGTATGAAAACTTTTGTGACTTTAAAGATTTTAAGTTGATCACTTCATACGTGTGGTTTATCATTGCGTTTATCATACTTATAACATCTTTTAAAGTTGTTTTATTTTCTTTATAATATTGTCATTATAAATATTGTTCTGCTCACCTCACTATGCATCAGTTCATAAGTCTTTCCAGTTTCCTCTGAAATTCTCCATTCCTTTTTAAAAAATTAATTAATTTTTAGTTTTCAACATTGACTTTTATAAGATTTTGATTTCTAAACTTCCTCCCTCCTCCCCAAGACAGCATGCAATTTGATATAAGCTATACATGTACAATCATGCTAAATATGTTTCCACATTAGTCATTTTCTGAAAGAAAACTCAGAATAATAGGGGAAAAACCACAAGAAAGAAAAAACAGACAAAAAAGAAAATAATATGCTTCGGTCTGCATTCAGACTCCATAGTTCTTTCTCTGGATGTGGATGGCATTTTCCATCATGAGTCTTTTGGAGTTGTCTTAGATCCTTGCATTGCTGAGAAGAGCCAAGTCTATCAAAGTCAGTCATCTCACAATGGCTGTTACTGTGTACAATGTTCTCTTGGTTCTGCTCACCTTACTCAGCATCAGTTTGTGTTAAGTCTTTCCAGGTTTTTCTGAAGTCTGCCTGCTCATAATTTCTTATGGAATAATAGTATTCCATAACATTCATATACCACAACTTGTTCAGCCATTCCCCAATACATGAGCATTCCCTCAATTTCCAATTCCTTACCACCATAAAAAGAGCTGATATAAATCTTTTTCTACATGTGGGTCCTTTTCCCTTCTTTATGATCTCTTTGGGATATAGACCTAGTAGTGGTATTGCATGATGAAAGAGTATGCACAGTTTTATAGCCCTTTGGGTGTAATTCCAAATTGTTCTCCAGAATGGTTGGATTAGTTCACAACTCTACCAACAGTGCAATTTTCCTACATCTTCTCCAACATTTGTTATTTTCCTTTTTTGTCACATCGGCCAATCTGATAGGTGGGAGGTGGTATCCCAGGGTTGTTTTTAATTTGCATTTCTCTGATCAATAGTGATTTAGAACATTTTTTCATATGACTATACATAGCTTTAGAAATTGTCCATTTCATTGTTTCATATTGCCTAATAACATTCCATTACATTTTTAAACCACAATTTATCTAGCTAGTCTTAAATAACAGGATAACCCCTCAGTTTTCATTTTTTGGCTACCATGAAAGGAGCTGCTATAGTTAGTTTTGTACATGCAGTAATTTTTCTCTTTGATTTCTTTGGCGTATAGACCTTGTAGTGGTATAGCCCCTTTTCATTGTGGGGGGATTTAGGTGAAGGCTAATATTTTACTTTCAGGGTTTTGAGGAAAGAATTGTTAAATTATATGGTACTTTTTCTTTAGTTACTGTTTTTATACAGTATGCTTAGACTGTCAGTTGTGAAGATTAATTGCTATGATGCAATGTAAGACTTATTTCACATTATTAATTTTTATTTAGGCTTTTTGTGTGAGGATTTTCTAATTTGGATGTTACTCCATGGCTTCACCAAACTTAATCCCCTTGCTTGGAGCACTGTTTAGAAGTCAATGAAAATATATGACAGTGTTTAGGAAGAAATATAATTAAGAGAAGATAATGGGCAATGTAGAAGAAATCTTTTCGATTCTGCAGATTTATTGAGTACTTCCTATATGTTAATCACCACCAGATACATCTACGCTGATAAGATCATAGAGCTACAGCAGGAAGAGACTTCAGAAATAATCAAATTCAACCCCTCATTTTACAGTGAGGAAACAGATTCCAAGGTGGTTGTGATTTTGTCCAAAGTCACATAGGTAATAGCTGTCATGGTAGGATCTGAACCCAGGTTTATTAATTTTTTATTTATTAATTTATTTATTTTTACTTGAGTCACTGTGCTTTCCACTATGAAGTACTGCCACCCTTTAGGAGAAGTATAGATGCTTATTCTTGTACTTGAGTAATCAAGGAAACGTTAAATTATCTTCATTATTCTCTAATAACATGTTAGGTGAACAGTCATGTTCAGTCAAGAAGCACTTGCACTGTTCTAAGCATTGGTAATACAGAAAAGGGCAAAAAATAGTCTTAAATGACAACCCTACTAGGTAGGGTGCTAAGTGCTAGGGGTTACAAAGAAAGATAAAAGACCGTCCTTGCCCTCAGGGAGCTCACAATTGAATTGAGGAGACAATAAGCAAATAAATATGTACAAACTACGTATAATATTAATAATTAACAGAGGGGAATTACTGGAATTAAGACTTTCTGAAGAAGGTGAGATTTTAGTTGGAACTTGAAGTAAGCCAGGAAGCACAGGTGAGGCGGGAAACCATTTGAGACATGGGGCACAGCCAGAGAAAATGCCTGGAGCCGAGACATTAAGTAGCTTGTATGTTCCCTAGGAAGGAGACCAGTGTCACTGTATGGAAGAGTACTTGGAGGGTGGGTAGCAGGGTAAGGGGGTCCAGAATGTAGGTTATAACTAGATTGGAAAGGGATGTGGGTGGGGTTAAACTATAAAGGCCTTTCAGTACCAAAGGATTTTGTCTTTGATCCTGGAAGTGGAGAACCACTGGAATATATTGATTGTGGGGGGTTACATGATTGGATCTAAATTGTAGAACACTGGTGACTGAATACAAGATGAACTGGAGTGGAAAGAGACTTGTGCAGGTATGCCCCTCTAGGGGGTGCCATAGTGCACAGAGCACTGGACCTGTAATCAGGAAGACTTGAGTTTTCAAATTTGGCCTTATTGACACTAACTCTCAGTAATAATTAATTATTACTGTCAGAAAGGACATTAAAAATCATAGGTTTGACACTCTTTGTTTCCATATGAGGAAACAGAGAACCAGAGATGTCAATTGACTTGCCCAAGTTTAAATATGCTATCATTGAAGTCATAGTGCATTGTAAAAGTTTTTTTGTTAAAGTTTTTTTATTCATTTAAAACTTAAATACAAAACAAGAAAAGAAAAAAAATTCCATATACACAGCAGAACATAAGAGAGGATTCAATATAAAACAATAAATTTCCATTTCAAGAAATCCTATGTAATAAATACTACATATTGTTTTCACAGCTAAACAGCTTTTCTTTGCTTCCTTTTAGGTTTTCTTTTGTTCTCTGCTGTGCACTTTTTACTTTATCCCCCCCCTCCAGGTTACAATTAAATTAAATTATACACACATATGTAGATACCTATAAACACACACATATATACACACATACATATATGTGAGACTGCCATGGATATTTCTAATTGTCATTTCTTTTTGTGGAGGGTGGATATCATCTTTCTTCATAGGTCCAAGTCTTTCCATGTTTTTCTAAATCAACCAGCTTATCATTTCTTATATCACAGCAGTAGATTGTCTGTGAAAGTTTTTTGCCCAAGTTTCTGCTTTCCTTGCTGCATTGGTTTTTATTGATAAAAGAAAATTTTAATTTAAAATAATAGAAATTATCCATTTTATATTCCACCAATGCTCTTACTTATAATATAGTTTAAAGTCTAGTACTGCTGAATCTCCTTCTGTTAAATTTTTTCCTCTTAGTTTCTTTGTAATTCTTAAACTTTTGTTCATTAAAATGAATTTTACTTTTTTTTTTCTGATTCAGTAAAATAATTTTTTTTTTTTGGTGAGGCAATTTGGGATAAGTGACTTGTCTAGAGTGACACAGCTAGTTAGTGTTATGTGTCTGAGGTCGGATTTGAACTCAGGTCCTCCCGACTCCAAGGCTGGAGCTCTGCCCACTGTACCACCTACCTGTCCCAAAATAATTTTTTTAGTAATTTAATTGGGGTGGCATTGGATAAATAGATTGGTGAGGTAAAATTGTCATTTTTTAATATTGGCTTTACTTACCCATGAAGAATAAATATTACTCCATTTAAATATGACTTTAGGGGGCAGCTAGGTGGCGCCGTGGATAGAGCAGCGGCCCTGAAGTCAGGATGACCTGAGTTCAAATCTGGCCTCAGATCAAACACTTGACACATACTAGCTGTGTGACCTTGGGCAAGTCACTTAACCCCAATTGCCTTACCAAAAAAACAAAAAAAAAACCCAAGAAAAAAAAATATGACTTTATATAAAAAGTTTTATGTTTATGTTCATGTAATTTCTGTTTCTGTTTTGGCAGGTATACTCTCAGGTATTTTATACTGTCTAGTTATTTTAAATTGTCTAAAACAATATTAAAATAATATTGGTGATACATAGTATTGTTTCCTACTTTTCACTTTTAATTAACTATTTTAGCTTTAACTTCGACATCATGATTACTATCCTTGCTTTTTTTACATAATAAATTCTACTCTAGCCCTTATTTATCTCTGTGTGAATCTCTCATTTTTATTGTTTCCTGAAAGTAGCATGTTGTTGAGTTAACATTTTTTATCAATTCTGCTATCCATTTCCATTTTATGAGTAAATTCATCCCATTCACATTCTAAGCTAGTTACTTTGTGTTGTGTTTCCCTCCTTCCTATTTTCCCTCACTATCCTTCTCACCCTGTTTGCCTCGTCCTAGTCTTCCTCACTTGTCTAATTTACTTCTACCCACTACCTTGCCCTCCTATTTCTTAATCTACCACCCGCTCCTCTAAGAGTCCTTTCCTCATATTCTCCTCCACCCTGAGTTTCTACCTTATTCTCTCCACGCTCCCAATTCTTAATCCACATACTCTTCTAAAAGTCCCTCCCTTATCCTATCCCCTCATCCTCTTAATTCTTTCTAAATTTAGAAGACTTTTATACCCTTCTAGATGTATGTTTTTCCCTCTTTAACCTATTTCAGATGAAAGTAAGGTTTGTGAGTTACCTGGCGCATCCTCCTCCACCCTCCCCACTTCCTTCTTCTGTATTAATTCTTTTTTTGTGCCTCATTTGTATGAGATAATTACTCCTTTTTATCTGTCCCTAGGTAGTTTCATTTTTTTAGACTAATCCAGGCATACCCTGCTCAGCCCAAATAATGATGACAGTCTTGAGAGTACTGATAACATTTTCACACATAACAAATAAATAATTTTACCTTCCTGAGTCTCTTATAATTGGTCTTTAATGTTTACCTTGTATTTCTTCAGTACATTGTCAAGGTATCAGGGCTTACAAAGGGCACCAAGACTTGTGGGACATCCTGTATTTCAAGGGAATGGTATAATTAAAACTGCTTATGACCCCTTCTTTCCTCTAACAGGGCCACTGCCCTTATCACCTCACATCTGGACTATATGGCAATAACCTACTTGTGGGTCTCCCTTGCCTCCAGTATCTCCTCCGTCCTCTCCATCCTCCAAAGTGATCTTTTTATAACGTTGGTCTGACACCCAACCTCCTCCACCCCCAACTTAGTAAAGGGCAGCGTCTCTGTTTGGCTTTCATAGCTACGTAATATGGCCCCTTCCTACCATTCCCACCTTCTTACGCTTTGCACGCTCCTCACTCCTCCTTTACTTTGACCTAACTATAACAGCCTGTTTCCTGTTTCCTGCCCAATGCACTCTTCTGTCTTGAGCTTTCACTGGTTTCACTCTACATGCATGGGGAGAAAGGCTCTTCTTCCTCACCTCTGCCTCATGGCTTTCCTTCTTGCAAAACTCAGCTCATCTTCCACCTCCTGCAAGACACTTTTTTTTTTTTTTTTTTTGGCAAGGCAATGGGTGACTTAAGTGACTTGCCCAGGGTCATATAGCTAGTAAGTGTCAAGTGTCTGAGGTCAGATTTGAACTCAGGTCCTCCTGACTCCAAGGCCAGAACTCTATCCACTACGCCACCTAGCTGCCCCTAAGACACTTTTTCTTAAAAGTCCTCACTTCTGTTTTGTACTGTCTTTCTGAGATTACCTTCCATCGCTCCTGTTTATATACTCCAAGTACATAATTGTTTGCATGTTGTCACTCCCATTGGAATGCTAACCTTTGAGGGCAGGGACTATGTTCTTGACTTTCTTTATATTCCCAACACATAGCTCTGTATATGGAATACAGTAGGTGCTTATTAATTACTTATGGACTGACTTTGTCTTTTGGAAAATCTCAATGCTGTAAATGGAACTCATAATGCATTTGTAACCCTGGTAATGGAGGAGGATAGCTTAATTTATTCTGTTCATCCTTGATAATATTAGTGCATTCCCCCCCCCCCCCAAATAGTGTATATTCTTTTCTCCCTCAGTCCCACAGGACAAAATGCAAGGAGGATTTAACAAAGTACCATAGGTAAAACAGATGTCACTTGCTTGAAATTGCATGCAGTTATGGTCTTGTGTGTTAACCACTCTTAACAACTGTGTTTACTATTGAAACTAGAAATACAGACTTTGATTATAGTTTAGCCAGTTTTCATCATACTATTTCCCTGTAAATGGATTATTTTTAGTTTAACTTTTTGCTGTAAGCACTCTCCCACTACTTAATTGACTCTTCAGTCGCTACTTGCAATACACGTCAGCCTTCCTATTGAAGCTAAACACACATACTGTAACTAGCACAATGGTTGTATTTCTTTGTGAATTATTTAATATTGTGAATCCTCCCCAGTTTTATTCTGAAAAAATATTATACATTTTGGTTATTTTCTGTTGGATGCATGGGAGATTATCTTTTCCTTTTTAAAGTTTCTCTCTGTTCTTCTGTGGTCTTTGCAAAATTATTTGAAACTTGATAAAAGTGTAAAATAAAACCTTACTCAAATAGGTGCTGCACTGTTTATGCTGCCTTAGCTTAATGACATACCTTTCTTTGAGTCATTGAATACTTTCAAAGCTGAACCTTTAAAATGTGTTTACATCTTAATTTGCCACACTTGGCACATTTTGCTCTTGCAAACCAGAAGAAGCAGATTTTGTTTCATGAAGAAGCTGCTTACCAAGCTTTAATTTAGATTGTCTTAGCTTATTGATGAACTTGGGAAGAACACGTGGGCCCTTTTTAAACACAGGCATTAAAATTCAATGATTTGTCAATATTCTAATCAAAGGCTAGGAATTGTGTTCAGATGACACTCAAAAATACAACACTTACACATTCTAAGGATTGCCTTGTAGATTTTGCTTAACACTACTTGGAAACATCTGTTAGAACTTCTCCCTCCAAGCCTGTTTTTAAGACTTTTAGCTGATACTGAGTGTGGTTTGCTTAGTAGCATGTGTATTATTAATCTGATGAAATGTTGCAAGTAGTTAAAAATATCTAAGGTAAATTCTTTGAAGGCAGGTAAAATATTTATATCTTTGCTTTATGACATTTATCTCATAATAGCTGATACTTCAGGCAGATATGTTTATCATTTATCTAGAGGAAAAAAAATCATAGTGATTAGGGCCTGCCATCACATCACTGATTTTGGCTTATGTGTGACTGCTTTTGTGTTTTTTTTTCCCCCTTCTCTTTTTGACATGACAGATTTGACTACTCTTCGGGATTAGTTGCATTTCATTGCAGACGTCTTTGAAGAATTCTGACAGCAGGTGGCGATATTCTGCTCAAACATCTATAGAGTCATTGTAGAAACTGAAATAGGTCAGACCCCTTCAGCTAGTAAAGGTTATCACTTTTTTGCTGGCTCCCCTGCTTAAGATAACATGTTTGACTTTTTTTTTCCTCCCCCAGGAGTGGGGGTGGGGGACAACTTAATGTTCTCAAAGCAGTGAGAACATTCACCAGATTGACTAAACTTTTTCAATAAAATGGTGATTTCTTTGCTGGTAGCATATAAAAAAGTGCCTAAGGATTGTAATCCCTCCCCTTCCCACCATGAGGTTTCTATGAGTGGAAATTGGCTAGTAATGTACAGTAGAAATTGATTCCATTTATTCACAATTTAGTCTTATCATTTGGCTCACAAATCTACAATTTTATAAGATATTTTAAAATATATTTTCATTTGCTATGTTTTGACCTTTAATCATTTCACAAATTTCTGTTTACTTTTTCAAATTATCACCCATAAGAGTGATTTGCTTTTATGATGGTATATTAATTTTTAAGGAATGTGTTTAGAGAAGAAATGAGTATTTTGGCAGGCATTAAACGGGAATAGGCAGGTTTTTGTAAGCTTTATTGCGTAGCAGATCACATCCTTATAGTAATGGATTAATTCAAAAGTTTAGAAAATTTGAGATCCTACTCTGATTGTTGTTCTTTGACTATAACAAAAGTATTTTATTTTGTACAGAAAAATACAGCCTTATATCATAGGCTCTTCTCTAACAATTGTCTCCTATGTATATATTATAACCATAAGATTCTTTGAAAGATTTAACAACAATCTTTGTTTGGCCCTTAAAATTTTAGTATCTAGCTTGTCCCAAACCTGTGTCCTCAAGGCCACATGTGGCCTTCTAGATCACTGGGTGCAGCCTTTTAACTGAGTCCAAGTTTTACAGAACAAATCCTTTTATTAAGGGGATTTGTTCTGTGAAGTTTTGATTCAGTCAGAGGGGTGAACTTGAGTATGGAGAGGGCCGCTTGTGTCCTCCTGGCCGCAGGTTCCCCACCCTGATAGTGTATCCCATGTAGAGAATCCATTAGAAGAAGGATTCTGTATAGATTACAAAATCTAGAAACTTCTCTTCATGGGAGATATTATGCTGATTGTATCAGTCCCTGAAACATTTCAGAGCCTCATAAACAAAATCTAAAATCTCTCAGGAGTTTGTTTGACCTGTTCCTATAGGGCTGAATTGTCTAAGTAGATGAAGAATGCCAATTTTCCAGACATTACAGTTGGATAGATAATCTAAAGAGCTGATCTTGGGTAGAATGTGAAGATGGACAATGATCTGGGGCCAGAATTGAATTGGAGGAAAAGAATGGCCTGGATTTTTAACTTTAGAAAATTGCTCAGTACTTTTATTTACTCTCAAGCTGCTTCTCCTAAAACAAAGGCCCACCTTAAAATTTCTTTTTTTGCAACAATAATAAATTACTTGAAGCACCTAGGTGACACAGTCGATAGAGGGCTGGCCTCGAAGTCAGGAAGACCTGAATTCAAATCCTGCCTCCAACATTCACTTAGCCATGTGACCCTGGGCAAGTCACTTAACCTTTCTCAGTCTCATCTGTGAAACTAGGACCCATAGGGGATCAAATGAGGTAACATGTAAAGTTTGCAAGCTTCAAAGTACCGTATAAATGCTAGCTATTATTTATTTAGAAATATTTCCATTCCATGTCATCAGGTATTTAACATCTACTTTCCTTTACCTTAAATCAGATCATTCTTGTTCAGAAAGGTACCTTCACACTACATAAATTACTTGTGCATTTCTCCCCCATTAGATTGTGAGCTCCTTGAGGATAGGGTCTCTTTTTGTCTTTATTTCTGTCCCCATCTGATAGGGGAAGTTCAAAGGGTGCTGTGCAAAGCTGTGCTAAAATAATTTGTCTAAAACCGCATCTCTCTTCTTTTAACTTTTCATTGTTTTCTTTTTTGTTGAGCTCACCAACTTGGATTTTATTCCAATTCCTTGTATACAGAGAGGATGATGGATATATTTGTATTGAATCTGGTTTCAATCTTTTTTGAGTTTGGACACATCTCCTCCTCCCTTTACCATCTCCCACCTATAGTCTCAGGCTGTGCCATTTTTATTTTATTCTTTGTTGAAAACACTTTAGAGGTACTTTGTTCAGGTACTATAGGATGAAGTGGTAAAAACTTCAAATGTTGGCTTTCTGTACATGAAAGTATCATTGTTACTTATTTTTATTTTTTATTTTTAGGCAGTTGGTTAAGTGACTTGCCCAGGGTCACATAGCTAGTAAGTGTCAAGTGTTTGGTCTGAGTTCACATTTGAACTCAGGTTCTCCTGACTTCAGGGTCGGTGCTCTATCCACTGCGCCACCTAGCTGCCCCCATTGTTATTTTTTTAAAATAATCTTGACATAAATATAATGATTACTTCATATACTATTTAGTACCAGTCATCTTTGGTATTTCATTGATTGCTGGGTTTTTACTTATATATTTATTCCATGTTCTGATGTTAACTTCATTTTTAGTTTCTTGATGCCTTTTAGTACAAATACTGAAAACATTGTCATATAATTTTTGTCCTTCTTGGAAAGTTTCTAGAGCACTAGAGCAGAGTTTTGTTTATAGTATTAACCCATCCTTTTGCTTTGCAGGACAATAGAATTATTTAGGTTAAATTCAAGAGACATCTTTGCATTTCTGACAGCTTCTCAGTGCAGAAGAACCTGAGCATAAAGTCTTTCTCAGTAATATATTTCATCATTTGGTTTTAGTTCATGGTCATTTCCAAACCATACTTGGTTATATTCTATCTCTCCCCTCTTTCCCCCACCACTGGAACTTTGTGCTCTTGGGACCTTGGGACTCTGATACATGAATTTTCATCCTTTTTTTGTTGGGAAACAGGTTATTTCTAAACCATGCCTCCACTTGGTACGTGAACCTTCCCCTTTCCAATGGTAGCTTTCCTTTATTTGTTATATTGCTTTATTAAATATAAGTTTCTTGAGAAGGAAGAGACTTTCTTACTTTCTTATATTTATATCCTTTGTATTTAGCACAGTTCCTGGTACAAAGTAAAAACTACTTTTTCATTCTTCCACTGCTCTTGTCAGCACCTTTTAGAGGATGGGGATGGGGATAGGACTGTGGCTGTCAATTTGCCTGTCTTAAGAGGGGCTGGTGCATTCTGCTTCTTGCTATTACAGGTCCTGCTGTTGCCACCATACTTTATACTTCTGCTGGTCTTGCTTCTATTCTTGGGGTAGGACCCTTCTTTGTAATACCAAAATAATTCTGATATTGCTATATGTCTGCAAGTCATTGACTACTATCACTGTCTCTGAATAATTAGAGTTGAGAGGAACTCAGTAGGAAATGGAGAAGTGCATACTGAGCATGCTGTAACATTTTACCTTTGCTGAATTGTTTGAGGAGTTGCCTAAAGGATGTCAAGAGGTGTGTGAGTGAAAAAGAAGCTGAATCAGTCATTAGGAAGGGCAAAGCATAATTAATTATGTGGATATTCCATGCCATCTCAAGAGATTTAGAGGAATGTCTCCTGCATATCAGTCGAACCCCTGGGAAGACTTTATTGGAGGACATGAGAATATCCAACTAGGTTGCTATATATTTTGTTGGCGTGATATCCCACGTCGATCAAACAAAAGAGCCAATGAAATATTAATTTTTTTGAAATATTGATTTAAAAAAATCTGGAGGACATTTCTAAGTCTAGTTTTGTTAAAACTTAGTTTCCCTAAATCTTCAGAGTTGTGGCAGGGTAGAATTTAGTAATAAATTTGATGTGCCAGAAGTAAAAGAAGAATTTATTAAAGCTCTTTGAATTCTTAGAGATCTAAAGGCAATTTTTAGTAAATAATTCATTTTCAGAATTATTCTTCCCTGACTCCCTAACTATTTTACAGACTTATCCCCATCCCTTTATAAAAGGGTTAGGGTAGTAGTTTTTAGCCTTTTAGAGATAATGCACAGATAACGAGCCTTTGACATCATTTTTCAGAATGTTCAGGGAAACTGTGTAGACCCAAAATACCATGAATTCCCACTAACATTTTTTTCAAGAAAGTTACTCATTAGAATAGTGTGGGGTCAGAATTTGAGGTTATCATTTTTGATTCACATTTTGTCCCAACCACTTGTCTGATCTTGCTCAAGTCATTGTACTTCTTTGGGTCTCAGTTTTACTATTTAAAATGAGAGTGTTGGGGCCAAAAGAAGAAGTGTGTGTATAAAAATGCCTGCATGTTGGGGATATTTTAAAGGAGATTCTTACCCAGTATTGCATTAGGCTATATAATTTCTGAGTTCCTTTTAAATCTATGATAGGTGATCTTAAAAGTATCTTTTCACCAAATTCTGTGATTTTCTGAATTCCACAGATTAACATTTGATTAATTCCCAGTTTAGAATATCTATTTAGAATGTCACAGTTTATGAATGGGATAAAAAATGGACCAGGAAAAATTATTTTTTCTCTACCATGACTTCAAATTGAACAAGTCCAAAACTAAACTAAAGTTTTTGCTTTCAGCTTAACATTTCTCCTTTAATCTCTGTTCTTGGGCCTTAAAATATTGCAGTCACTCCTTAGGTATTATTTTGACCAATGTCTCTTGACCCAGTAACCCTGCGACATTGCCTGCCTCTTTCTTCCACTTAGAAATGCCCCTGAGAGATACAGCAACACCTTTTGCTAACCTCAGAGAGACCTTGAACCTTCTAATCACCTGTTTTCATCAAAGCAGCTCTGTCCATCCAATGGTACTCTACCTACATTCATTTCCTAGAGTCTAGGTTATTCCTCACCTCCTGTTATTCTCGACATTTGAATGGTACTGAACCCCTGATTGCCTAAGCCGGATAGTCATTAAATATTTATTAAGTGCCTCCTATGTGTCTGCCTCAACCTTAACCCCCTAGCATCACATTCCATATCTGTTCATCTCCTTTATCATGCCCCTGGAACTCTGGCTCTATAATTAACAAACTATTAGCTTCTTCCTCTCCTGCTCTTTCCATTGTTGGACACATACTGAGACTTGGTTCTCTTTGTTTGACTTGGCATCCTTGACCATTCTTTGCGTTACTGGTTACACTTGCTTTGATACCCCTAGCTTCACAGGTTCTCATGGGGGACTCACCAATACTCATCTCCTTGTTTCCCATTGTTACCTGTACTCTGACCTTTTACTGCCGTAATTCAGCAGCTTCTTTAAGGTTCACTCTGTCCAGATTTATTCCCCAGTCCTGATTCTGGTGACCATTATCTTGCCTCCTCTTAAGACATTCTCCGTATTCCCCCCCCCCCCCCATGAGTTCATTGCATATACACGATACCCTCTACTCACTTACTGACTGACTTCAAAATTTATATTTATGTTCCTTCAAATACCCTATCTGCTGAGTTCCTTATTCTACTCCCGTGACCTACTCTTCTACTCTATTTTGGTTGTACACTGTGGTCACACCCTTAATTTTGCAATCACCTATAAATGTTCCACCTCTAGTTAAAGAATGCTGAAAACCCATTATCCAATCGTAGTCTTCTATCTTCTATCTCTCCCTATGCCTTTCTTTTCTTAAACCTATTCTATACTCTAACCATGACTTTCAGTCATTCCATTTCTTAGTTCTGTCCGAAGTCATCACATGGATACGCCCTTCCTTTCCTTAGTCTTGACCCCTTTGTGGATCAGTTCAACTCTATCCTTATTCTTCCTCCTGAATCTCCTATCCTGTCCTATTATTGCTCAAGCCTTGCTAGATCCCACCATTATTCCCACCATCTACTTCCTTAACTACTACTCAAGTGCAATTGAAGGAAGTTGGAAGAAGAAAAAAAACAAATAAAAAACTCCTCTCCACTGAGGTCCTCAGTGCATGCAGCAGGGCAATATTCCTGCTCCTCTATCATTTCTTTCCCAGTCATCTCGGAAGCTGCTTTGACCCTTCCCTGGTTTTTTATAACTCTTCCAATTCAGTTGCCTTATCTGTAAAATGTGCCTCTCAGGGTTGTTATGAAGATAAAATGAGATGTTTTGTAAAGCTCTTTGCAAACCTTAAAGTGTCATGTAAATGACATGATTATTGTTACTAAATGAATACAGGCTTAATGTTCAAAGAACATTAGAACTTGTTACAGCTGGAAAGGACCTGAGAGTCCATTTCCTTAATTTTGTACATGAGGAAACTGAGGTCCGATGAAGTAGACGTGACTTTGCCAGGATCACACAACTGATCTGTAATAGAAGAGAAGTAGTAATCCTCCAGTCAGTTAAAAGTCGTGGTGGTGTTATTTTGGTGTATTACACTGGGTCCTTCAACTTTCACCACTTTACCTTGCCCCTGCCCTCACCTCCCTTCTTCCCCCCAATCTTGATATGTTCATTTGATGTGTTGGTTGAAAAAAATTTTTTTTTCAGATTCGTGATGTGTATGTTAGGTGATTGTTTTGGATTAATAGAATAATATGCAGATGGAGTTGACTGTAGTCTGCTTAATCTCTGCTTAAGTGATCAAGTTGTTATTAGACATTTTAGGTTATTACTGTTACCCTTTCTTTTTTAGTTCCCTTATTAGAAAAGTGTTATAATATTTTTAAAATGTCTTTAAGCTTGATACAGTGGTTAAACAAGTGAGATTCAGTGTCTGACACTATTCTTTTTCACTGTCCTTTGTTAGTGTGAATGTGCCCTTGTTACTCTAGGGATAATTGACCATTCAGTACAGCACAGTTCTATTAGAACTACTATAAGAGTTGTGGTATTTGTTTCCCCTTATTTTTCAGCCTAAAGAGGGGGAAAACGAATACCAAGAAAAACTTTTAGAAACCACATCTTCTTAGTGTGCCATAAAGAAAGGTATCTGGGGGATTTGGGACGGTGGTGGTGGGTAGTTAGTTTGAGGCATCACATTTGTCAAGATAGTTTGTGCCAGCTGTATTACTCATTTTGAAGAAACAGAAGGAAGCAAAGTTGCTCTAAATTGACGCAATTTTCCTTGAATATTTTGAGGATAGTGGCAAATAACCTACAAGAATACTGGCTGGGTAAATGGTTTACAAAACACTTATTAAATTGTAACTATTGATAGAAAATATGAATCCATGTAAATTGTTTTCCTTTTGACACATCCATGAAGTAAACAAGCAAACCTTTGTGTAGATAAAAGCTCTTTGGGTTTTTTTTAACCTCATCTTTCGAATACATGCTATCAAATATAATTTATCGACTGCTGCTTTCAGAGGCCAGATGGAAGATAAATGGACATGATCTAGGTGTTAAGGCTATTTGGTTGTTTGATATGGTTCTGATAATATATGAAATATAACTTTAAAATGAATTTTAGTAATGACAGATACACTTTTGAAGTTGTAAAAAAATTCATGGGCCTTTAAAAATAGCAGGATGATAAAAATAGCAGTATCAAATAGAAGTTTTGTAAGCAAAATGCTACCTTGTGTGTGGGCTGAGTATGTGGTCTTCTCTGAATGATACAGTTTTAACATAATCTCTTTTCAATGCTCTTCAAAGCAAAAAAGCAAGCCTTTTGCTGGGGATAAAAGGTTTGGCTGTTAATCTGAATTGACTCAGATTTTCAGTGTAGAATTTGCCTGCAGGAGACATGATGCTAATCTAACATTTGGATCCAGTGATTCATGTTAGTATAGTGACTTAAAAAGGTTATTAACCAATAGAAAATTTGTATAAACTGACAAGTATCACTTCTTAAAACCACTGGTAACTGTTACTCAAAGGCTACAACTTGAAGCTACCATAGGGTTGTTTTTTTTTTTTTTAAGCTTTTATAAATGGTTACACACACTCACACCCACAATCTCCTTTTATATTCCTTTCTGCCTTTTAAACACTATATTAAATTTAGATGTTTTATATTTATTCTGTGGAGCTCCAGAGGGTGGAACTAGGGCAGGTCATTGGAAAGAACAGGGAGGTAGAGTTTTTTGTTCCCTGTTAACATGTAATAAGTTGCATTTCTTTCACCTCTACCAGCCTAACTGGTTTCCAAAGTTGGGGGGGGGGCGGGTGACAACACACCAGGGGGTATGTATGATCAACCAGTCAGTGGGTGGAATCATAGGTCACATCCTATCCTTTTTGGATAGCCATTTGTGGGTTTGCTTTCAACGTGATGATTCCTACTTCCTCTTCCCGCTTGATTCTCCTTCTTTCTCTTCTGTGCTAGTTCCTAACCTCCCCCTTCACCTCCCAGGCCCAGCCATCAGTTTTCCTCCTAGTTCAGATGGATTCTGTGCTTTGGGGCACTGAACTGTTAGTAATAGTTCTGCCCTGCCTCCTACCTTTCATTTGGGGTGTAACACAGGATTGTGATCTGAATTGCAGATTATTGTTACATTATCTCTAATCCTTCCTCCCCTCCCCTCCCCCCCCCTACAAATTTCCCTGTTGGCTGTCTTCTATGCAGTAACCTTCTAATCAACCAGATTTCAACAACCTTGTTGGCATCTTTAACAGACACCACCCCAGTTCAGTCCTTGATCACCTCCAAAAGAATTATTGCAATAACCTCCCAATTGGTTGCCTTGTTTCAGGTCTCTTTCCTGCTTCAATCTGTTCTCCATACAAGTTAACCCTCTGAAGTAAACTGGCTCCCCATGGACTCTAGTAAAACTATTATTTCACCATTTCTTATAATTTTTTCATTTCTATTTTGGTTAAGTTTTGTAATGCAAATAATTTTTAATATAGTAAAGGCACATACTTTGTAAATAAGGAAACATACATATGTTGTTATGTGCTCAAACATTTTTTACTGATAGGTATGTGCAATCAAAAAAGTTCAGAAGGCACTGGTTTAAATTTAGATGACCACTTGTAAGAAAGATGATTTATCACTGTAATATGGCATCCAAAAAAAGCTAATGAAACCATGGGTAGCATTAGGAGGAGCATACCTTCAAGGAGCAAGGAGGTGATAATCTCACTGCACTCTGCCCTTGTCAGACCTCCTATGTGCTCTCTGAGCATCAGAGTTTAATAAGGACTTTGACGATCTGAATTTGTTCAGAAAATGCATCCAGGATGGTGAAGAGCTTTAAGTTCATGACTCAATTGGGGAATCTACTGAAGGGACTGGGCATGTTTAGCCTGGAGAAAAGAAGACTCAGAGGAAAGGTGGTAGCTGTGTTCAGATACTTAATTGTCATGTAGAAGAGCAATTAGACTTTTGTTTGACCCGAGAGGGCAAAACCAGGAGCCAGAGGTGGAAGGTGAAAAAAAGGGCTTCCAGAACTGTCTGTCCAAAAGAAGAATGGCTAGCCTGGAAAGGTGGGAGATTCCTAAGGTGACCAACCATGTGTGGGTTGGACTGGATGGCTTCTTTGACCCTTTCCAACTTGGAAATTATATTCTGTGGACCATTGTTGAAGGGATTGGACAGAGGACCAGGCGAGATCTCTGGGATCCCTTCTGTGATTAGTTCTGTTCTTCACTGTGTTTATGGAGACTCTGTAATTTAGATTTCTTTTTTTTTTAAGTTCTTGTTTTCATGCATTTTGCTCTTTTATTTTTGGGGATATCTTTTTGGTAATTTCCTCAACTGTGAATCCTTGCCTGACGGAAGTAAACTCTAGGCCACCATGACATCTAACTGTAACCAAGAATACTCCTGTTACACATTTTTCAACCATACAAACTTCCTGTTTTTTAAAACTTATCTTGTTCTCCTGAGAAAAAGACTAATATAGCTATGGTTACATCCTGTGGTTATTATCATTTAAAAAGTCTATTGAATTTTTCTAAAGCCCTAGAATGTAAAAGTGATTAATGCCCCCAAAATGTAAATAACTTGGTCTTATTTCTGATCTCTACTGGGCCTTCAATAAAAGATTATACAAGCAGGACAGCGCTTAATGCATTTCTGTTTGTTCAGTATCTACTACATGTGGAATGTCAGGAAAATCTCACATTAAAGGATCTGCCCTATTTTGAAAAGATTGTAAAGGAAGCATTTGGCAGTCACTTCCTTTCACTTGTGAGAATGAGCATGCTTTACATTAGAATAGTTTAAACATACCAGAGCCTGCTGATAGGGGTATCATATTTTCCATTGTAAAGTTAACATGCCCTGAAGATTTTAGGGGAAGATCAATGTTTGGTTTTTATTGTTAGAATTACTTGAATAATATACAAGTTAAAAGGGTAGCCTGGGTCTTCCTTTGTGTTAAGCTGTCTTTCCTGCCTGCCCAAATGTTTGCTTTTTCTGGAAAAGTAAGTTATATCCAGCTTCTCCTAAATGTGGATGTTCATAATCTTGTGTTTTTACTTCATGATAAAATGCAAACCCTTGTTTTTTTGGTTGAAAATTCCTGCAAATGTGGCATTTAATTTCATCTTAGCAAGTGTGTAATTTTTATGGGAATGTGTATTTTTAAATTGCTCTCTCCCAAAATAAAAGCACACAATTCCAGAAGGAAGTACCTGGTCTTGAACCAGAGAATTGCTAGAGGAATATAATTTTCTGCTTATTGTATTTAATCTGGGAAGTGATTTCTTTTATTTTCAATCTTTAGTTTCCATTTTTCATCTTCGTGATAGATGCTTGGAATGGGTTTTTTTTTTTAATGGAAAGGGAAATGCTTAACCTCTCTTACTAGGTGCTAAGTAGTAGGGGAAACAAATCAGATGAAAAAATAATAGCTAAGTTAATGTTTCTGATTTGTAGACCTTATATTATTTGCTGAAATATCTGGCCTGGCTCATGTTTTGATTTCTTGCTGTGAAGATTCCTGCTGTGTTTTTGAGTTAAGTCTTTTCTCACAACTTGCTTCCTAGCAACTTGGCTGGATCCTACAACTGAATGTATTACATTTAGTAGATATCTAAGTGCATAAGGGATCTCATCTTAAACATCCTGCCAGGTCCCTCAGTTCCTCAGGTCATTCATCTATATGACCCTCTTTGTGTATAACTCTTCCACTGAGTGAGGGATCTCTGTACCTCATTTTTTTTTTTTTTTGGTCCTTTCAAAGGACAATTGTCTTTGGAACTCTGTAACTTCATTTTTCCAATCTCATCACTAGTAAATTTTGAAGTGTAAGAGAAAATGTTATTAAATATGTTTAAAGTAGATTCCTATAATTTTAGTTACTTGAAGGCTAAACTTAGCATGGTACCTGGCCCATAATAAGTGCTTAATATTAATAAATGCTCATTGCTTTATTCTAAGGCTTCTCTCCTCTCCCCCTCATCCCCATCCTTGCATTCTGGCTTTTTTTCATCCCTATATCCTTGATTGAGTTATATATCTTGAAATATTACCTTTGTATACAGAGGATAATGGATGAATCCTAAATATCCTAACATGTTTGTAGTAGGTGCTCATCTAATGATGGTGGTGGTTTAAGTCTCCCTTCCATTGGAAGAGTTGGCTCCATGGTTGGGAAACATCCAGGCTGGGACCTTGTAGTTATTCCAGAAAACATTTTAGCAAAATTGCTAGTTTTGTTGCTAATAAGAAGCAACAACAACCAAATGATTTTTATGTGTATTCAAAAATGTTTAATTACTAGTAAAAATATATCATTTTTTAAAAAAAAATTGGTTCTAACAGGTATATGTAAATGAACCTATTTTGAATCTAGAAACTGTGAACTTTGAGCATGACCATAATTTTTATCTGTACATAGGGATTTGGGAGAGCTTGGTGGCACAGTAGACAGAGTACTGGGCCTGGAGTCAGGAAAACTTCTCGAGTTCAAATCTGGCCTCAGACACTGAGTAACTGTGTGACCTTGGGCAAATCACTTAACCCTATTTGCCTCAGTTTCTTCATCTGTAAAATGAGCTGGAGAAAGAAATGGCAAACCAGTCCAGTATCTTTGCCAAGAAAACCCCAAATTGGGTCATGAAGAGTCAGACATGACTGAAAAACGACTGAACAGCCACAATACATAGGGATTGTAGATTATTGGGAAAGGACCTTAGAAGTAAACTAGTCCAGTTTTCCCATTTGTCAGATGAGGAAATTAAGGACCAGAAAGTGATTGGGAGGTAGTGTGGTGTAGCAGAAAAACCATTGAAGACAAAGTCTGGAGATATTTGGGTTCAAATTCTGCCTTTGATTCACTAACTATATGACTATGGACCCATTATTTAACCTCTTTAGCCCCAATTATGTTAACTATAAGATGGGGATAAGGTGTGTGTAGAAACCCGGGTGGGGGTCCCCCTATGTGACTATCTAATGGAGTAATATATATGTGAGGTGCTTTCTATGTAAAAAGCAGTTTAACTTGCCCAAACTAACACGGTTCAAATGCCAGTAGAATTTACCGGTAAGTAGTTTAGTCTTTTGAAAATGAGGGAGTTAGATTAGATGATCATGAAGGTCTTTTCCAGCCCTAAATACCGTGATCTTTCCACTACCCTTTGTTGCTTATCTCAGGCGTGGTTTGTATGCTCTTTGCAATATTGATACAGGTCAGCCTGTTCTAATTGTGGTTTCCTATGTTTTCTTTGGCTCTTTTAAAAAGAGTACATACATAGTTTAGAATTTGGTACCCTTTGTTGAGATTAAATTTAATTATTACTAATAAGGTTTGTTGCCAAGTGCAAAAGAGAAAATATTTATTTTTTGGCATTAATGAGATTACACTTACTTGTCCACTTAATGCTTACTCCCCCCCTAAGTCCTGCAACTCTTCATTACTCTTTCTTAATTTCAGAATCCTGCAGATAGTTATGATACTATTTTGGTTGTTGTATAAGTCTTACTTTTTGAATATATCCCAAACCAACACTATAAGTTTTTTCTTGGTCCTTCTTACTTAATGAATTGTTCGAGTCTACATTTGTTTCTTAGGCCACATATAATCTGTGATTTTCCCCTTGTCTCCAGTTCTCTTCAGTGGACTTGTATTTGGAATGACTGTGTGCAAGGCACTGGGATTAACACAGTTGTCATCAAGAAGCTTACATTTTACAGGGAAAATGTGACATGTAAACAGATAAATTACAAGATTGGCAACAGAAAGGAGAGCAGAAAGTTCTTATTTAGAAAGAAAAACTTTGTGAAGGTGTGAATGCTGAGTATGAAAAATATGATTTGATAATCTAAGTGACTGACAAAATTCTTTAAAAAAAATTCATGTATGTGGATACAACCTGCTACTGACCTTACTTAGTAGAATTTATAATTTGCAAATATATATGAGTTGAGGAACCAAGTATTTATTTTAATTTTTAATTTTTTAAAAGTCTGTAGATTGAATTTCCCCAGAGGGAAAGGCTGAGGGATGTTTTGGGATAATTTTGGTTTGGCAATTTTTACCTATAATTATTTGGTTGCTATTCTTCATGTCAAATATACTTTAGGGTGATTCCTACCTTCCTTTTGAAGAAATAATCATTAATGATTTAAGTTATTATTTTTAATGTAGATATGCACTTGAAAATCTGCAGCTGTTGTGTATTTATGTAATATACAAATTTATTAGGAATGTTTTTAGAGGCTTGTAAAATATACCAATCTAATTCTTCATATGAATGAAGCTAAGATGCTGCAAATACGTTGCATATTAGAAGTGACTACTAGAATAAAAGATTAAGATTGATCTGAAGTATGGGTTCCTTTGCCTAGGTTGAGAGCTGGCCAAATGCTCAGCCAAAATCTGTAGCCATTTTCAGACATTTATATTGCCTGAAATTCATCAGTTTTAGCTCTTTGTCTAGGTGGACTTTATTATTTAACTCGGAATAAGTTGAAAGAATGATCTTTGTGAGGTTGGGTTAATAGTAAATCTTATCCATTTTCAACTTGAAATTCAGCTTCAATTGATCTGAAATTTTCATCATCACTGGTGCTGTATCTGCATGGGTCACAACCTCTCCATGCCTGAGATGGTCTTTATGAGCTGCTTTGGCCAAAAATATTATCTGGTGATCAAACAGCTGATTATAGCCTAGCAGATATTTGGATGACTTTTTGTTGGTTAGGCCAGTGCTTGAAGCCTTCCCAGCTTGTGCTTTACTGATGTAAATTTTGAGAAGCCAGGATTATATCTATAACCCACTGAGATAATCAGTGTAGGCCTTTAGTGGATTTGATACTTAAAATTTTTTTTTCTGTCCTTCACTTAAGTAACTTTGGTATTTCACTATGCATATAGTTAAGATCTGTTTTGGTGACTTGGTGAAAGGGAAAGTTGGTCTGCTGAAAATTCCTGCTGCATATTCTGTTAGAGAAAAACACAGGCCAGCATCATTTGCAAATATCAGTTGTTGGCTGTCTCTGAGCAAAGTAACACCAGTGTAATAATATCAAGGCTTCTTTGGTTTGTTCACTCACTTTGCTCAATGGGTTTTCTCTGGAAAGATTTGAACTGTTTTTCCTCTGGCATTCTGACAGTTTTGAAATTTTAATGAACCCTATCAGGAGTCTCTCTGTGTAAGTGTTATTTGCCCTTTGATGTAAAGCTGTCTTCCCTTGCCCTTCAGCCCCACTCCTTTCGTAAGGGAGGAGTGGTTTGCTTCTTCAGGCTGTAGCCTGTGAGAGAGGGAAGCACAGTCTTCCTCACTTTGTTCTTTCTTTAGAAATTGAAGAGCAAAGCGATTAAGGGAAAGACAGAAAAAAAGGGTTATTCTGGGTTATGGGGCAGCTTATTGCATTGGATCTGATTTTGCTATGATGCTGGCAAATTTTAGATTTCTGGGTCATAGCACTAGTGTTACTTTAACTAGGTTTTTTACTTAATTATAATTGTTAGGACAAAGTCAGATGTCAGCTCACATGGCTGCATGCTTAGGCCTGTAGAATACTGAGTGCTTTGCTAGTAACTGCATCCGTTGTCTCCTTTCATTATCTGTTAATGGTACTCAACATGACAGGGTTGTTTTGATAAATGGAGTTTGTTGTGAAACCAGGACCTGGATTTGTGTTGGATTGGAGCTGAGGACAACTAGGAGAAATGATAGAGATACAATGTTTGAAATAATTTATGCCTTGTTGAATCAGTTGCATTAATATTGAAAATAAAAGAGGTAAGGAATGGCTGATTGTTATTCCATTTCTAAGCCAGGACTTACCTTTACTACCTATGCTTATTGTCTGATCACGTGCTTGTATAAAATACACAAGAATATTCTTCTAATAATCTCTATTTCTAATAAGCAGATCTATCACTTTTTATACTCATCACCAACATGTTGAGGAGCTGTTATGTTATTTGACTATCAACTAGCTGAAATACTTCATTTCAACAGAGCCATAGGTTTTGCAATCAGTGAGGATAGAGGAAAGATTTTAGACGGGAAGAAATTGAAGAAAAAGGAAAAGAATGTTGAGTGCTAAAAGTTGAAGATACTTCTTCCCTCCCCATTCTTATGAGAGGACTTAGTAATATTTTTGCTTGTTAGAAAAGTATCAAAAGAAAACTTGTGTTCAAATGTGCCTGCATATGTTGTAACCTTTATGCAGTGTAGTGTGTAAATGTGCAGGAGTTCAGGAACAAAATTCAGTCTGTAGTTTTTACCTGTTGGCATTTTGCTTAATTTGTAAGCTATGAAGAATTTAGCTCTAATAAATAGTTGCTCTACTTACCTTGTTAACTTTTTCTTTAAAAAGAACAAAAACAAAAACAACTTACATAGTGTATTGAATAGAGCTGGTCAGGGAGTCCTGTGATATCACTGAGTTTCCATACTCATTTTTTTTTTGGTGCCACAGTCTATAAAATAATAATAAATATCTTTCCTCCTTTAAACTCAACCTCAACATAGTTTCCAGAGATGAGAGGATTGTTGAATGTGTACCATTTTAATTTGAAAATTAGTGTTGCTTTTCTCACTAGCATTCTCTAATGTAGGTTAAATCTGGATTTCTTAGGTAGATTGAAAGGAAAAAAATACTTTTTCTGGTTCTGTTGTGCTTCATGGGTTAGTGAATTGGTAAACGGGAAGCATGGTTGGGTAAATACGGGGTCTGTAGGTTGACTTTGGGATTGATTTCATCTCTGATAGGCACAGTGGTATCACAAAGCCAAGTGGCTTGGATATGAAGTTTATTTTCAGGCAGCACATTCCCCTCAGGTTATTCTCTTATTGAGACGTTAATGTACAGTGGGTTTTGCAGCAGAGGCAGACTTGCACTATATAGTACTATATACTACCTTCAATCTGTATTGATCACAGAAGCCTTTTCAGGGTGGCAGGGGTGTTTTCTACTTCATCAGCTATCTGTGTATTTGCTGTGTTTGTAGTTTGAGATAGATGTTTCTATCCATTTCTAAAACTTGATTTTTCTTTAAAATTGAGGATAGTATGAGTCCAGCAAAAATAATCTGGGAACAAGAAAAGTATGTCAGTTTCATCCCAGTTTGTGTCTGGGATCCCTTGGGTTCTATCCTAAAATCTATTCTGATTTGTTTTGTTACTTTGGGCAAATTATTCCTTAATCCCTTTATATTTCAGATACCTATTTCTAAAACAGGAATCTAATAATTTAGCAAAATTCTGGGATGTTGAAAGACTAAATATTTCTAAAACTGCTTTCAGATTCTCTTGAAATGACTGGTCTGAAGATTCAAGATAGTATTAATCACACCTGAAGTTTATCATTGGAGTTTGATAACTGAAAACTTTTCTGTTTATTTTGAGTTGACACTGAGGGTACCCTTATTCTTTAGGCTACACAGTTTAGTATAATACAATGCTAGTCTTTCGTAGTATGTGACAACTCTTTAAAATAAATGGTCGTTACTATTACAGGATGAATTGCATAAATTTAGTTTAAAATTAATTTTTAATAGAATCTGTTTTTCCACTGTTGGTAGGTAGAAAACTAATTTAAAATTGACAGTTGGTAATTTTGTTTAGATGCATATAAAATGAATTAATGAAGGAGACTGTAATTTGGTAGCCAATGCGTGTATATGTTCATTTAAAGCCACAAGCTAAGGAATGTGCATTTATTGCTTCCCTATTAGATGAATTTCAATCAAACCCCAATTTAAGCCATGCCTCCCTTAGCAGATGGATCTTTATTCTGCTGTGGAAAAGGGGTGGGAGAGGAAGATTTTTAACAAAATGGCTTTCACGGTATTTGAAAATTGCAACCAAAATTGGTGCCAGAAATAGTCTTGACATACAGAAATGCATCTTTTTCTTGTGCATCTTTAGAACAAATGCTTTGTGTGTCTTTTCCTGTTACTATTATTTTTTTATCAGCATTTGCGAGACGTCAGTAGGTGGTTTGCATTAATATTCTTGGCGGTGGCGGCAGCAGCAGCAGTAGCAGCTCTAGCTCTAGGATGTGTGAACTGCTGATCACTCTCGGGGATGCTCTGCCTCTTTAATATCTTGCTTGCAGATGCATTTTCTAGCTGACCACGCTATTAAGAGCTGCCATCAATCACGCAGCCTCCTGGTTCCGGCTGCTCTGGAGGGGGAGGGAGAGAGGACTGGAGAGAAGGGAGTCTAGAGAAAGGAGGGGATAAAGCAACAGCGGGAGGAAGCGTAGTGTGAGTGCCTGGCCGGCGAGGGAGGGGGGAGGGGGGAGCCAAGAGGGGGGAGTACGAGGAGGTGGGGAGGATCAAGCACAGCCCAGCCGAGCGGAGCCCAGCCGAGCCAAGCTTGGCAAGCGTGGCTCCCTGGGCTCCGCGCCGGGTTTTCCTCACCACCGCCTCCTGTCTCTCGGAGGCTGTTCTTTCTCTCCTCTGGTGTCTGGGTAAAAGACAAGAGCCTGGGTCACAGGCATGTGGAACTGTCTGCCCCGCAGCTGAGGCTGGAGTGAACCGAGCCGCTGCGGCCGCCGGTGTCTGTGTTGGGGCTGCTGGAAGCAGCCGCAGTGGCCGCGGACGGGGCGCCGGTCCGCGAGTGGGGGACCCCAGCACCCCAGGCCGCTTTTGGGGAGCTTTGCTCTCGGGCCGAGCGCCGCCAGGAGGGAGGCTCCAAGTCGGGCAATGCTCTTCACTTTCCGGCCGGCCCCGGAGCAGCGCCGCGCGGCTGAGAAGCTGAGGGGGCCTCCTTTTGTTTAGCAAGTGCATCTCATTCCCCTCCCCCTCCTCTCCCTGCCCTGCCTCCTTCCTCCTCTCCCCACCTTCCTGCTTTCTTCTCATCCCTTGCTTTGGGGCCCCGACTTGGTGTAGGGTCCCCTATGAGGCTGGAAGCAGCCCTGCAGCCCTGCTGCTGGCTCCGGAGGAGGAGGAGGAGGAGGAGTTCTGCTGGGGTCAGCTTGTAACAGCTGCTGAGACTGCAGGCAAGTGGCGTTGGCCCATCCCCTGCCAAGAACTGGCTAGATTAAAACCCAGGGCAGGCAGAGGGGGTGAAGTGAGGGCCATGCAAGTGGCCAGGGACTGTGCCAGGAGGAATTGGGGCAGGAACTTTGGCATGAATTCACTCGGGGATTGTGAATGAGGGGAGTTGCTTAGGAAGGGGGGGGTAGGAAAGATTTCCTGTTGTAGGCCGGGAAGTCAGAATAAGTGAGTTCTAGTGACTTTGGGGATTTCAGGAGTCTGGGATTTGTATCTTTCTAATGACTTTTTAATATGTGATGCTCAAAAGTTGCTCATACCCCGTTGCTAAAAAGGAGTGCGGTGTTGAAGTTGACCTCATAACGTGTTCTTGAAGGATCTAATATGGAAGTGTCTTTCCAGGAATAGTCAATGAGTGAACTGCCGATTGTATAACCACTAAAATACTTCTGGCTTTGTTTTTAATTGCTGAAGCCCCAGAAGCCCAACATAAAGTACCCAACATCATTTGGGCAGAGGAAATACTCTACTGTGTGTTTATTTTTACCTCTAAGCAAGAAAAGTTGGCTTGTGTGGGTGAGCTGAGACCTTGGTTACCTCAGCAGCACTTCTTGCCTTGTCTGCTGCTGGTTTAAAAAAATTTTTTTAAACTACTTCTGTCCATTCATTAAATATTCTTATAAAACACTTTTGTGCCATTGAGTTTAAAAATGTAATTTACTTTTCCAATATAATCTGTATACATTTTGCTACAGTAGCCGAAGTACAGGAATATCCTAGAGGGAGAATCTTTTAATTTTTAATTGGTACAATCTTTTGGTGTTAGGTGGTGGCTTAAAAAAATGTTTACCCAAATCTTGTTCTCAGCTGAAGTGACTGGAGACCTGCTTGACCACTTTCTGTTTGTTGAGAAAGAAACCAGCTCCACTTTGTTTTACAACCAGCTTTTAGGCTTCTCCTGAGCACATGTGGCACTGCTCTCCATGGGGCATTGTTTGGCTAGAAAGCCTCCTTTCAGCCATATGGAAATTTTTTTTAATGGCATGTGAATGAAAATGGCGGTGGACAAGAAGACTAATTTTTCCCCTTGTAATTGTGGGTTTTTGAGGGGGGAGGGTTTGTTAGTTTTAGGCTTAGAAAATAATTAAAAGTTGAGGGCAGAGTTGACAAAGTCTCAAAATTTGATGCTGTGAAATTTAAACATTGGGTTCTGGAAATTTTTGCTTGGAACTTGTATTTAAAGTAAACACTATTTAAAACTTATAGACTGGAATAATATTCCAGTGCAAAGCAGCTGATCTCTAGGCAGTTGCTTCTAGACATAGTCAACTCAAATTTTTATTTGTGGGTCATATTTGGATGCTTTCAGGAAAGAGCACTTTTGAATATTGACATTCCTTAGCAAAATAATATAAGGCAGACATTTTAGATGCTTAATAGCAAGTTCAGAATTGTGTGGGAGCAACATTTAGAAGCTTTTATTTGTTTTTTTTTTCAACCCTCTAATTTAGTTGTGTTTAAACTATTTTATAAAGATCTCTGGGACCAGTGAAAGGTGGTTTTTAGTCCAGAGTACTTGAGTGCTTATTGTACTCTGGCTGGGCTTGGTGCTTGGCAGGCAATGCTTGAAATGTTATTTGATCTGGCTGCACGATAGAATTGACTAGGATTACACCATTTCTTTCCCTGTGGCTGTTGAAAGTGATGCATCAGCTAGTGCTGTTCAGCAACATATTTAAAGACTTAAACTGCATGCATTCACTCTAAGCAGGTTTCCAGAGAAAGGCTGTTTAGATTTTTGTCTTATTTTGTGGTTTTGCATTTATGAATTGAGGCAAAAGCTGACGTAATGTATCTGAGCCACTTCCTTTGTGTGTGTGTGTTGTGTGTATGTGTTGTATGTTTATGTTTTATGGTTTGTAGTGAGTTCCAGTTTTAAGCATGTGTTTGCGTGAGAGTGTGTGTGTGTGTGTGTGTGTGTGTGTGAGAGATGTTTATATTTTATGGTTTGTGGTGAATTCCAGTTTAAGCATTTGTGATTATTTCTCAATGCTTGCACATACACATCATACATATAAAAATATTTTTCTCTAGATGTCTTCAGTGACATGTCACTTTCCCATGCTGTATAGTTTGGGGATTGGAGATCAGTGAATGTGAAGGAGGGGAGAGCTCCTTGAGTTTGTCATTAAGGTTCAGTAAAATGTTTGTGTGTTGCAAGTTAGCCTTTTATTTTAACTAATGTGACTATGTATACATCTGTTAGGTCACAGTGCATTGGGCTTCTTTCCTCATTGTAGCTTTATTCAACACTGAGTGGTTTATAAAATTGTTGGATGCATTTCTTAATCCTTCTCCATCACCCTGCTTGCCTCTTTTTCATGTGATAGAAGAACACATGTTTTCATATACTCAGGTCAGTTTTAATTTGTAAGAGGTTTTATTTATGGTTTTGAGGGGGAAAAGGGAAACCAGTTAATTTATTAATAGACTTTGCACAAGCCAGCTTGTTCTAAGGTCAAAGAGTTTTGCTAGCTATTGTGTAGTTTAAGATCAGGCAAAAAAATCAACCATTTTATAATGACCTGGGAGGTCATTTCTTTTGCCCTATGAAATAAGCATTACTATGTCCAATATTATAAAATTGATATCTCTCTCTCTCTCTCTCTGACACACATATGCACACACACACTTTCTCTGTCTGTCTCTGTCTCTGTCTCTGTCTCACACACACACACACACACACACACACACCCCTTACTAAGTGTGGACCTTTTTCCTCTGTTTAAAGTCACACCACACAAGTGCTGAGATTTCAAGTTTTTTTTTTCCCTCGCAGCTCCATGTCTTAGAAATTTGTTTAGCCACATTTATAGCACCTTTATAGCCAACTCTAACTTGGCAAAAGTAAGTTTCCTGGTTCCATATTGAATGTGTTTGTTTATCTCTTTTGCCTGCCATTCTACCTGTCTATCCCAGGTTTCTGGGGTTTCCTCATCCCCAGGGATGGGGAACCTGCAGCCTTGAGGCCACCTGTGACCCTGTAGGTCCTCAAGTGCAGCCCTTTAATAAAAATATTTGTTCTGCAAAACTTGGACTCGGTCAAAAGGCTGCACTCAAGGACCCAGAAGGCCACAGGTTCCGCACCCCTGGTCTCTCCTATCCTATCATATTCTTTCTGTCTGTCTATCTATCTTTCTGGTATAATTTGTCTTGAATATAGGTCTGTGACTGAGCCAAACTATCATAAGCTATAAAACAGATAAGCAATGACCTTTCCCAGTACTTAATGGTCTGGTCATTCTTTACACATCTACTTTTGTGTTGGGAAGAATATTCTTCAAACTTATAAGAAACCTAGTGGTTGTTGACAATATTATGTAGTCTTGCATATTTTAAAAGGAGCAAAAGACATAAAAGCAAACAAGCATGAAATCTGTTTATGCACATGGCTAATGTGGTGCCTTTATCTGAAAGTCAATTAACTGATTGAAGGCAGGGTCAGGGTGGCAGGAGGAAAAGATTGGTTGGGTGATGAGGCAGTTCTGTGTATTAATTCTTTGGTGAACAACTGGCAGCATATTTAAGAGAGTAGGTTATTTTCTAGAAAATTTGACTTTTAATGACACATTATAAAACCAGTGGCTGCTTTATAATATACTGCTAATATAATTGACATATCTTGTAGCAGTTAGAGAAATTACTTAAAATTTGAAATATACAGAAAGAAAGTTCCTAATTCATAAATGAATTTTATTTCCAGATTCATTTAAATTGAGGGATATTTCCTTATGGTGGCTAGGTTCCCATGCAAACCTACAGAATTCCCTTTTTTAGCCAAGTAATGAGTGAAATACTTTGTTTACAGTGAAAAAATAATTTTGTTGAAATACTGGTAAATACTAATTTAAAAAGGGAATAGTTTTTTTTTAAATTTTGCTGGTACTTGAAAAAAAGTAGGTTTAAGAGAGAAGAGGGTAAATGGGGAGTTTTATAGATGTCAAAGTGGACTTTTAAGAGCTTCAGAGGTTATTGCTGTTCTTTAATGTCTAATTTCACTTTAAGACTTAAAGCTTTTTTCCCTGATACAGATGTATCATTAGCAATATTTTTATATTTATCAGCTATGATTATGTCATTATTTGGCACATAAAAAGTTTGGATGGGGGAGGAGAGGCTAAGGGCAATATTTGGAAAGGAAAACAAGTCA
>NW_020954710.1:8269025-8301193 GCF_900497805.2 Vombatus ursinus
TGGGGGAGGAGAGGCTAAGGGCAATATTTGGAAAGGAAAACAAGTCAATCAGCAGTTAATTGTTGTTGTTGAGTCATTTGGTTGTGTCTGACTCTTTGTGACCCCATGGACTGTCCATGGGGTTTTCTTGGCAAAGATACTTGAGTGGTTTGCCATTTCCTTCTCCAGTGAATTAAGGCAAACAAAGATTAAGTTACTTGTCCAGGGTCACACAGCTGAAAAAAAAAATCTGAGGCTGGATTTGAACTCAGGTCTTACTGACTCCAGGCCCAGTCCTCTGTCCACGTAGCTGCTTCCAGCAATCAATAAGCATTTATTAATAAATAATGATAAAGCATTTATTGAGCTTTTTTAATGTGCCAAGCACTGCTAGGAGGTGGGGCATATTTTTATTTTATTTTATTTTATGTTTATGAGATAAAAATAGCCTCAACTCTCAAGAACTTTATGTTGTATTAAGGGAAATAACATGTACAAATAAATATAATATATAAACAAAGTAAATAAACAGTAATGTTGGGGGAAGGGAAGCACTAACAGTTGTCAGGATCAAGAAAAGTCCTCATGGTTTTACTTGAGTCTTTGAGGGAAGCTGATCTCCCCAGAGAGAGGAGTTGAGGTGGGAGAGCAATGTAGGCTTTGGGCAGAGTTGGGCAGGTCTTGAGATAGGAGATGGAATATTGTGTGTAAGGAACAGCCGTAGGTTAGTTCATAAGATCATAGGCTCATAGGTAGGATTACAGATACTGCTCTGGAAGGGACCTCAAGGATCATTTACTCCAAAGCCCTCTTTTTACAGATGAGGAAACCGAGGCCCATTGAAGCTTATTTAAGTAACTTGATAAGACCACCCAAACAGTAAATGTAGTTGGAATTTGAATTCACTTCTCTTTACCCTAGAGCCCTTGTCCTCTCCACTGTACCATGCTACTTGTGGATGACAGTTAGATTGGACCATGGACTAAGTGAAGGAAATGATGCACTATAAGCCTGCCAGGGTATATTGGAGTCAGCTTGTGAAAGGCTTTAAATGCTAAATGCAATAAGGGGAGCCACAGGAGCCTTAAAAAATTTTTTTTTCTAATTTAGAAAAAAACATTTAATTTAATTTTTTTTTTTTCTCGAGGTAGTTGGGATTAAGTGACTTGCCCAGGGTCACACAGCTAGTAAGTGTCAAGTGTTTGGTCTAAGGCCAGATTTGAACTCAGGTCCTCCTGACTTCAGGACTGGTGCTCTATCCACTAAGCCACCTAGCTGCCCCTATTTAAAGTTTTGAGTTCCAACTTCTATTCCTCCCTCTCTCCCTTCTCTCCACCCTCCCTGAGAACATTCACAAGAGCTTTTTAAACAGAAGAATAATGGAAGTTTAGGAATATCCCTTTGGTAGCTATAGAGAATAGATTAGAGAGAGAAGACTGAAGGCAGGGATCCCATTGAAAATACTATTATAGGGGCAGGTAGGTGGCACAGTGGATAAAGCACTGGCCCTGGAGTCAGGAGGATCTGAGTTCAAATTCGGCCTCAGACACTGAATAGCTGTGTGACCCTGGGCAAGTCACTTAACCCCATTGCTTAGCCAAAGAAAAGAAAAGAAAAGAAAATACTATTATAATAGTCCAGGTTAGAAGTGGTGAGGTCTTGAACTAGGGGGTGGTCATTTGAGTTGAGAGAAGAGAATAAATAGGGGAGATGGGTAGAGTTGGAATGAACATGACTTAGCAGGTGATCAGATACATGGAATCCTGAGGAGAATGAAGGGTAGAGGCTTGTGAATCTTGAGTTGTGAGTGTGGGTGACTGGAAGTAGGTGGTACCTGTACCAGTAAAATGAAGATCCAGAAGAGAGGTGGGTTTTGGGAAAAAGATTGTGAATTTTGTTTGGGACATGTTGAATTTTAGAGGTCTGGGGCATATCCAGTAGGTAGTTGATTATATGGAATTGGAGCTTATGAGAGACTTGAATGAGGATGTTTTAGGAGGAGATTGCCTGAAGTAGAATTAATTGACCTTTGAGTGGTGAGTAATTTAGGAAGGAGTGGAGGAGGTAGATGGAAAGTGCTAAGTGTTCAATCTTCCTCTTAGCCGAGTAAGAGGCAGAATGGTGGGAAAGAGTCAGTTCTCAGCAGCCAGGCCATCATTCCCAATACGATTTAGTTGTTACCTAGAACAGCTCAGGTAGATGGGGAGATGCATTCTGTTATATGATAGTGTCATGCCCTGGTTTCTGCTGCCAGTTACCGCCTCTGAGGGGGTTGGAGAAACAATCTGAGACAGAACAATTTACACTGGAACACAATGTCATCATTGTTCATTTTCTCTGTTCTTGTCTGTACTGTGTCTGGGTTCTGGTATAGCCAAAGCCATCGCGGAGGACTAACAAACATTGGTGAAGAGCACATATTACAATGCAGTGCTTGAGTGGTTCTGTGTTAATTGGTGTGTATACTCCCACCGCAGGTCCATGGCGGCATTAGACGTACAAGTTACCCATCCTTGCATTTGCCCTGGCTGCATGTGTTCCGTATTTGCTTCTTGACTTTCTTCTCATCAATACCATATGCATTTGTGGGAAAGTGCATCCCAATTATATGCAGAAGATGTTTTACCAGATTTTGTCTAAATTCCTTTGCTTTGAGCTAATATGTGTATTTTGAGTGACTCTTGAAAGATAAACACATTGGTGGTGACTTGTGTGCTATAATATTAGGAGTGTGGACCAAGCTGTACTGTGTGCTTCACCCCAACCATGTTATTGCCATCTGCTCTGCTTTTGCACCTTGAAAACTGGGCTTTTGGAGACCATGCTCTCTGAAGAGCTGTCAGTCAATGAGCATTTATTAAGCACTTATTTATGTTAGGAACTGTGATAAATACTTTTCTCTCACCCACAAAGAAAGTCAAAAACATGGGCCCTGCCTTCAAAGAGCTCATGATATAATGAAGGAGACAACATACAAATAATAATGTACAAATAAGATATAAGACAGGGTAAGTGGTATGTAATTTCATAAGGGAGGCACTAGCAATAGGAGGGGTTTGGAAGGGCCTCTTGCAGAAGGTGGGATTTGAGTTATCTTCCAAGTAAGCTAGGAATGAATTAATTGCTTTTTTTTTTTTTGTAGTCAACCAACAGTAGATATAGCCAAATGTTCTATTTTCTACATATATAAAAATCAGTTCCCAAAAGCTTTCTGGTCTCATTATAATGTTTTCTTCCAGATATGCTCCATGTGCATAGGACTTTCTCATAAAGAGTTTATAGAGACATGAAAGTTGGCATATGGTTTGGTTGTTGCTTATGGCTTCTTGGTTGCCTTTTAAAAATAATGGTACCATCTGTGATCTTTTTCATTCTTTTGGAATCTTTCCCTCTTTGTGATATCTTGCAGATTGACCTCTCAATGTTTTTGTTTTTGGCTCCAGGAAAGATTGTTATCTATTGTCTGAAGAGTTTACCTAGATACTCATCACCTGAAGCCTTGATACTCAATCATACCAAAGTTGGCTGCTGTGTGATAATAGTGTGTTTCTTGAAGTTCACCTGGCTTTTCTGTACCCCCTACTGTTATGATCTGTGATACATTGGCCCCATTCTTTTGGATCCTCTGAATATCCTGTCTAGTTAGAGCTGCTGGAGGCAGCCTCCTGAGCATCACTAGGTTAAGAATTCAGATGCCAAATGTATCCATTACTACTTCCATGCCTTATTTTCTCTCTTATACTGACTATGGGAGAGTTCTGGTCATAAATCTTGGTATACCGCTAACCACCAGTCAGTCAGCATTTTTTTTTGTGCCTACTATGTACCAAGCATTGGTGCTAAGCACTGTCAATGAAAAGTGCTTAACTACTTGTAGTAAGCAAAGTGACATATAGTTTGTCAAACTTGAAAGCAAAATTGGGGAAGTTTAAGAAAATTTTCTTTAATATAACTTAATGAGGAAAGGGGTCAAAGTAATGTGTAAGTCATGAATCTTTGAAAGTCTAAAGCTTTAGCTATTTAACATGACTTTAAGAAGAGTGCATTAAAGATGAACTCTTGGTAGAATTTCATTTTCAATGAAAAGCATTTAAACAAGGAACAAATAATTTTGTGAAATTAGCTACTGATCCAGTATTGTTAGAAAAATATGGGGAATAGGGTAGTGCTGCGTAGTATAATCACAGATATTTGGGGATAACTGGAGCCTAGGAAAAAGTAGACGTGATTTTTGTTTAAAAAAATAAAGCCATTGGTGAGCATATTAATTTTGTAGAAGTTGAAAATTAGTTCCTTGCCCAAATATTTTTTTTTCATTGTAGATAGAATTCTATAAGGAGTTTAACCCATGAAACAACCAATATATCAAAAAATAAGATGACAGAGAGTAGCCCTTGAAGTTAACGTTATTTAAGCCTGATCTTTATAATTAATAAAATAGTAGTTTAAAATATTAGTCAACACTTATAGAACAGTGAAATCATGACTAGTCAGCAAGTTAGCTTTATTAAAGCAAGTCATGCCAGACAAACTTGATGACTGTTTAATAGAAATGGGGAAAAAATGGTTGAAGAGAGTACTGTAAATCTTTTATTTGCCCTTTTTTACTAATTAATTTAGTATAAGATCTTTCAGAAAATTATCGTGCAAAATTATTTTAGGTTTATTTGATGATGAGCTTAATCTAAGGGAAACATGATGTTCATGGAGTGGAGACCAAGTAGATTTAGCTGGTGGGAAAAGAAATGCCTACTATGTTCCCTGCACTGTGCTAAGAACTGGGGATACAAAAAGAGGTAAAACAGTCCTTGCCCTCAAGGAGCTCGCAATCTAATGGGGGGAAGCAAGAAACAAACAAATATGTACAAACATACTATATACAAGATAAATAAGAAATTATTAAAATAGGGAAGGCACTAAAATAGCATCATGAGCTGCATTGTGACCAAAGAAAGACACAATCAAAAAAAAAATGAGTATTTAAAGCTATGGAAGAGCCAAAGTGAGAAGGTAGCAATTCTGAAAAGCATATGTAATAGAATAAACCCAGCATGTGTTAGAAGGCAGGTAGTGGATAAAGCACTGGGCCTGGAGCCCAGGTCAAATCTAGCCTCAGACATTTGTGACCTTGGGCAAGTCATGTAATCTTTATCTTCTTTATTTTACTGAACTGTAAAAGGAGAAATGATAATGATAATGATGATAATCATAGTAATAATAATATCTACCTCTCAAGATTGTTGTGAGGATCAAATGAGCTAATATTTGTAAAGCACTCGGTGTAATGCACATAGTAGGCCTTCGATAAATGCTTGTTTTCTGCCTTAGAAATAAAGCATGTTACCAGAAATTCATGGTATTCTTAGTGAAGATTTAGGAAAGGCTATTATGAATTGATTTACTCTGTTGCCTCAATCTATCACATGATGAGAGTGATGATAATAAGAATACCTTATATATGCAGAGTATATTTATAATATATTTGATTCTTATGATAACTCTGTCAGCTGGGTAAGTCAGGTATTATCCAATTTTTTTTTTTATTTTAAGAGATGAAGAACTTAAATCTTACAGGTGAAGTGACTTGCCCAAAATTATGTAACTGGTAAAAGACAAAGCTGGTAAAAGACAAAACTGGTAAAAGACAAAGTATTTATTATCTGAATTTTCCACTTTTTCTACTGTTCACTTGTCCCTGAACCTTCAGTGATGGTGACTAGGAATATACTTAGCTACCTCCATACCTATGTACATATATACACATCTATAATTGGGGGGCTAGAAGATACAAATATGGGGCTAAAATGAAGATTAAATATACATTTGATTAGAAAGGTCTAGGGCTTAAAAAGTAATCACCAATTTTAGAGCCATATTTGATTTAATAGGTTTGTCTTTTAAAATGCAGTTTTAACCAAAGAAAGGTGTTAGATGGAAAGTTTCGTCATAGGAGTTTGAAGTGGAGTGTTCAAATGGAAACGTGCAGTGCACTGTATGACTTGTGAGCATAGGCTTCTGAGAAAGAAGGAAGGAGTTCAGACATTTGTTTGGGAGTCCTCTGCCCAAAGGTAATGTGAAAGCCCACAGAAAGTCCATGAGGTCTTCATGGGAGAGAGTGTGGAAGGCTGAGGTCAGAGGAGAGAGATAAATTGAAAAGAGAAGATAATTAAGGTAAATTAAAGGGTCTTGAAAAATGGATTGAATTTGGATGGTAGGAGAATAGAGTTGAGACCATTTCCATTAGATATAATGGTATGGTCCAAAGCTTAACAGAGAGTAACACATGTTAGCTTAGGTGGCTTATTTGAAAGAAATAGGTGTTTGGGGCCAGAGTGTAGCAGTCATGAGTGTTATAGTAAGGATTTGGGGCTTTATTTTTTTATTTTTTTTTGTTTTGTTTTGTTTTGTTTTTTGTTTGGCTGGGCAATGGGGTTAAGTGACTTGCCCAGGATCACACAGCTAGTAAGTGTTATGTCTGAGGCCAGATTTGAACTCAGGTCCTCCTGACTCCAGGACCAGTGCTCTATTAACTCTGCCACCTAGCTGCCCCTTTTGGGCTTTATTCTTAGTAGGCATTCAGGAGCCATTAAATATTTTTGAGCAGGGCGTAGCATAAGTTTTTTTTTCTTTTTGAGAGATCACTTTTAAAACATTTTCAGTTCAATTTACCAAACATTTAAAGTCCTGAATGTAAAAGGGTCTTTATGCATATTATTTTCCTTGTCCTCATAACACCTTCAGAGGAAGAGATGATTGAAAATAATGACTGAAGGCTCAACACTCATGGGCTATCCTAGTTGACTAGCCTGCTGTTTAGCCTTACTGAGCTTCACTATCTTCATCTGTAAAATGGAGATAATAAAACCTGTACCACTTACTTTGCAGGGTTGTTGTGAAGGTCAAATGATATAATATAGCTAAAGTACTTTGCAAAATCTAGATCAATATATGCTTCATTTATTAAAGGCTGGTAGTATGATTATATTTTTATCTTTAAAAAAGAACTAAGACTCAGCCTTTTGCCTAAGGTCACGGTCACATTTGGTGGTGGAACTAGAACTTTAAGATTGTTGAATGGATTTGGTACCAGAATCTAAGTACTTGAAATCATTGTGTTTTCTTCCCATGCTACTAAAAATTTTATCCATCAACTTTGTACAGGATCAAATGAAATAATGAAGATGAAAGCATTTGAAAAAGTTCAAACTGTTTTATATTTGAAAAAGTTCAAACTGTTTTATAAATGTAAGGCATTATTAGCCAGAATTACTATAAGAACTTTTAGAACACATAAAATGAGTGATAGAATTCCCATTGCTTTAGGTAGTTCTAACCATTTCTGGTTTGAAATAGACAATGTGTAACAAGGGTGACCAGTTAGATCTCTCATCTACTTCTCTTTTTCATGATGTGAATTACTTTTTTCAACTCTCCTTAGGTAAGGGCCAGTTTCTGGGAGAGTGTTATGCCACAGAAGGAACAAAATTCAGTAAGTAGCTTGTGCCATTTGAAAAATTATTTAAGTCAAAAGCCTCCAGATGGTGTGTGCTGCTGTGTTCACAGCTGTATTTACCACTAGCTCACCAGATTATCTACTAATAATTTTTAAATAGCTGGTTAGGAACAGTGGTATGTTCAGGTCTCTGCTGGTTTTGAACCACAACAGAAATAGTTCCTTTTTCTGTATGTTTTTTAGTAAAAGGCCAATGAAATGACTTTAAATCAGTTGAATGCAGTTAAGTGTGCATTCAGGATGTCTGGTTTGGGTCACATTTCTGCTTTGCAAAAGTCTTTAAGGTGTTTGCTTTATTTCCAGTAGGTGAAAAAAAACAGACAATTTTTGGGGGGTGGGTATGGGATTATCATGCCAGTGAAATTATTCCAGCCTAATTCTTCCCACACCCAAAAGGAACTTATGATTGCAAGGTACCCTTGACAAGTGGTCACATGAAGCCTTTATTGAAAAATCTCCAAGAAAGAAGAAACCAATCACTGCATTTTGAGGCCGCCTCGTTCAATTTGAGGTAGCTGTAGTTATTGGAAAGTTTGTTCTGACATCAAACCTAAACTTTGTTCTTGCCTTAGAAATATCAGCCTAGGTGTGGCAACCTGAAGGGTAACATTGTCATGTTATTTTACTTGTAATTAACTGGTATCTTTGTATCTGAAAAGGCCATATTGGATATATTTTAAATAGCTTCTCCTGTGGTTATAGTGCCTCTTTCTGTCAGTTGCCTTTTATTAAAATTATTTTTGTCATAGCACATGAACACAAAAATAGTAAAATCTTGCTCTTTGTTGAAGGTATTTAATAGTTAATGGGATGTCTTATGTTACTAAAATTTAATTATTTTTGCACTATGCATATAAATATACTGAAGCAGTTTTGCTTAGTAATTTGTGAACAATTTGTATAAGACATTTGTGAAAATGAATGTACAGTTGTAAATTTAGGGGCATTGTTCTTGGTTCTTGAGCAAATGGCATAGGGAGCTATTAATGCTATATTTAGAACTCCAATCTAAATTAGACATTGGTGAAATAAATATAGTCTTCATCACTGTGAAATTTTGCATTTGAATAATTTACATTTTACTTTTTGTTTAATGTACTAATAATTTGAAAAAAGATGGTACCAAAGAGGGGGTAATTAGATTTAAATTTAATTTCATCTAGTTTCTTACCTTCTTAGGCATCATATTTTTGTAGTCATACAGTTTCTTCAGAGTATAATTTCCCTTTTGGGGGAAATATATGTTCAATGAGTGAATGTTCACCTCTTAACAACAAAGGTTGAATGATAATAAAGTTAAATTTTCATTGAGAGAACTGGCAATTTAACATTCAGTTCTGAGTATGTTGGAGGAAGCAGTTTGAGTTTTGAACTTTGAATGGAGAGGGACAAATAGTATTGAAAAATTTTTTGAATAATTAATAATGACTTCTTTAGAAAACTTTGTCAACTCAAGGACCTGTGACTGTACAAACATTCATTGAAAGAATAAATAATATTTTATTGCAGTGAATTTTTTATGTGTATTATAACCTCGAATTTCTGATTAGACAGCTGGATTAGAATTCTGGCTTCCCCTACTATTCCTCTGGTGTTGGGGAGAAGGCTGTAAATTTTACATTAGTAGCACTGCTGCTGGCTTCCTCCAGAGGGAACAGTGCAAACTTCAAAGGAATGATTCAGCGTGATTAAGCTCTTTTGTGAAAATGGGTGTAATTCAGATGCAACAGTATAAGGTTTTGTAGTAAATAAAAAATGTAGTGTTGTTATTTTTTAGAGTTGTGTCATTTCCCTTTCCTGATTTTGCTTAACAAACAACAAGAGGATAAGGAAGAGGAGGTAGTTTTTTCCTATTTATTATAAGGAGGAAACTTGAAGGCACATACTAATCAATGGGATATTATTAACCATTTAAATACTTTAATAGTTCTATAACTTGATTAGCTTCTTTATTTTTTGGGGTGGGTGAAAATCCTTCCAGTGGTAATTGCAAGCCATCCACATCTTATTTAGTTAGATTTTTGTCCATGTTCTTCTGTGAACCTTCCATGAAGGATCTCTCCAACTCAGCAGAGGTCTTCCCCTAGTTCTTTTAACATTTTATGGGCACCAGTGAAGCACTCAGGTTGTCTGCTACTGCTGCTGCTGCTGTTGTGATTGGCCCACTGCCCTTTTCTGTTTTCTATGTCCTAGTGAAATCCTTTCTGCCACTTCTTTGTGAGTGAGTCACTTTTGATAGTGCGCTGCCTGCCACGTATTGACACCCATCTTGTACTCTCCATTGCCTTTGGGCTCACTGGGAATTTTGATTCTTCAGAGATTGTTGTTATCTCATGACTTACAGCCATAAGTCCTCTCTGGGAGGATATGGGTGTTAAAAAGATGACATTGTTTTCTTTTTCCTGTTTGGGGAGCAGTTTGGAGGCATTGAAAGTGTGTTCCATTATTTCCCAAAAGAATCTAGCCTATTCTCTTCCTCCTACTCCTAGCTTCTGGATCCAGAACACTGTACTAGGCCTCTCCAAGAAATGTGTAATGAGGGACTGTCCTTTCACCTGCTTTCTCTTTTTAGCATGTCTGCAGAAGCACTTTACCTTAGGCAATTCAATTAGCAATCCATTCTGTCTCTTTTTTCTGTTAAGAATAACAACTGGAAACTTGCAGTTTTTAAATATTTTTAATTGCTAATGATTCCCTTATCCTTTTTGCTAAAAATATTGCTGTGGAATTGCTTTAAGTGTCTGGAAATCTCCCTTTGCTCCATACATTGATTTGATTGATTAAAGAGGCAGGAAGGGGACTGGGGAGTCAGAAGGTGTTTTTTGTAATCTCTGCTGTGACCTTGAGTAAATTACTTTCCCTATAAGGGCCTAGGCTTCCTCCTCTGTAAAACGGTGATTGTTGATCTATATCATCTATTAAATTCCTTTTCAGCTCTGGAAAGTCTACATTTCTTTTTTTTTTGGTGAGGCAATTGGGGTTAAGTGACTTGCCCAGGGTCACACAGCTAGTGAGTGTCAAATGTCTGAGGCCGTATTTGAACTCAGGTCCTCCTGACTCCAAGGCTAGAGCTCTTTCCACTTCGCTGTCTAGCTGCCCCAAAAGTCTACATTTCTGTTATAGGACTAAAAGTCATTTACGTGACACCCTAAAGTTTACAGGAGATTGGGACTACTTTCTCATTTCCTTACAAGAGACCCATGAAGTACAAACTGCAACTATAATCCCCATTTTACAAATGAGGAAACCAGCTCAGAGAGGTTACACATTTTACCCTAAGCCACAGAGCTGGTAAATGTAAATGTCTGAGATGGATTATGAGTCCGAGTCTTCTGGCTCCAGATCTCGGACTCACAGAATCACAAAACCTCAAAGTTGAAAGGGAACTTAAAAGCAATTTCGTGCAACTCCTACCTCTACATGAGTCTCCTTTCTCCAGTCACAATAAGGGATCATCTAGTGCTGGCTTGGAGAGTTTAAGTCAGCAAGAACTCCCAACTTCCTGATGCAGTGCCTTTTACTTTTGGGCAGCTCTGATTGTTAGGAAGTTTTTTCTAACATCATCTCCTTGATGCCTCCTTCTACCCATGGCTCCTAGTTTTGCCCTCTGTGGCTAAGCAGAGCAAGTCCAATCTTTCTTCTGCAAGACAAGTCCCTTCAAATACTTAAATACCTTCTCCTTTTTCTCTGTTCACTCTTCGACTCTCCCCTCTCCCCCATCCCCCATTCACCCCAACCCCCATTCTTCTCCAAGCTAAAATAAGAATCCCTTATTCATCCAAGAGGTCATCATTCCTAAGGTGTAGCCTCCAGACCCCTCACCATCCTGGGTACTTATCCTCCATGGATATAAAGGCTTCACTGTGGGTAGGCTTTGCTGTACCCAGATTTCTTGTTTAGGTGTGATTTGGACTAGAGGGCCAATTAAAATCCTTTTCAAGGCTTGCTATATTTGAACTATTTGACATCTTAAATTTGCTCTGTAGAATCCTAACTCCAGTAAATCTTTGCCTGAATTATCCTTCTTTAAAAATTTCTTATCTTTAGCCTGTGTACAGGCATTTATTTATTTATTTTTTGCTACTCACTGTGTGTAAGTTTCTCTGTTCAGATGTTGGAATTTACCCTCGCACATAATAGATTGTGAGAGCTATTTTATTTGAACTTATTTAGAACTAGAAGATTCTTTTTCATTTTACTCATGCTGAGGGATTGGGTGTGCCTGGCAGCAGGTGGAGATGTAATGAAAGTATCAAAGTGACTGAAAAAGAATGCAAGAAGCTATAAACTTCAGTTAAAAAAAAAAAAAAAGACAACCCCCCCCATAGTCCCCAGCCTATCCTTGAATCTGACACAGTAACAAATCCCTGTAGAATTTACTTTTTACAAGCAGTCAAAACATACTGTATTTGCTCCATTTCCTATTGAAATCTTAACAAAGAAGCCAAAAAATCAGATTTCCACTTCCTGATAATAAAACTCTTCCTTTGAGAATAGAGCTTGAAATAGATTTTTATATGGCAGTTCCTGCTGATTAATTGAATGCTCTTAGATAATCTTTTGTGTGTAAGTTTAGCTTTCTTGTGAAGGAAGAGTATAGCTAAGTGGTATGTTTATTATTAGAATATTGTAATTTGCTTAAGGCTGAGAAGCCTAGGTTTTGTTTATAGTTTGAGGTGCATATGAAGGGGAGAAAAAAAAGGTGCATATAAAGGAGTTAAGAGCAACCCAAGCTTATTAGATCATTTAGAGACTGCTTATCCCTTCATGGGACAATAAAGTAATTATGAATGTTGTTTGAAAATTGGCTTCAATTTCTTTCAACATTATTGACTCTGTTTTTCTAAAGATATTAGATAACTGCTTCGTTGTCTTCCCATTAACATTTTATGGATCTAAAATGACTCTCTGTTTCACTTTCTCTGGTGGGGGTTAATAGTCATGGAAACAACTCTCTCTCTCTCTCATTTCCTCAGGAAAACTATTTTTTTTTTCTGCTTTAAGTTCGTGTCACTGTCATCAAGAAATTGTAAATTAAGCTTTCCAAGAGGAAGTTGAGAAGGCAGCATGGTGTGGTGGATAAGCTGGTCTGCCTTGATGTCAGGACTGCTTGACTTCAGATCCTTCCTCTTTCACATGTTGGCTGTGTGTCTCTGGGCACTTAGGTTGCTTAACGTCTCTATCTTCTCGGCAGTTTTCTACTAATATAGGTTGCAGATGAGCTGCTGCTGATTTGTGTCTGTGGAGTGATCCCTTACACCATAAAATTATAGTTTTTCTCTCTCCCTCCCCCAAGGGGGAAATTAATCAACGGATTGTTATTATGAGTGTTCTTACTTAGAGTACTTTTAGGATACAAGCATTCCAGTCTTCTCAGATCCAGAGAGAGAATAACTGCTTAGAAAGTCTAGGGGAATTAGTTTATTCTGTTTTTTTTTTAGCCTCTGCCTTGGCCTGGACAGAAAAGAGAGCATTTGGGATGGGAAGGTTGCTGAGGATGATCACTGAGTTAAATTAAAGGTGAACAATTCCACTTTACTTCGTTAATTGGAAGATAAGCATTCTTCCTTTAGGGACTGTTCTTAGATTTAGACAACACCATCTCCAGGCTCCACACTAAAGACCTTCCCATGAAGCAGGTTCTAATTATTGGTATGTTAATGTGGTATTAAAGAAATTAACAATTTTACTGTAAACTGGGCAAACTATCATTATGGAAAGGAAATGGACATTAATTTTTGTTAATTTTTGTCACTGAGCATAGATATCAATTTCGACAGTTGGCTATAATAGAAAGTTGGAATGTGGACCGAGAAATGAAATGATGATGCAGGCACCTGTCAAATATGGGATGGGTACACATACTGGTGGAGTGATCTGATAGGATGAAGGGATCTCAGTTGAACCCTCTAGTATAAGGCAGAGCATACTACATCTTACACTGGCCCATTCCATTTTTGGATAGTTCCAATTATTAGGAAGATGCTCTTTAAATAGAGCCTCACCTTTTAATTACATCCCATGTTCTTATTTCTACTCTCTTTTTTCAAGCAGAACAAGCTTATTCTACTTTAATACAAAACAAAACAAAACAATATAAACAAACTTAGGAATATTATGATATCACTTGAGTGCTATTTTACCTGAAGCAAGCTGTACCATCCAGAGTGACTATAGAAATCTTTGGTTTCTAAAATTGGTTTTATGTGGGACCTACATGGTAGTTTAACAAATTTTAAAAAAGGATGTTTAAATACTATACCAGTCTGTAAAAAAGTTCATATACATTATTCAATTCATTTAAATTCATCTATTTAAAATTTTTATTATGTGTTGATTGGGGTCATCCATTATTATATATTACTGAAGCAGAAAACATTTGAACCTTGTAAATGGAGTCTACAGGGTTTACCTTTGAAAGAAGGGAAATAAAGACATTAGAATTACTGACATTTTGTAACTTTAAAATATGCGATATAATAAACATACATATATAACAAATATATGCAATATAACAAATATATGCAAATGAACATATCTAATATAATAAAATATAAATAGCTTTAACATTCTATAAACTTTATAACATTTTACAGTTTTATAATCTAACTGCAATGGTCTTAACAAATGTGAGGGTCCCCTTGTACAGTTGGCATTTTTGACATAGCTTGTTTACTACTGTGTGTGTGTGTGTGTGTGTGTGTGTGTGTACTTGCATATACACATGTAATTATATAATTAGACTTATTTATTATTTCTAGTATGTGTTTACTTTTTCATTAACATGTTTATTTAGAAACTGTGTCCTGAAAGAGATCTCTGAAATCAGTATTCTAGAAAATCAACACTATTTCAGTAATGATATTTCCTCTAGAAATGCTGGAGAAAAAGCAGAGAAGACATGCTCTGTAGATAGTGGTGTCACTCACCAGTTGCCTTTTCCCTTTCTTTCACGTTTGTTTTGCAAATCACTAACTATGTGCTGTGATGTAGGTTGCTAGGTAATTAAAAAAGCCTAGACAGTAAACTAAGATGGAAAGTTTGAATTATCAGTATTGTTTAATTAAAGACCAATGTTTACTTTTACAATATTTAAGTCTTTGCTTTGCCTCAAAATATGGGAGCTTTCATATTGGACTTAAGTATTGAGGTGGTCACATACAAGCTAGTAGTTAAGGAGGAAAGCCAAATAGTTCTTTGGGGGAAAATATCATTTGAACTGCCTATTTTGGGATGGGTTTTTAAAAAAAATTACATTTTTCACTCAAGTTTTATTTGTATTTCTGTAACCATAACTTCAGGGTGAAGTCTACCTTCCTTGGCAGATCTTTTGTGTAATCAGTATTTGTTACTTTTTCCTGTGAATTCAAGCTGAGTTCAAATCCAGAGACTAGTTGTGTGACCCTGGGCAAGTCACTTAAACTCTGTCTGCCTTAATTTCCTCATCTGTAGGATGGGCATAATAAAAACATCTACCTGAGTTGTGAAAATAAAGTGAAATGATATTTGTAAAGCACTATACAAATCTTCAGGCACTATATAAATATTAGCTATGTTATTATAATGAACAAAAGGGCAGCTTCTTCTTCCTATCCATAGTTGTGAAAGTGTGTAACTTGTGATATAACCTTTTATATTTAAGTCTCTACCCTTTGGACGGGCAGCTTGATGAAGCAGTGGATAGTGGTTACCTGGTCAGAAGTCAGGAGACTTCCTGAGTTCAAATCTGGCCTCAAATACTTGCCGTTTATGCGACCTTGGGCAAGTCATTTATCTCATCTGTAAAATGAGCTGGAGAAGGAAATGGCAAACCACTTTGGGATCTCTGCCAAGAAAACTCCAAATAGGGTCACAAAGAATCAGACACAACTGAACAACAAAGAACTAACAAACTCTATGCAGGTGAATCTCTCTCAAATTTATGTATGTATTCCTCACCAGTCTCTTACTTGAATTTCAGTTCCACATCACTAATTGCCTGGTAGACATTATGAATTTCATGTCCTAGAGTCATGTCTAAAACCTGAACTCATCTTTTTCCTAAATCCTCCTTTCACAAGCTTCCTGATTTATGTCAAAGATACCACCATCCTTCTAGTTTCCTGGTTTCTTAATCTCAGTATATCCACTCAGTTGCCAAATTTTGTTGTTTCCATCTTCATATCGTCTTTCACATCAGACTCTTGCAGGCCATGATCACTACTTACCTCTAGATTATTGCAATAATTTCCTAATTAGTCTCCCTGCATTGGTTCTTCCCATTCTAGTCCATCCCACTCACTGCTGCCAAAATGATTCTCCTTAAATGCAGGTCTCACCATGTGAGTCATCCCAACTCAGCCAACTCCACTGGCTTCTTTTTACTTTCAGGATCAAATATAAACTCCTCTGTTTAGCTTTTAAAGCTATGTATTCTACCCCCAATGTGTCTTTCTAGTCTCACTGGACATTGCTCTTCTTTCCTCATTCTGGATTCCAGCCAAATTGATCTTTCTGTCCCTCACCCAGGGCAGGCATCTCCTGGCTTTTGCACTGATCATCCCCTATGCCTGCAATATACTCTCTTTTGTTAGCACTTTTAACATTTACTCACCATCTTTTCTGCATGAAGCCTTTCTCCCTTATCCCTCTTTGTTCCATACGTATATCTTGTACTAACTGCTTTGTATATATTGGTATTCATTAACATTTAAATTTTTTGCTGCATATATATTTTACATGTACTTGGTTTTCTTCCACATTAATTGTTCTTTGTGAGTAGAGATTGTTTCATTCTTTATATGTGTATCTCTAGAACCTAGCACAATACCTGACACATAGTAGGTCCTTAATGAACACTACTTGTTGTTTATTCTATTTCTTTATCAGAAGGTGAGTTTTAGACATCTTTACTACTTACGCCAAGAGATTTTGGCTGGATTTTTAAGGTAAACTTTGGCAGTATATACTGATTGCTCATTAAATTCTAACAGGATCAAATTACTAAGTTCATACTCATTCATTTAAAAAGTTCCCAGGCTCTCATAAGGCTAATGGATTAGAGGCTAGATTTTGAAATAAGGGCCAGAAAGAATCTGTTTGCACACTGTGCCTTCACTGCAGATTTTAGCATTAAGTACTTGGACACAGGGTAGTAAAAAACGCTGTCTAGACAGCACAACAGGAAGTTTTTGCCTTTTTTTAAAAAAAATAATTAATGGATAAATAGCCTTTACAAATCAACTGTTTCTCAGGTCCTAATGGATGACTGGCTTAAGTTGCGACATTGTGCTCTCTGGATATTGCATCAATCCAGTTGACTTGGGCTAAACCGAACATGGTCAAGGGATTTAGATCTGATGGGGTTCTGTAGTTTCTCTTGCCTTCTTCCCGGCTCTTTTTCAATTATGGACTAGTGGTGAACATTTTTATTATGTTACTATTATAATTCTTTAAATTGTGTTGTATTCAGTATTCTTTCATTAATTTCAGCCTTCTTAAAAACCATGTCTTTAGAAATTCTTCTTGTTTGAAGAACAATTCTGTTTTTCAGAAAAGATTTTCCTGTATGTTTTTTTTTTCCAGTAAACTAGTGAAAAATACATCTCAGCTAGACCTTTGAATAGTTAAAGCAGCTGGTAACGTGGAAATAACACTATGGAGTCAGGAGATTTTGAATCCTGACTCTGGCACTTAAGACTATTAGCTGGATGAGTTATGTCATTTAACTCCTCTGACCTTCAGTTTCCTCATTTGTAAAAGTGGAATAGTAAAACCCCAAAATCCATACCTTACAGTGTTGTTAGGAAAGCATTTTGTGAACTTTTTATAACCCATTAAAATGGGAATAATTATCTTGAAGGGGAGGCATTCCCATGAGGTGGAGTAGAAGGAAAAAAGGCAAGTTTGACTAGCTGTGAGATTTAATTGAAAACCAATAGCTTAATATTAATCACATATGGTAAATTTTGTGTGTCAGTTTTTCACTCTGTAAGGGAAAGACATGATCTACTGACTAGCCTGTATTACCAGTAGAGGTTTTTAACCTTGAAAGTTACAAAGCATTTCTTCAGATGCTTAATCTAAGGCAGGATCAGAAGGTGACCTTTGGCAGCCAACTCTTCATGATGCATATTGGCTGTTGTGTAGTGGGATGCTTTATTTCTGCTCATTTGGGTTACAGATAATTATGGCATGAACCATGATACGTTGAAGGTCCTATCTCAATGGGGTAGGGATGGCAGGTACTTTTGCTATGTCTGTGTTAGTCAGAAGCTTCACATGTCCCAAATTTATATTTTGAAAATGATTGAACATGATTACTGCTTTATTGTGCTGCTTCTTATTCCTAGTTGGAGGAAATTGGCATTTTATGCCCTTTTATGCTCTTAAGACTCAGAAGGTGTCCAGTCAAGGCTTATATATCAGTTTAATAACATTAATCCTTTAACATATTTCACAGTATTTGTTTATTCCACCATTAAGGTCCATCTTAAGGAAGTGAGGAGAAGGGTTTTGTATGTCATTATAATTGAGTACAATAATTTTTTTTAATGAGCAATTTACATTGTTTTGGTATAACATTCACTTGGTATGATACATGACCTCAGTAATGTGAGTTCATTTTTCTTGTAACATCAGTCTGTATTACAAAAAAAAATTATTTTTTTCTTTGTATTCTTAGTGCCTCACTCACAGTGCCATGTAAACAATGGGTGTTCAGTAAATGTTTGTTGAATTAATAATCATATTTACATTTTACTTGAAGGCTTTCAAATTTATTTTCATGCTTTATCCTTTTTTATCCTCCTGCTAACTCTTTGTTACCTCTTTGGTAAGTATCCCCATTTTATAGATGAGTAACCTGAGTCTGAGGACAGGTGACTTAATGCAAGGTTTCAGGGACTCTAGTAAGTGCCCAGGTTGGGACTTGAATTTAGGTTTTAATCGTAGAACCTTGCTGTTGGAAAGGTTTTGGGAGGTCATCTGTCCATGCCAGGAATCCCCTCTTTTGACATATCTGACCAATACTTAATCCAGTTGCTGTAAAGCCCTGTATTTTCCTGAGGGAAAAAAATTTGGTTTCAGGATCTTCTGATGTCAGTGATGCTGCCTTTTAATTTATTGAATTTATGGCATTGTAGATTATCTTAATCAGGTAAAGAGGGCCTTCTAGGATATCTCTGCTGTGAATATAACAACAGCTGCAACAGAATTATCTGCCATTTAGATAATGCTTTAAAGTTTACAAAGTACATAGATGGTATCATTTCTTTCTCACATCGACCCTGAATGATAGATGAGAAAATGGTCCATATTTTAGATAAGAACAAATAGAGACTTGTAGATGTTGTGACTTGTCAATTATTCCTGTGTTTCAGGCAGGTTCTGAACCCAGGTCTTTCAGAATCAAAGCCTAGCATTTGAACCAACTTTGCTCTTCCATGCCTTTTTCCATTCTGAATCCTTGAGGGCTGGGAATGTTTATTTTGGTCTTTGTATCTCCAGTGCCTTGCACTTAGTAGATCCTTAATAAGCTAATAAACTTGTTGCATTGGATTAGAATGAATACATGATATTTTGAAAGGCAGCCTTATTTACATGGTGGTTAGAGCGCTGTACTTGGTTGGAGTCAAGAAGAGCCAAGTCTAAATCTTACTTATCACAGTGTGAGTTCTTAAGCTCAGTTTCTTTTTCTGTGAAATGGAGGTACTAACATTCATAGTACCTGACTTCTCAGGGTGGTTGTGGGGCTCCAATCAGATGATATATGTAGAACATTTTGCAAACGTTATGTGTATATCTTTTGACTCTAGGGCTTTTTTGATCAGTTTGTGATGGTTTCTAGCCTAAGGTGCAAGGTCTCAGGAGATTTCCTAAATGTGTTTGATATTACTCTTGATAGTGTTGCTCACCAGCTTTTTAGGAGAGATTGTGGAGCAGGAATATTTTCTTAAAACTAGGTTAAGTGTAGCTCAAGGAATTGAGCTATGTAGCTTTCCTTTACTGAATAGACCTGTAGAATGAGGGCAGAGCTTATCTACAAAAATACTTATTGCAGTGACCTTGGAGCCAAGCAGGGGTTTTATTATTTTATCTAGGCAGACACAAACAAAAACCCTGTAATTCAGTGCATAGTTTTATGCATATTTTTTCTGGACCAGCAGTTTGCTAAGAAATATGGGCAGTCCTTATTAAAGAGTAGGAGTTGTGATACACAATGCATTTGTTGCTTTTTGATATCTTTGTGTGATCCAAACAGATTTTCTTATGCTGTAATTTCCCAGAGATTTCACAAATAAAGTAAGCAGGCTATAGAATGGTAGAGCAAAAACCTTTTTGTAAAAGATTGCTTGGCTTCTTATTTTCGCTGCCAATTTCACATCTTAAATTTTAGCAGTTGCTAGACTCAGGCACAAAGCTGTGGGTATGCATTTGAAAATTAAATGACAGATTTTCCAGTGCTGTTTAGACAGTTTTTCTCTTTCACATGGTTAGTTTCCACATTAAATATGCAATTCAGTGGGCTTTTTGCACCTAAATATTGTGCTGAATTCAATCAACAAAAATACTTATTGAGTACCTTTAATAATAATTCACAGGGGCAGCTAGGTGGCGTGGTGGATAGAATGCCAGGCCTGGAGTCAGAAAGACTCAACTTCGTGAATTCACCTCTGGCCTCAGACACTTCCTAGCTGTGTGACCCTGGGCAAGTCACTTAACCCTGTTTGCCTCATTTCCTCATTTGCAAAATGAGCAGAACAAGGAAAGGGCAAACCACTCCAGTACCTTGGCCAAAAAAACATGAAATGGGATCACGGAGAGATGGACACAACTGAAAAATGACCTAACAACGATAAATTCATATTTCTCTAGTACTTTATGATTTATAGCATGTTCTCAGAACCCTTTGTAATGTAGCTCTGAAGCTTGGTTTCAGTGCCAGTACTATTATCTTTACTTCTTAGAAGGAGGAAACTGAGGCGTAGAAAGGTGTGACTGTGATCATATAGCCAGTAAGTGCCAGACTTGGCGGTGCAGATCCAGCTCTGTAGACTCCCACACGAGTGCTGTGGCTCTTATGCTGTCCTGATGCCTCTTTGTGTTCAGGAGTAGTGCCAGGTAGTGGACACTGACACTTTACATTCTATTTGAGTATATTATTTGGTGAATTAGACTTGAAACATAATTGTGAGTCAATGTTCAGGACCAAAAAGCAAATATTTAAGGTGTTTTAAAAGAAACCATTAGTATACTCTACTGAGATAGCATGATTACAGTGGAAAGAACACTAACCCTGGAATCAGAAGACTTGGGTTCAAATGTAGCAATTACTACCTGGTTGACCCTTTAAAATGTGAATGAGATGGAGTGGAAGGAAAAAAGGCAAGTTTGCCTAGCTGTGAAGAGATTTAATTGAAAACTGATTGCTTAAGATTAATAGCATATGGTCGATTTTGTTTGTCAGTTTTTCACTGTGTAAGGGAAAGACATGATCTGCTGACTAGCCTGTATACTAGCTAGTTCTACTAGACTAGTAGAGGTTTTTAACCTTGAAAGTTACAAAGCATTTCTTGAGATGCTTAATCTAAGTTGTTCTACCTTGTACTCAGTTTCCTTTTATAAAATGAGTGGTGTTGGATTTGATAACATTTTAATTTCTTTTGGCTTTAAATTGATGATCCTAGGATCTGTATGGCATTCCAGGGTCCTACCTATGCAAATTCTTTATGGCATAAAATTTTATTTATTCATATAGTCTTTATTGAATGCCTCTTCTGTAAGGCATTGTGTTACATGAACATGAGATGTCTTACATCATAGTTCCTTATCTTAAAGAAGTTTATGATCTCCCTGGAAAGGTGACAATACACAAATAGCTGTATGTTGGAAATAGTTCTCTGCTCAGTTCTTGTGCTAATGGGTACCTCCTGGGTTCTCCAGATGTATGCCATTGGAGCACTCTCTGTAACATGGCCTGAGAAACTGGGATGGCTTAGAATGTGGTTACTTTCAGTAGGCAGAGACTAATCACCAGAAAGAATGTTGCTCAGAAGGTGAGATGACCATAGAAGAAGGCAAGATAAATTAGTTATGATCTGTTTTAATGGAGAAAATTATATGTTTTTGATGTTTTGAGAGGGAAGGGACAAGAAAGAAAGGGGAAGGATAGAGAAAGGGATAGGTCAGAAAGAAGTGTTTTGGTTTAATGAAGCCCCTTGCAATAAAATTTCTTAGATACTTTGATTGTATAACCTTAGTAGAAAAGTAGTAGAGGGTGCTAAAATATATTTCTTTTTTTGTTTTGTTTTTTTGTTTTTTAGTGAGGCAATTGGGGTTAAGTGACTTGCTCAGAGTCATACAGCTAGAAAGTATTATGTGTCTGAGGTTGGATTTAAACTTAGGTCCTCCTGATTCCAGAGCTGGTGCTCTATCCACTGTGCCACGTAGTTGCCCCCTAAAATATATTTCTAAAGTGCAGATACGACCATGTCACATCTCTTCCTACCCCCACCCCCATCCCTATCCCCCTGTCTCCCCAATCCAGTCGTTTACTTCCTGTTGCCTACAGGATCAAATACAAAATGCCCTGTTTGGCATTCAGAGCCCTTCATAACTTATTCTCTTCTTACCTTTCCAGTCTTTTGACACCTTACTACCCAATATGCACTCTCCAATATCGTGAAACTGGTCTCCTAACTGTCCTAGGAACATGACACCCAATCTCTTGGCTTTCAGCATTGTCTCTGGATGTCCCCAGTGCCCGGAATACTTGCTTTCTTTCCTCTGCTCTGGCTATTGACCTCTCTGACTTGCTTTTAAGTTCCAGCTAAAAATCCTATTTCTAAAGGAAGCCTCTCCCAGCCTCCTAGTGCCCTCCTTCTTTTAACTATTTCCTTTCCATTCTGTATGTAATTTGTTTTGTATATATTTGTTTGCATGTTGTTGACCTCATTATATATTGTAAGCTCCTTGGGCGCAGGGACTGACTTTTGCCTCTTTTTTGTATTCCCAGTGATTAACACAGTACCTGACACAAAGTAGGCACTCATTTTATCGACTCATTATAGAGTAATTTTCTTTTTGTTTTTTTGTTTGTTTTTTTTGTGACTAAAAATGTATCCATGGTTGATATGACTGAAACAGGCTTCTTTTCGATCTATTTCTCTCTCTCTCTCTCTTTTTTTTCTCCTAACTCTAATTCCTCAATACAATAATTTTCTGTTTGTGCATTAGGAAGGTTATTGTGGGAAAGGTGTTTCTAAAAATGTGAATTTTTTAAAGCTTGACTCAGTTTCATTGCATGGTAGATAATTGTGACTCATGAAAGCCAGGAGAGGAAGTCCACAAATAACAGCTGGCTGTAGGTCCCCCCCTCCCAACTGCGTAGTATATAATCTGATTAGAAAGATTATAAAGGAGTTTTTAATGTTGAACATAAAACAAATACTTGGGACAGTTTCACTTTAAAAAAGAAAGAAACCCACATGCTTTTGCATAATGTTTTGTAGCACTTTGGAGCAGAAACTGGTTATATAGCTTAATAATGCAATTCAAAGCTTGTTTTGTTTGATAGTAAGGTTTTATTATATTATGTGTTAAGTATTTATGATACCCTATTTCATAAATCAATAGGAAAAATTACATGCAACTTAACGTACTCATTATTAAGAAATTTTCAAGAATATTGAAACCTAGGCTGCTCTAAGGTATAAGGAAAAGATCAAATGCTCATTTCATTCAGGAATAGTTACACTTAATCTAATGATTATAGGAATGTGGTTTTTTTTCCTTCAATTTTTAAATATTTTTATTTAAAGTTTTGAGTTCCAAATTCTATCCCTCCCCTCTCCCTGAGACGGTAAGCAGATATAGGTTATGCATGTGCAGTCATGTAAAACATTTCCATATTAGTTGTTTTGTACAAGAAGGGTCAAATAAAAGAAAAAAAAAGAAAGTGAAGAATAGCATACTTCAGTCAGTATTCAAACAGTATCAGGTCTTTTTCTGGAGGCGGATGATATGCTTCATCATTAGTCCTTTGGGATTGTCTTAGATCATTGTATTGCTGAAAATATCTAAGTCATTCACAGTTCTTCATTGAACAATATGGCTGTAACCATGTACAACATTCTCCTGGTTCTGTTCACTTCACTATGCATCAGTTCATATAAGTCTTTCCAAGGTTTTCTGAAGACATCCTGCTTGTCATTTTTTATAGCACAATAATTCCTTTACAATCATATATCACAGCTTGTTTATCCATTCCCTAATTGATGAGCATCCCTTTGATTTCCAGTTCTTAGCCACCACAAAAAGAGCTACTAAAATATTTTTGTACAAATAGGTCCTTTTCCCCTTTTTTTGGATGTCTGGGATATAGACCTAGGAGTGATATTGCTGGGTCAAAGGGTATACACAGTTTTATTACTCTTTGGGCATTGTTCCAAATTCCCCTCCAGAATGGTTAGATTGTAAGAATATGATTGTAAAGGGGAAAAGCTATGTATGGTAGGAGAGGTGGAAGAGGAGAAAGATATACACAATAGACTATTGTTCAGGGAGAAAATTGAACAGTTGACTAAAATTAAGAAAAGTCTCTTGGGTTGTGAATTTTGCATGAGATAATGTGTGGAAAGCACTCTGTAAGCCATAAAGCTACATATGTTTGTTACTAGTAGAGATGATTTTAATTTATATGTATTTAAATTTAGATCACCCAACCTGCACTCACATTCATGGGTGGTTTCCCCAGAGGGCAACTGCTTAGCAACTTTAGGTTCTTGGAATAAACTTGTAGGGCTGCACTTGGAGCACTAGCTTTTGTTTTCCTCTGGTGTGCTTAACCTTTAACAATCAGCCAGTAGATTCAGCTCTTAGCAGTTTACTGAAATGACACAACTAGAACAGTAAATACAAGACATTCCCCCATAAGTCCGAGGGTCACTCCGCCATGCCGTGTCGTGGATGTGGCTGTAATCAAAACATATCATGAGGCATATGCCAAAAAGCTGCTAGAATTAAGGGAAAATATAGTATCCATGGGAAAAGCAGGTTAAAAAATGTAGTGAGACACACATTTAGGATCCATATATGGCAAAAGCGGCACATAACTACTGGTACTACAGGGTCTGGATGTCCTTTTTCTGTTCATAGAACATTCATATTGGGTTCCCAAGGTCTGCTACTTTCCACAGTTTAATTTCCAATTACCAGGAATACATCTCCTTGAAACTTCTTCCTCACATCTCAGGCTCTGTCTCTATATCTATTTGGAATTTATGTCTGTGCTTCCTGATTGATACATTTCCTACTGTTTCAGTAACTCTGATTACTTTCCTAAAGGGGCTTGGTTGGGGTGGGGAGAGGAGAGAAAATACCTTTTCCTCTTGCCATGATCTGGGATAGGTATAGGGTTCTTCTTTTCTATTACTACCTCTTTTTCTCAGACTGTGAACTTCACCCAGAGCCTAGCCATTTAAAGTGCCCAGGGTTATGGATAACAGCAAGAGGTTATCTGACTTTAAAAAAAAAAAAAGTGGTCTTAAAAACAAACATATTCAAATGATGGCAATTATTGGAGTTTCTTCTTATGGATAGGACTCTGACAAAGTTTCCCCATTAATGGAAATTAAAAAAAAATACTCTTTTCTACATGAAAATCCTTCAAATATTTGCCAAGCTTGGTCGTTCCTCAATCTTTTCTGGACTAAAAATACTCATTTCTTTGAGTCCTATCACCGTTCTTTTAGCCATTCTCTGGACTACATGTAACTTGCCAAAGGCTTTTCAAAAATATAGGACCCAGAACTTTATACAGTGATCCCGATATAGTCTGACCAGGATAGCATCTTTTCTTTCTTTCTGGATATTAATCAGGCAATAAACATTTGTATGCTTGAGCATTTAATAAGTGCTTCATTCATTCATTCATCCATTCATCCATTCATTTATGTACTTGACATTGTGATATGGGGATACAAAGAAAGATAAAAGCAGTCCTAAGAAGCTAACATTTTAATGAGAGTAATAATATATAAACAACCTTGTATATCCAAGATATGTAAAAAGTAGGTGGGAGTTAACCTCAGAGGGAAGAAGAGTGGCAATTATGAAAAGCCTTATACAAAAGGAATTTGAGCTGAGGTTTGAAGGAAGTCAGAAAATCTAAGGCAGAGGTGAAAAAGGAGAACATTCCAGGCCTGGGGCCAGGTAGTACAGAAGTTCCGAGAGGGTGGTGGAGTGGTCTGGGGTAGGAACAGTAAGAGGGCCTTTTTAGCTGGATCATAGTATAGAGGAAAGTAAAAGTAAAGAAACTAAAGACTGGGACCAGGCTGTGAAGGGCATTCATTGCCAAAAAGAGGATTTATTTGATTTTAGAGGTAATAGGAAGACATTGAAGTTTATTGGAGTTTATTACAAAGTTGGAGTTTGACACAGTCGGACTAGAGCTTTTAGGAGGATCACTTTGGCCGCTAATTATTGTCTAGATTGCAACAGGGAGAGAGTGAAGATGGGGAGACTAATGGAGGTCTATCAGGGTAGTCCAGGCCTGGGGTGATGAAGGCTTGTGAAGGTAGAAATAATAAGACTTGGCAATAGATGGGATACCGTGGGGTAAGTGCAAGTTGAAACTTGGGGATGAATGTGAATGAGGAGTTGAGGATGACCCTGAAGTTATGAACCAAATGTGATGTCATTGATAGTAATAAGAGAGTTGGGAAATGGATAAGGTTTTGTGGGAAAGAGGAACTCTGTTTTGGGCATATGGACGTTGAGGTTCAGTGAGGAGTGAGGAGAGGGAGTAGAGGCAAAGATTATTGAAGACTTTTGGAAGGTTTTATTAAGCCAATGTGAGACTACATTCACTTTTTCAACTTCATTTCTTTGACCTTTTAAAAAAGGAGTAGAGTTCTCAAGCATTAAGTATAGACAGAAGTTGTTAAATTTAAATCTCTAAGATATAGATATCTTTGCCAAAATCAGCTCTCTCTCAGGAAATTCTATCATATAAAAGCATGTATTTGATTTTTCTTCTCTTGCTGCTCTGGCTTTCCTCAGTATCCAAGAAATTGCCTTTTTTTTTTTTTTTTTGGTGACTATTGGTTTTCTTTTATTTTGAGAGGGTTTCCCCTAGTGAAAAATCTATAGAGGTTAATCAAGAATCTCCCGTTGAAGTGACTACTATTTCTGTGATGCCATGGTACCAGAAATCGACTGTTTCTAGTTCTCTTATGGAAAGTGTTCTGAAGTATGTGCCACATAGAAATGTTTAGCTTTGGCGTTTTGGAAGTTTAAAAACACTTAATACAGGAGAAATGTAAGGTACTACTAGTTTTAGATTTCACCCAGCATTTCATATTATTGTTCATCTCGGATGTGTGTGTGTGTGTGTGTGTGTGTGTGTGTGTGTATACCTACATATATGTAGACAGTCATTAAATTATGTAAATATTTGCAGTTTTACCAGTGTTAAATATGCCAAAGTTAAATATTTATTATAGAAATTAAAGCTTAGCCAGCTCAAAGAGCCATTTCTCTGAAGAACTATCTAAATTAATAATTTTCTTATTAAATAACATAAATATTAATATTTAATATATTATCCAATAACATTTGCTATTTTATGTAAACATGTATGAAAACTATCTCCAATTGCTGAAAATAGCTAAAGTCTATAGTGATCTATGATACACAATAGTGTTTTGGTTCTTGCAAATAAAATCTATTGTAGGTTTCTCTTCTCCATTCTTGTCTTTTACCTTCTCCCAGCCCTCTTTCAGGTTGATTTGACAGTTTTTATTAGCTCAGCAATGTTAAATCTTTTTCTTGTATTCTGTGTAAAAGTCCAGACAATATTTCCTAAGGAATGCCTGTGAAAGTCCAAAAAAAGTGTTCTCAGAATGTCTCAATTCTCCTTTTCATAACTAGAATTTCTGTCCCTTGCTACTTTTAATTGTGCAATGAAAAATTTTGAAATTTCCACTTTTATTTCACTTTCTTTTCACTTTTTCCCTTATCAAACTCTTCTACCTAGATTGTTGAGATGCAAATTTTGACCTCTATTTAGCAGTTGACAGGATGTTATAGATTTTCTTGATGTATTCTAGCAAAATTGACCCATATTCATGTGAAACAGTCCTGCCACCTCCCCTACACCCTCTTCCCCTCTCCCCCCATCCTTGATGAGGTTTCACCAGTTGTACTTAATGATTATTAAATCTGGCAGGGTGAAAAAAGGATGCTCTCTTGTCTTGGAATTGCAAGTGTTTTCACATGAGCTTCTAACTGGTGTAATTTTTTCCTTTTCCTTTCTTCTTGGTGCAGTGAGATTTTTAATTCCAAAGACTACTTAAGCATTTGATTACATTCCATAGTTCCCCTTGCACTATTTTTTTTTTTTTTTCAACCTAAGGTTTTTCTCTTGTCTCCATGCCCAGGCCTCAAACTTCACCACTCTCCACTGCCTTATGACTTTTAGTGATTGGTCCTGTAGTATTGCTTACAGTTCTTATCTAGGACCTTAAACCTTCTATTCCAGGTATTGAGTATTTTCTCGTGCAGCTTGCTGTCCTGGACACAGATCTTAGCTATGAATTGTCTGGGACCCCTTTTCTTGATCACTTGGGTGATCTTTTTAATCTTAATAGATGCAGTCCCCACCCAAGTGTTTGCTCTTTTTCCTTACTGAGTACCTTTTGAAATCAAGAAGGGCTATATGACATTAATGCTGTTCCACAGTGCTACTTGTTCCAAGAACAAACATTGTGATTTAGTTCTCACCATTAGAGCAAGGAATTCCTGTTCTTTTTTCACTTTTATTGAAGCAACAAACACAAAATCATATTTTCCCTGTCCCCCCACAAGTATTTCTGACTCCTTGTGTTCTCCATCCTCACATTCATCTACATTTATAAATTGGTTATTTTGAAAGTTAGTATGATAATACTGACTTTATTCTCTGTCAGATTTCATCATATCTCTTGGAGAATGAATTACTGTTGATCAACCCTTTATAGATCACTCACGGGACCAGTCTCCTGTTGTGTGCCTTTAATAAGGGTGCAGTGTAGCATTATATATAGTGGTATCTTGTTTTTAAGCAATCACATTGAGATCAAATGGTTTCTGTAATCCGAATTGACTTTTATTTTTTTTAGACATGTCGCATGGTAAGTGTAGGGGAAATGTGATTTTTGATTTAATTTATAATCTCTTTTAGCATAGTTCTAAACCTGTTGTTCAGAGCTCTTATCCTTCCTCCCCACCTTCCTCATCCCCCCAAGAGGAAGAAAAACAAACATTAAAAACAAACTTTCAGAAAGAATAGTGTTAGAAGGATTGAGACACCTTCTTCCTGTTGGTGCATATTGGCTAGTTTTCAGATACACATTTTGTTGTACTTTGTAGTACAAGTGCTGAGGAAAAATATTTCAGAATATCCTGACATCAAGAAACTAGCTCTTTTTACCAGACACATAGACAGACAGACACATCTGACAGACAGACAGACAGACAGACACACACACACACCTTATGTTGCCTTCACTCTTCCTTTTTTCTCTTTTCCCCATAAGCAAACCTCTGATAATCAGTACAAGTGGCAAATGAAACTGGCAAAGTACTCAGAGAATGCTTGAAGATATTTCAAACATCCTTGAGGAATAAGTGATTGAAAACATGTGTTACTAAAAAGCTCACATTCTGTAGAAATACAGAACACTGCATGTCAACTTGTGTTATAAATATGGAGGTAACTTATCAGTTTTGCAGAAATTGGGGTTTTGTTTTTATTATGAAGAAAAATGTGCAGCCTCCCTCATACTGCCACAGCAACTGGAGATAGTTAGAAGCTCCTCTGAGAGGAGATAGACATATACGATTTTATCCAAACTGTTATTACATGGAGCTATCAGTCAGGAGACCCCCCAACCCTGATTTTACAATGATGGCACAATATCTTGAGTCAAAGGAGATATGTGTGGAATGGGGAACTTGTAAAGGAAGAATGCTGTTTTTATGTGAGAATGGAACCTGTGATTCCAAACCTTACGGGTGGGGCTGAATTAGATAAAAACGGTTAGGAAAATGCTTCCCTACTTTTTTCCAAGGTCAAGTTTGGCAAATTTCTGGAAGAATGAAGACTGAGCTTGCCATGGGAAAATCTCACTCTATTCTTTAGAGGAATGTAATCCATCCCCTTAGAGTCATTGCTAATTCGAGTCCCTGGGCTTCCTTTTACTGTGGCTTCCTCTACTTAAAGTTATCAGAGTTGATTAGAAGGGAGGGGATTGATACTTGATTTTTAATTGTGTGCATTTAGCTCTACATTGAAATACCTTAAGAGATCCACTAAGTATAAAATTTAGAATACCACCTAGAGGAGGGAAAAAATCCTTTTTGTGCTTTTGTTATAGAGATCCTGAAAATTAAGTATATGATTTTCCTTTGTTTTCTTTCAGAGCTGGTTTAATGAAGAGGGAGACATAGGCATGTAGTTGTGGTGTATGAAATGTGGAATTGGAATTTTATTTTTAAAAACCAAAAGCACAAATATAGATTAAGATATATTTTTAAGAGCACAAATTTTCACCCTGTCATTCTACTTTAAGAATGTCAGTCCAAAAGCATTTATTATTCACCTACTATGTTCTAGGACCTGTGCTAAGGGCTGGGGAGATAAAAACAAACAAGACAGTCCTTGCCCTCAAAGAGTTCACAGTCTAATGGAGGAAACCAAATATGTACAAGCAGACTATTTATCAGGATAGATAGGAAATAATTTAAATTTTTTTTAAGGCAATTGGGGTTAAGTGACTTGCCCAGGGTCACACAGCTAGTAAGTGTCAAGTGTTTGGTCTGAGGCCAAATTTGAACTCAGGTCCTCCTGACTTCAGGGCTGATGCTCTATCCACTGCGCCATCTAGCCGCCCCTTTTTAATTTTTTTTTTTTAAGTTAGGAAATAATTTAAAAAGGGAAGGCAGTAGAATCAAGAGGGATTGGGAAAGGCTTCCTTCAGAAGGTGAGATTTTAATGGGACTTGAAGGAAGCCAGGGAATCCTAGAGGTACAGATGAGGAGAAAGAGAATTCAAGGCATGGGGACAGCCAGAGAAAATGCCTGGAGCCAGGAGAAGGGAGTATCTTGTTTATGGAATAGCAAGGAAACCAGATCAAAGAATACATGGAGGATAGTAAAGTGTAAGAAGACTGGGAAGGTGGGGATGGGTGGGTGGGCTAGATTAGGAAGGGCTTTGAAAGCCAGACTAAGGATTTGGTTTTTGATATTGGAAGTGATAGAGAGCCAGAGGAGTTTATTGAGTTGCGGATGGTGGAGAGGAGAGTAGGTGGGGAGGGTGATATGACCAGACGTGTGCTTTAGGAAAATCACTTTGGCAGCTGAATCTCTAGAGAAAGGATTCGAGTCAGGAGAGACTTCAGGCAGACAGCAGTCTGTTGCAGAAGATCTGTACTAGGGTAGTGGCATTGTTAGAGCAGAGAAGGGGGCATAATCTTGAGATGTTGCAAAGGTAAAATTGATAGGCCTTGGCAACAGATTGGATATGGGAGGTGCAAGGTTGTGAAGATTTGAGGCAGGCACCTAGGTTGGGGGGAGGGGTCACGTGGAACTGGAAGATGGTTGTACCCTGAATAGTAACAGGGAAGTTAGGAGTGGGGCATTTAGGTATAAATAGAATGAATTTAGTTTTGGACAAGTTGAGTTTAAGATGTCTACTGATGTCCAGTTTGAGGTTTTTGAAAAGCAGCTGGAGATGTGAGATTGGAGATCAGGGAGAATTTAGGGACAGGATAGGTAAATTTGAGAATCATCCACATAGAGATGATAATTAAAATCCTTGGGAGCTAATGAGATGACCAGGTGAAGTAGTGTAGAGGTAGGAAAGCAAAGGGCGCACTGTAGTAGAATGAACTGGATGAGGATCCAGCAAAAGAGACTGAGAAGCAAATAGGGAGGAGGAAAACCAAGACAGATTGGTTTCAAGCTCTGCTCAAGGCCTCCTATGTCTCACTCTAATGTGGAAGAGATTCTAGTTGCTTCAAGGCAGTGCCAGAAGAACCCATACTCTGGCAGGGCTTAACAAACTGGAAAAACTTTCAGTATAGGCTTGGCAGTGGACTGTATTTATTGTCTAATCACCACGAATTTGGCTACCAGATGATGAATTTTTTCCACCCATAACTCAGTGAAACCATCTGTTAGGGTTTTATCTGCTTTAATAATTGAGGGAATTTAACCCTGATATCAAGGATTCTTTTAATATTGCAGTAATTTCCTTGTTAACTTTTACCGTAGAGATGAACAGTGTGTTCCTATTGATTACTCAGGATTATTACTAATTGATATGCAGTGTGCTGCTAAACATTAGGTTAAAGCAGAACATGAATCATCCTTCATCATCAGGTATGAATTGGTAAAGGGTGAGGCTGTTGAATCAGATACCAAGGAGATCCAATTTGGAATTTTCCAAGGGTATTCAATAGCTTTTGTTGGTAGATTGTTGTTGGCATTTTTGTCATTACCATTAGTAAAACTGAGGAATCTTTGATTTTGGCCTTGTTTCTGACAAAGATTACTTTCATGACTGCTTAGCTTAGGCAGTGAAGACAGTGGAATAAGGGATTTAGTTTCATTCATTCATTCATTCATTCATTCATTCATTCATTCATTCATTCAT
>NW_020954710.1:8301203-8347386 GCF_900497805.2 Vombatus ursinus
CATTCATTCATTCATTCATTCATTCATTCATTCATTCATTCATTCATAGAACATTTGGGTTCACAGACCAAGGATTGTGATGCTTGTAGTGGAGGAACCCTCTGAAGCGCTCTGGAGCAGCGCTGAAGTGGCGGAGCCGAGGGATAAGCGTGCTCATCGCATTGCCTGCTGGTAAAAGACTTGGAAAATGGTCCATTCGGAGTGACGCTGAATAACCTTTGGAGGATATCTCTGTAGCGGCCAATGAGTTTCATTGCATTATACTCTGGAAAAAAAAATCCCATCCAGATTTAATCCCTTAATGATTTTATGTAATTCCACTGGTTTTCATTAGAAAAATGAAAAAAGAAAGCATAAAGAATTTGAGGTGAAGGTTGTAGTTGGAGTAAAGTGGAGTCAAAGCAAGATTTTTCAAATCTTACAGAGTTTACTGACATGACTTAATGATTGATGTTCATATCACCATTTATACTTGAGAGTGCCAGCATTCTCCAGTTGCTCCTATGAGTTTGTCATGGTGGCAGGTATAGTTCAGAAAACCTGAGTCCGATTTCCTACTGTTCTTAATCTGTGCGAAACTTGAACAAATCCCCTTCCCTCTCCAGAGTTTAACTTCCCATTATCCTAAATGAGCAAGTTGAACTTGGTGACTTCCAAGGTCCCATCTACTTATAGATTCTTAGACTCCATGTCTGTGCCAAATAAGACCTGTGGAGTCCTTTCAGGGAATGTAGAGTGTTGCAGAATGGTCTCCTTGTAGTTTAGATTCAATTTTGGAATTAAACTTTTGTAGGTCTCACAGTTTTAAAAAATAGCTGCTTAGTCATTGGAGGGAAAGCATATTTATCAAGGATAATCAGTGAGACACATTGATTCTGTTGAACCCAGTTTCCCTTCTTCTGAGGGTTCCATAGTTGTTCAGTGTTTGTACACTCCTGATCAGAAATCTACACCAATGGCATTAACTTTAATCTACTGAACCAGTTAAATCTCGAGGATCTTGTGATTTTGCCCTCATCCCAAAGCCCTAGCTAGTTAATAAAGCAATCTCCAAAACATTTCTTTTAGGTTTGTATTTAATAGATGAAGAAACCTAAATTTTACAAGGTCACTTACATTTCTTCTGTATTTTTGATGTAGCCTTGAATGAAAAAGTAAGTTTAGGTGCCTAAAAAGAATCACTTTTTTCTAATCTTCAGTACTCTAGTCTTTGTATTGTCTTGCCCCTGGCACATGTTTTTTATTTGTTGTAATTAGATATGTCCCACTGTTCTTCCAATTTCAAGAAGCTTACACCTCTAGAGGAATTAGGAATAACCTCGCCAGCTTCTCAGTTTCTCTGAAGATCTTTATTTTTGCTTGTTTTCTGAGGATTAGTTAGACTCTTTTGCAGCAATTGTGCATTAGTTCTTGGTGTTTTTTCATTTTCAACTGCATTTTCTTTTGTATTTCTAAGTATAGTTCATTATAGGCTGTAATGATTCTTGAAACACTTGACTTTCTAACACCAATAACCTCGTCAGTATGTGACAAGTCACTGTTGTTGTTTGTGCTTTGTTTTGAAGAGGACCAATTACATCAGATGATGTCTTAACTTGTGCATGAATTGGATTTAAGTGACTGAAAATGTTCTCTTTAAAAGTGACTTTTTTCACATTTCTTTGTAGCATTTCTTCTTAAAACCCCCAAAACTAAAAACAACATAAAAGAGCAGTGAAATACTTTTTCTTTTAATTCAAAGTTCTGTGTTCAGTTGACAGGGGAATAACAGAAAGTGGAGATACTAGTTCAGTATTGTTTAATCTGGTCAAAGTTCTGAATCAGCCTTTACGTTCAGAAGTAGCAGGAACATATGACTGTTTACTGTCACAGAAAGAAATCATATCAAAATTTTTTCTTGTCCTAAGTAATTTGTACACCTTGTGACTATCATATAACCATTAATTTCTCAGAGTTGTGGAGGGCCAAAACTCTTTTGAACAGATTAAAACTTCACAGCATTTAGATTCTTCAGTGATTTGTGCCCCTCCCATTCCTGCTTCCTAGGATACCTTAAGAGCTAGGAGGCTTCAAATTTGGGAGACTAAGAGGGGTGGTAAATTGGCTCTCTGATTTTACTGTGTGTGTAAGGTTGGGGTGGGGAGACAACAGAATTGTGGGGAATCTGAGGTGTGTAGACAAAGATAAGAATAAGATGGTAGGTCCTTTCTCCCTATTTTGTTGTGATCTCTCGTATTCTATCTTTTCTTTTGGTGATGAGTGAATTACCAGTGGTGTTTTCTCTGACCTTTTCTATTGAAGATATTTTCCAAACTAGCTTTATTATTAGTCTTTCTGTAGTTGCTGTTAGTATGGATGCAAACTAGTCTCAACAGTGCTTACTTAAAAGCAGCCCGAGGAGATAAACTTTCTTCAAAAAACTGTTATCCTGCTGATTTTAAAAGATTTTAGATTAGTTTATCAAAAATTATATAGGTGTTCTTTGTGCATAATGCAGCAATAAATTGCTGAATTAAATTGGAGAGAATAAAGAAGGAGATTCTGGTATTTATTCCATAGGTCCTTGGGAAATTAATTAAATAAACTTTATAACCAAAATGGAAATTTTCCAGTGAAAAATGTTCACAAGAACTTTGTATGCTGGAAACAAAGAATGTCTGTTAAAAATGCAACTCTAAGCCTATGCCATAGTTACAAATTAGCCTCTTGGCTGTGTTTGCCAGTTGCTATTGGGATTTATTTTCCCTAGTGTGGCTTGAATCTTAGGGTTACTAGAGACTATAGTCTTTTCAATAATAATTTAAATTCCCAAATAAACAGAGTTTGACATGATCCCCACCTCATTTATTCAGTAAAGCATTTACATTGCTTTTTCCTAGGCTTAATTTTTCCTTGACAAAATTAGGGTTTTTTTTTTTTTTTTTTGAAGAAACTTGAATTTGTAGTTGGGTGTATATACCTCCTTTAATTCAGCATTTGTTGAACAGTGTCTTTTTATCTTGCAATGTCAGAGCAAAAGCTTATAGAAGAATGGCACTGTTGTGTTGATTAAAACTAACACATGACCAGTTCAAATCTTGTTAAAAGATTTATCTGTTTAGTTTTCTGGAGCAAAATCCATGGGGACTTCTTTACATTTTTTCATTATTCTTGGAGTTATTGTTTTGTGATGTTTACATCTTACAGTGGTTTTATTGAGTTTCTTTATACTTTAAAACTTGGCTGGGGTAAGCACTGAAAACTTTTAGCTAGTATTTGTTAGAAAAAGGTGCTGTTCTTTAGTGTTCCTTTCTAATAATAACTTCCAGCTGTATAAGTCAAATAGTCCCAATAGTTCTGTTTATATCAGTGATACTTGCAGAATATGTCACTAATGTTTGATACCAAATGGATCATTCCTCAGTTTATTGAACAGAAGGTGGCGCTGATAGGTACAGTGCTACAGAATACCCCCAGAGGTTTAGGTTTAAGTTTTGAAATATAGAGTTAAAATGTCCTTAACATTTTTTCCCATTCCATAAACATAATGTCTGTTTTTCTTCTTTAGTGTTCAGCTCTGCTGGCTTTGCTGTTTTGTTTGCCTCACAGTGCATTTTTTTTTTTAGTGGTCTCACATATAATCTCTCATTTTGAAGATAAATTCCCCTGGGGGAGGCATGTCTTGGTATTAATGAAAATAAGTTTTTTAAAACAGATTCATTCTGTGATCAAAGTAGATTTGATTGCTCTTTTTATTGAATTCATATGTTGACCTATGACTGAACAATGAGGTAGAGTTGTTTTCATTAGAAACTGATATATGCTTAACAGGACTTTTGTAAATTATCTACAAGATATTTTTTTCAAACCTGTTATGAACAGTTAAATGAGTACTTCTATAGTCATGGAGACTGGAGATGTTTAGGTCAGAATATCTTTAGCATTCTGCTTTCAGTGTTGATGAATGCTGACCCTTCCTTTGTACTCTATTGGATAAATGACTGCAAAATTAGTCTTAGTACCAGAAAAATGTTTTCTGAGGCATTTTTAATTTTCTTTCTTGAACTTACAGCTAGTTGCATCCCCAAAATGGAAAGATGAGAAAAGACTGTCCATTACTTTTCACCATTGGGTGTTTTATTGGGGGCAGGGTGTGGAGTTCATATGATTACATACATTTTATATGTAAATATTTCTTTCCTTTAAAAACATTATTAATTTGTGTGCAGTTATTGTTATTTGGAGTGGCTTTTCTTATGTAGTGAATCTAGAGTTGGTCTTAGAACTTGGAACACCTGGGTTCAAGTTCCATCTTTGATAGATCCTGACTGTGTGACTGTGGCAAGTCATTTAACACCTCAATTCTCAGTCTAAACATATGGTGTCAAACAAATTCAAATAGAAATGGAATTCACTAAACTGCACATAAAGATCCTCGTGGGAACTTAGGAAATAAAATATTACCATGATGTATATTCTATTGTGTTTTTGTTAAAAATTTCTCTGCTACCTTTTAATCTGGTTCTGCTTGGTGTATTCATTTGCAGAGAGGGTTCCCACCAGCACAGGTAGAAATAGTTTCTTCATTAGGGATTTCCTGTGCTAATGAATCTCTGTCCCTGTCCCTATCTCCATCCCCATCTGCAGCCTTATCCTCATCTTCCATCTTCATCTGAACCCTTCCGCTTTTTAATAGCATGTCTATAAATTTCCTTTTAACAGTTGATAGACAGTTGTGTGCACATATATACACACATATACATATACATACACACATATATCTCTATCTCCATATCTATCTATATCCCCTTTTAGGATCATTCTAGAACCTACAGAATTATAATAGTAGAATGTGGTAGTGAGGCTCATGTTCTGAGATCTGGGAATTTCCCATGTTTAAGGTCAGCCCTGGCAGTCTAGTTTTAGGGTACAGAAAGTCACATGTTTGTTGGCCGGTAAGGGCTGCCCTACTGTTTTCCTTTCTTCTGAATTTTGAGGATCCCTAGGCTTAGAAAAGCTTATTTGTAAAGTTGCTTGGCCATGTGGCTTATCCCCACATGGGGGGATCTGTGTGCATATGTGTGTGTGTGTGTATAATAGTTTTATTATGGGTAATCACTTTGTTTCATTCATATACATATATATGTGTATATATATATGTATGTGTAAAATCTTGGTTTTTTTAATCTTCAAATATAATATGCAGTAGTATTTGACATCGTTATGTTTGTGAGTATAATTTAAAAGAGAGATTCCTGGTCAACATGACTTTTTCTGCATTCATAAACCTTAAAGTCCTATATGAATATAATCTTATGATATCTATGCAAAAGGTATACTATGTCTCATTAATATGGGTAACCCTCATCTATACTTTTTTGTCCTATGTGATTCTTATCTCTGTCTTTCAGTGAGTTTTCCAAAGAGAAGTTAATGCCCTAAAGGCCCTCTGGTTATTTTAATAATTTGTGGATACTGATGGAATATTCTTACTGTATTGGTTATCTGTTACTTCTGACTTTTTGAGTCATACGTGTCCTTGGTGATGTTTTTGTGCTCAAGTCATTGTTTTAGTCTGGGCTTTTGCAACTTGTGATCATTGAAAGTGTTCCATACAATATAACTCAGTTTCTTTCTGTTCACTTCTGAGTCCTCGGTTCAGCTCCATGGGAAGTGCCTGGTCTCAATTAGGACCTTCCACCTCCTCTCCCTTAGTATGTGTTGTGTACACACACACACAGACACACACAGACACACACACACATGCTTGCTGGACTTGCTGGGCTTGCCTGCAGTGGAATTGGCCTATAATAATTTAGGCCACAGATCTTCAGTTATTGTTGTGCTTTGTATTTTCAATTTGAATGGCTACACTGATGTCTCATGAGTGACTGTGGCTCTTACTGAGGAGTTGCTGTTCTGTTTGAGGTTTGATATAATCATCTGATGTTATCCACTCATAGGAACACCTGGAGAACCCTTGCCACCCCTGGGGAATGTCTCTTCATTTTGATTCTGAAGCATATCTTTCAATCAGTAACCAAGTGTTTTTTAAGCTGCTGGCCTGTGCCAGTTATTGTGGTTAATGAAGGGAATTCAAAGACAAAAATTAGGTGTTCCATGCCCCTCCTGCTGTTATAAGGGAAACAACATGTACACGTATAAATCAATACAAAAGAAAAATAAATAAAAGTTAGTTTTGTGGGAAGAGACACTAACATGGGTTGGGGAGGGGAAATCAGGAAAAGATATATTATTTGAGCTTAGCTTTGAAAGAAACCAGGGTGATGGGAGATGACAGACCAGTTTGGTCTGTAGTGTGCCTGGAGGGAAGTAGTATATAATAAGCTTAGAAAAGTAGGTTGCTGGCAGGTTAGAACAAACTTTATGTGCCAGACAGAGGAGATTGCATTTGAAACCAGATAGATAGCCATTGGAGTTACATTGATCAGTGGAGTGACATAGTCAGATTTGTGCACTATATAGTTTGGTTAGTATATATTGATTTTGATATGTAACGATAATTGTACCAATTTTTTTAAAACAGGAATACATTAAAAATCTTGTTTGCCTTTAAAATATACAGTGCATAGGAAGAGAACCTTTAAAACTGTATTTTGCTTTACCAAGTCTAATGCTATTTTGTGAGTAACAAAATATTCTTATATTCTCTATACATTTCATGTAATTCTGAGACAAGATGTGGTCTGATAGAGGAAGTCTTGAGAAATTTAATTGAGCTTCCCTGAATGTCTGCATAGGCCACAAAAAGACATGCATAATTGAATAAAGATTTTATTGAGATAAAGAAGTAGCCACGTGGACTAATAGTTACTGATGTATTCGCTCTCTTTTTTTCCCCCCAATGGGTGTGGTGGGGTATGGTATCATCAGTGATTTTTTTCTCCTCCTCTCTCCCCCCACTTTTGAAATCTCCCTGTCTTTGTAATGTGTTTTGAATGCCTTTAAAATGATCACCTTCGTCATGCCTTTTTCTGTCTATGATAGCTACTCTATGGCTATCCTCAACTTAAGTGCTGTTGCTACATCTTCACAAAGTTAATTGAATAGTGTGAGGTACTAAGTGTCCGCATGTAGTAGTTATGTTATCATTCCCAATGAGACTGGAGTGTAGAAGTGCAGGCAGATGAATCCCTTTTCATGTCCGTTTTCCATTTTTCCATTTCATCTGTAGAGACTGTACAATGGAAACACTGGATTTTGGAGTCAGGAATGCCACGGGTTCAAATCTCCCACTCTGATTCTTTTAAGCTATGTGACTGTGGGTGAATCATAGAATCTTTGTGAGCATGTATTTCCTTATTTGAAAATGGGGCTACTGCCTAGAGGATCTCAGAGAGTTGTTGGCAGTGATTTTCCTGGCTCTATCATCCCCTTACTCATTAACCTCAAGTCTCCCTATTGTAACTATTAAGATAAAGTAGAAATGCCTGTTTGGCTTTTCAAACTCTTCAGAGCCTGGCCCTCTCTTACCCTTCCAGTCTTTTTACACACTGCTCCTCTCTACAAAATCTATGGCCCAAGTTATGGTGACCTACTTGGTGTGCCTAAAATATAACTCTCCCTCTCCTTTCTCCATGCCTTTCTAATGGCTCTCCTCCATTAATGTAATGTACTTTCACTTTACTTCTGCCTTGTGGAATCCCTGCCTTCCTTCAAAACTCAACTCTAATGCCAGCGTCTATAGGAAGCCTGTCATGATTCTTTAGCTACTAGTGCTTTTCCCTCTAAGGTCACTTTCGGTCAGTAAATATTTGTTAAATGCCTACTGTGTGCCAGGCACTATGCTAAGTGCTAGAGATGTGAAGAAATGTCAAACACATTTCTTGCCTTTAAGAAGCTCACAATCTTATGGGGAGGCAACATACAAATGTTATGTAGAAGCCAGCTATATGCAGGATAAGATGGAAATAATAAACAAACTCAATCTTGTCTTTACCTACTTAGATAAATGTTGCCTTCTTCATTAGAATGTAAGGTTCTTGATCAGGTGACTTTTCATTTTTTCCTTATATTTCCTATCTTAGTACAATACATTGCACATAATAAATGCTGTCTGATTGCTTAATTGATCTGGTGAAATCATGTATGTAAAGTACTTTTCAGATCTAAAGTACTTTGTCTAGTCATTCTGGAAAGCAGGTTGGAACTATACCCAAATAGTTGTTAAACTGTGCATGCCCTTGATCCAGTGATATCATTATTAAGCCTTATCCCAAAGATAGAAAAGAAAGAGGAAATGGACCCATATTTACAAAAACATTTTTAGCAGTTCTATTGTAGTAGTTAAAGAACTGGAAACTAAGGAAGTGCCCTTAGTTTCTCATCATCAGTTGGAGAATGGCTCAACAAATTATGATCGATGAAAGTAATAGAATACTGTTGTACTCTCAGAAATGATGAAAGGAATGGCTTCAGAGAAACCTGGAAAGACTTGTAGAACTTTTCCAAGTGAAGTGAGCAGAACCAGGAGAACAATTTATACGGTAACAGTGTTGTTTAAAAAAAAAAAAAGGAACAACTTTGAAAGCCTTAAGGTTTCAGATTAACACAGTGTCCACAGTACAATGATGAAGGATGATGCCTGACTTCTGAAACAGAGGGGATAGATGAAATATGCAAAATGAGACATATTTTTTGACATAGTGTGTAAATTTATTTTGCCCGATTAAGTATATTTTTATTATGGCATTTCTTTTTTCTTTTATTCAGTATTGAGATAGAGGTGAGAAGGAGAGAAAAATTCATTCTTGTTACTTAGAAAAAATTAAAATATTAAAGCAATTTAGAAATGCCATTTGCAGCTTTTAGTTGGATCTTATGTCAAATCCTTGGGCTCATTATTTTCCGTTATTAGACTGTATGGTTGCATAAACGAACTAAGTGGTGGGATTAAATATAGAACAATAGAAAATAGAATTTAGAACAATAAAAATTTGCCCTCTGTGAACCCCCTTCTGCTTCTTCGTGGAATGGCAGCCCTGGTGAGAAGACAGGCAGAGGTTGCCAAGAGTCACACAGTGCTTAAACTGTGAGAAACTTTAATTTGAATGTTGGTGATCTCAGTGTGAGACCTTTGTCCAATTACTGTTGGATGGAGTTTACTGAAGGGATTGAATTCTATTAGTCTTGACATTTTCCCTATAAACCAGTAATTCTTAAATTTTTTTTGAGTCATGGGCCCCTTTGGTATTCTGGTGGAAATCTTTTGAGCTCTTCTCAGAATAACATTTTTAAATGCGTAGAATTAAAATGGAAATTGAAATAGTTGCCAAAATATTTTAAAAAATCTTCTTGTAACTCAAATTATGTACCCTTGTTATGTTCAAAACTACAAGAAAGAAGGAAATTATGGCTGAATGGACATCTGACTCCTAGCTACTCCTTGGAGAGGCAAAGAAAGGAGTTGGTGGCACTGATATCTAGATCTTTATCTTTTGTGTTCCCCTATTAGAATATAAGCCTCATGAGAGAAGACAGAAGGGACTGTTCTTCTATTAGTTTCTCCAGTGCTTAGTTTAGTGCCTGGTATATAGTGAGCTTGTAATAAATACTCTGTCTGTGAAGATAATTTAACCTTGAATTATTTACAGATTTATAGAAAATAAAATAGTGAATAGAAAACAGATATCAATATTAAACATCTTAATTTCACTCAGTAAATATAAATTGCTACTAGGAGACCAAAAGATCCAACGGTTGTGTCTTATTCAGCATACTTGCTACTTACTTGCCAAATAGAGAAGTAAATGGCTGCCAAATGTGATCTTGAGGTATAACATAATTTCATCAGTAATATTTTACAAGGAAGAAGATTAGATGATTATAAGTAATATGGTCTCAAAGCAGAGAGAAGCACAGTGAAGGGTAAAACCATGCTAAAGAAATCCCGGAAAGATAATCAACTAAGCAAAATCATTCTAAGGACATTCAGGGATGAAAATGGAAAGAGTGCTTCAAACGGAATAAAGCAGGAAAAGATTTGCAAAAATTAATATGATAAAATTTTCTCCATCAATGATAATGGAACCACCACATTTGGAACTTAACATTACAGCTTCTGAATTAATGACTGAAGAAGGAAGTGGCTGTAAAGAGAACAAAAAAGTAAAAGCATTGGGATTAGATGAAATAGATAAAAATAAGGTCCTTGCTGGTGATGTACCTGTGAGCACCTTAAGAGATTAATTTGTCAGGTATCTAAAGGAGAAGAAAGCATCAAAAATGTAGAAAAATTCTCAACAATTTATTCAGAAAACAGTAAGAACTGCTTATCTATATGACTATTTTCCCCCCCATGCAAAATTTTGATGGTCATCTGTATGTGATTTTTTAAAAAAAATTCAATATTTTTGGTTCTATTTTATGTTCTCAACTGTATCTGTCTCTTCTTACCTTGCTCTGGAGAAAGCCACCATTTGACACAGGTGTGTGTGTGTGTGTGTGTGTGTGTGTGTGTGTGTGTTCATTCTCTCAAGGTGGTTAGCATCTTCCTTCATAGGTCCATTGTAGTTGATTTGAGTATTTATATTATTCAAAATAACTAGGTCTTTCATACTTATTCTTTGAACAATATTGCTGTTATGTATATAACATTCTCTTGGTTCTGCTCATTTCACTCTTCATTATTTCATGCAAGTCTTTCCATGTTTTTCTAAAATTAGCCTGCTCATCATTTCTTACAGTATAGTAGTGTTTCATCAGACTCATGTACCACACCTTGTTTAGCCATTCCCCAGTTGATGGGCAGCTACTCAATTTCCAATTCTTTGCTACCAGGAAGAGAGAGAGCTGCCATAAATATTTTAACCATATATGTTCTTTTCCTATTTCTCAGATCACCTTGGGAAAAAGACCCTAATACTGGTATTACTGGGTCAAAGGGTGTGCAGAGTTTGGTCATTCATTGGGCATAATTCCACATTGTTCTCTAAAATGGTTGGATGAATTCACAATTCCGGCAGTGTATTAGCACCCCATTTTTTCCTCATCCCCTCCCACATTTGTCATTTTTCCTTTCTATCATTTTAGCCAATCTGGTAAGTGTGAGACGATATCTTGAGATAGTTTTAATTTGCATTTCTCTAATCAGTAGAGCATTTTTTTTTATATGGCTATATATAGCTTTGGTTTCTTCATTGAAAAACTGCCTGTTCATATCCTTTGACTATTTTTCAATTGGGGAATGACTGGTCTGTATGTGATTTGAGAGTGTAAGTAATATGAGAGAACAAGGAGGCTTTCACAAATTATATTTGTCAGTAGACCATGTTTTTGCCATCTCACAGTTAACTTAGAGTTGTAGAAAACATAAGATTCTATTGGTCTTACTGTTTATGGATTACAAAAAAAAAAAACATTTTACTTAGAAAGAGAAAATCTTACTGTAGAGGCTATACAACAAGGTATCTCCAACCCATACATCAAGGTCATTTAAGATTCCTTTGAAGGTATATGAATAGAAATAACACTCATCAGTGACCCTTTGAAAATCATCATTAGGAAAGGCATAAATAAGGATACATGTTCACCAAAACTATTCCCCTCTGTGATGCACAGATTCCAGATCTGGGATCAGATCTGGATTTGTTGTGAATGAAAAGGTCCTCTAGGGTTTTTCTATTTTTCATTGACGTCTTAATATATGGGTTCATGCCTCAAGACATTGCAGAGCCTTCTGGGTGAGTATGATCACTCAAAAGAGTATGACCTGTCCATCCACACAGGTATGATCAAATGGATTTAGAATGTCTATTGCCTAGATTTCGACATGTACCCAAATTAACATTTAGGAGAGCTTTTCCAAGAGTATATCCCTATTTCTATCTCTGTCTCTAGTTCAGACCATACTGATGGGTATTGAGTTAAGAAAAGATAGAAGAGAGCAATCTGGGTTGCTTGCAGAAAGTTTCAGAGCAATTTTTCTGATTGCAGGCTTCTCATAATGGCAAAGTTTCATCTTTTCAATGGAAACATTTTACTTTTGTTTCTGTGTGGCAGTGAGACTTGAATACAACTACCACTGTAAAACCAAAGGTGAATATCACATGTAGGGTAGTGGAAAAAATGAATAATGGATATGAGCAGATTTAAACAGATAACCAGTGAGCAGCTCTGAAGGAGCAAAGGATGTCATCAAAGAATTGTACTTCAAAAAGATTACATCTTGAAGAAAGATGGGCTTGTCACCTGGTGTGAATGAAGGTTGATGTGGGTGTGCAGAGTTGCTCCACTGATATACCTAGGAGAAAGTGAGGATGGCTCCTAGCACATTTGGTGGATCTTCTGTAAAGATTTCTTTTTTGTAGAACATGAAGGAGACCCTCACAGGGTGAATAGGCATGGATAAGTTGTAATCTGCATTGTTGGCAGGAAATCCTCAATTGATGAGATCACAGATCCATTTCATTATTTGAGTTGAATGTTGAGAAACTATAGCATATTCATCTCCTTTCACCTTGTTTGCTATATGTGTACTTTGCTACTTTCAATTTTTAAAAAAAAAAATTTGGGGGGGGGGGATTGGGGTTAAGTGACTTGCCTAGGGTCACACAGCTAGTAAGTGTCAAGTGTTTGGTCTGAGGCCGCATTTGAACTCAGGTCCTCATGACTTCAGGGTCAGTGCGCTATCCATTGCACCACCTAGCTGCCCCTTACTTTGCTACTTTCAAGTTATCTTGTATGCCTGTCCTGTGCTCAAAGAGTATTTCACCACTGGCAAAAATAGTCATTTCCCCTAAAAGGTAGGAATGACTGCAATTATTTTCTTAAAAGAAAATTTAATGTTGGGAATCTCTGGTGGCTAAATCCCTACATTATCTTTATCCTTTCAATCTCAGATGTTAAATACTGAGGTTTCCTCTACTTGTAAACACTTTTCTTCTCCATGACACTGGTTGAGCAAATATCAAAATAAATAATTTTTGAAATGTTAAGATAAACTTGCGTGTCAAAAAATTGGTATAGATGTCAGTCTTCCTGTTCTCCTCTCTCAAATCTCTCCCCACCCCCAAAGCATTTGGTGCTCTTAAACCCATGAGATGTTCCCGTATTTTACTCTATTGAGTTTTCCTTATCAGTTTGTTTGGGGCTTTTGTTCTGTCTCATTTTCTTCACGGTGAAGCTGGTAGAAGGAACAAGAAAAGGGGTCTAAAAATGAATTTTTGATTAGTTAACTGAAAATGTGGAACCTTTAACCTTCTAACACTGCCAGCTTTGAGGATTTTTTTTTTTGGCTTTAAAATAAAGGTTACTATTAATAATTTTTTAAATTTGAGGATGTGACAGCAGTTCTTCCATCTCTTTTTTCATGAATGGTTATTCAGTTTTTAATCAAATGAATGTTTTTTTTTTTTCTTCCTGAAGTCTAGATTTTTGTCTGTGCATGTGCTTTTATACCCTTAGTACCTGGAATTTGCCTCTGTAAAACCTAAATTTTTCTATGGCTTGTTCTGTGACAACCAAATAATTTTTAAGGAGATATGTATATGCTTTAAGGAATTTAAAACTACCATATTAACATAGGGTTTGTTGTATAACAAGAAGTCTGTTACCTATAGAGATAGAATCTTGATGGAAAAGGATGAGCCTCTCCTGACAAAGCAGAATGGTTTGTAGCAACCATAAAGACCTAATTTCTAATTCTTTGTTTTCAAGAAATGTTTCTTTGCTTTAGTTTTTAAGCTTCTTGTCGAAGAAATGCTGAAACTATGACTTTTTCTAAGTTTTGTTAAAATTATTATTTATAATAAAGAGAGTGGGGTGTAATGACAGTGTCATGTTTTGGTTGGACAGTCATGTAATGGGTGAATAATCTCTTTTCTTAGTTATACCATTTGGAAGTTGTGGAACAAATAACATCTAGTGAGGAGTTTGGAAAACATACCTCCTATTTCTTCAGCGCAAAGATGTAGGAAATTGGGTTTGGAACATTGCATATACTTTCAAGTTCTGTCAATTTCTGGGTTGACTTTTTTGAACTTGCTTTGTCCCTCTCCTCCCCAGCCTTTGTTACAAGGGTAACTCCCCAGATGAGAAGGAAGGAGTTAATTAGGAAATGATCATATTGGAAATGAAAAACAGAACAAAGAAATAGTAAGAAGTTGTGGTATGGTCTATGGGATTTATAGTTGAGCTTTCTCTATTTTCTATCTGTTTGACGTTCATAATCAGCCATCTTTTGTAGGTCTTTACTTTTGCATGACTTAAGTTCAACAAATATTCTAGTATAGGTTTGATCAATAAAATGATTCATACTAATCTTGAACAGCCCAGGCATGGAAAAATGACAGATTCTGTTTGAGACTGAGATTTTCCAAATCTAGTCAGATAACAAGCCTTTTTGCAAAACTTTGTCTTAGGCTCAGTCTGTTTACATAAAAACCGTTAACTATTCAGATGGGTTTGCTGACTTCCCCACCTTGTGGTAATATGAACCCTTGCACTAAGAGTGAGCAATAACTGCTTTAATAGATTATGGTTAGTGCGTATGTATTAAACTCGGTCTTATAATATGGCTCCTTCAATTTTCTCTTGAGAAGCTATTAGTTGGGAACCATAGTTGCATGTTAACATGAACCTTGGAACTCTATTCAAACTGAAATAAACCATCACCAGGTGATCTGTTTTTGGCCTTGTTGCATATAAAATCCATTGGTTTTACCTTAACCCTAACCCAGAATTCCTGAATATTAAAGAATATTGTGTCCTGAGACAGGATCTGACTCTGGCCCTGCGACTGAAGTAAAATCTTTTTTCTCCACGATGAGAATCTTGCTGTCACAAATATTAAACATATTTTCTAGTAATATAAGGACTACAAGTATTATTAGAATTTTGCATCTAGATGCTCTTTTAATATTTTGAGAAATAAGAAATTAGAAAGATTAAAGATTTCTCAACCAGAGCATCAGTATTTTGTTTAAATATTGCAGCTTGGTTTTTATTTCTATTTTCCCATCACTTACAACTGTATATTTTGTCAAGGTGAATCTAGGAAATCTCATGCCAGTGCAGGGACTTATTTTCATAGGAAATTCATTTTCTTCATTTTGTGGCAGTGTAAGCACTAAGTTTTTTCATTTGTGTGATAACAAAAACTCTCATCAGATCCCTTTCTGTTTTGTGTGACCAGGTCAGGCTAACCCCCAGGGAGTGATATTGTTATTAAAGCAAACCCTAGGGCTTCCCAGTAACTAACACTCAAACACTCACAGTCTGAGTGCGTTTAATTCTGTTGTGTCCACATCTGTGTATTGACTGTTTTGGTGATAATCTGTGATGTATGAACACAGTTTATTTTGGAGAACAAAAACGCTGAGCAGTATATTTTTGTAATGGTCCTCACTTTGTGGATTTCATATCAACCAAGTGTAATTATATATGAAGTGATGAAAATGCTTAACTCATTAAAACATCTGTGATAGATGAATAAATAACAGGAAGTAAGCAGTTTTGTTTTCAGAGACTGGTAAATCTCACTAAACACACTGATCAAAAGAACTCACCATCTTAGAATGTAGCTAAGGTGAGATAAATAGGTGGGGTTTTAAATTTGCTGTCATCTCCCAGTTACTTGTATGAAAAAAGCACTCCTGTGCTTCATCATTTTTCTTTTTCAAAGGAAGACGGAGAGTATGGAATGCCCAGCCCAGTGCCTTGAAGGTGCTAAGTAAATGTTGAATTTTGTTTGTAGCCCCTACAGTTCAAGCTCTAGAAAACGGCTCAATTTCCAACATTTTCTCTCTGGTTTGTCCTTTCTAAACTAGAATCTCTAGTCTTTTAGTCTCACATTAAATGATCTTCCTTCATCTTTTGCAAGGGAGTTGGACACAGTTATATTGACATTTCTTAAGAAAAAAAAAAGAAGAAATTGTTTATTTGGTAGGTTTTAAGCTTCACATTTTTACATATATAATTTGATTTATTCACAACAAGAAAGCTAGGAATCTTGATACACTTGAGGAAAAGCATTGGGTGTCATTTTTATTATGTTTTATCACCTACTTCCTAGGTTTTGATACAGCAGAAGTTCCTTTTTTGGTATTAGGGCTCATGTATTCAATTGAAGTTTAATGGGTTTCCTTCATTAAGTCCTGCTTGCAGGGAATGAGTTAATACATGGAATGACTTATCCAGTTTCATCATTCAGTACAGATAATTGTGTTGGGAGCCCAGCTTAAGAACTTAATTAAATCATTTGTTTATCTGATTTTATCTTGTCAGGTATGGAAAAAATTTGTGAACCAATTCATTTTGTTTATGAAGAACTGTTTGCGGTATGGCTTGTTCATATCAGTGTGAAATACTTTCTTTTTCTTTTTTGAAAATAACTTTTCAATCTAATAAATTGGGTTGTTGGATTGGTGTTTGCTTGACTCTGCAGCATCAGTGACCCTCTTCTGGGTGTTCAAGTGTGCCCTCCCTAGAAAATTAGGAGGTCTCGTTTCTTGTCCAAAGAGAGGCTAACACTCCAGCTCTTCCTAAATGTTTGTTTACCCATCATTGTTAGACATGATCATTTCTTTGTTGGTTATGCCCAAATGGGTCTGTCTTCTCTTCCCAAAGCAGATTTTCATGCTGCGAAGAGCCTTGAGGGTGGGGGTGGAGTGCTACAACAGCAGCTGCTGCTAATGGCACAGGAATCCTGCCACTCAGCAATTCATTTCAACCTTCTTGCAGGAGGAATGCTTATGGATTCACCTTCATAGATAGGGCTTCTAAAGATGAATTAGAATAGAACCATTTTATGACAGACCTATTAGATGAAGAAAGACAGATCAGAAGCATTTTTGTTGCTCTGGCCCCTTTTTATCATCATTGAGGAGCCGTAAATGTTAAACTAATTTTTGCCACAACTACCTTGATGCCTCATACACTACTGTGGAAAATGTCCAACACCCTGCAGTCATTTTAGGTTAGTTTTCTTGGAAGTACTGCTTTTGCCATGTTAATTCCCAGCTCTAGAACTTGCCTAGTGATCTAAATAGTCCTCAGATCTGGGCTTGTGGCCTGACCCCCTAGGCTACTTGTACAGGATCTCCACGATATCCCAAGGAGGCCGGGATTTGGCCTCCTGAGGGCTATGGAACGCTCTCAGAGGCCACAGGTCGGATCCCATTGGGAACATTCTGTCCTGTGCGCTGTTACCCGGATCCCCTTGTGGCCAGAGCTGGTGCCTTACTTTGGACTCTGCCCTCAGTGGGAGTAACTAGTTAGCAAGAGCCCTACTTGTCCCATTTTCATTTTGGGTGGGACAGTTAGTGACACTGGATTAATAGGCACAGATGGATTGTGCCTTTGTCATTGCATTCTCTCCCTCTCTCCTCCAGCCCACTCCATTTCCAAACTTTTCTCTTAAAAACCAAAGCACCACCATCGTTTCACCCACATCCTGGTCTCCTCACTATCCTTCATCTGACATATTTAAACAGAAAATCTGCTCAGTTCTGCCTCCATCTCTCTCACCCCTATTCCCTTTTCTCCACTAACACAGCTGTCATCTCATTTCAGGCTCTTAATGAGATTTTCCTAAAGTACAAGTCTGATTGAGTCATTCTCCTACTAAGCAAACTTCAGTGGTTTCTTATTTAATTTCAGATCAAGTATTATTTCATTTTTGTCTTAACTTTTAAAAATTTATATTTCATGTTCTATAATGCACATACTTATAGACATAATAACATTTTTATAATTGATAAAAAAGTGTGTATATTCAAAATTTTTTTTACTGATAGGGAAGTTTCAAGATTACTAGTCTAACAAATTTAGGCCAGACTCTTCTGTTTGGCTTTCAAGACCCTCTGTAATCTCATCCCATTTGCTAATACTCTCTCCCCCCCCTTTTTAAAAAAAAGTTTTTATTAATATCTTTTTTTTTAACATCTTTATAGCTTTCCTCAGTATCTCTCCCAGTCTCATAGATCTATCCCATATAAGGCAACTAGGTGACATTGGATAGAGATCTAGCCCTGGCGTCAGGAAAACCTCAGTTCATTTGTGGTCTTAGACCCTTTCTAGTTGTGTAACCCTGGGCAAGTCACTTAACTTTTTTTTTCATTCATTCATTCATTGCTTTCTGGTGAGGTGATGGGGTTAAGTGACTTGCCCAGGGTCACACAACTAGCAAATGTTAAGTGTGTGAGGTCAGATTTGAACTCAGGACCTCCTGACTCCAGAACTGGTGTTCTATCCACTGCACCACCTAGCTGCCCCATCACTTAACTTTTGTTTGCCTCAGTTTCCTCAACTGTAGAATGGGCACAATAGCAACACCTGTTAAAGGTTCAGAGGGTTGTTGTGAGGATCAGTGAAGTAATATTCACAAAGCTAAGGCTTAGCATAGTGCCTGGCATATGCTAAATATGACCTAAATGCTTATCCTTTCCCTTTCTTTCTCTTTCCTATACAACAAATAGCATTTTTTAAAGATTAAAAAGAAAAAGAAGCAGAAAACAAAAATACATCTGAATAATATGTTGGAAAAGAATGAAAACAGGTGTAAATACAACACTTATGGCCCTCTCCCCTCCCCAAAGAGTGGGTTGGCAGTTCTCTTATCTCTTCTTTTGAGTCATGTTTGGGCTTTATAATTTTACCATGTTCACTTCAGATTTTTTGGTGTGTGGTTACTTTTTATTTCCTTACTTTTCCTTAATGTACAGCCTTCTACTTGAATTGAGCTGAGTGTGTCACTGTATTGTCACCTGTGGCTTATTCTGAATCTTGGCAGAATGCTGAGCTCTTTTATGTTTATCCATGTATTACTCATTCAGGTTTCCAGCTCTTATTTTACCTTCTCCATTAGGCCTGCCCCTTTTAGCAGAACTCCAGTTGTAAACAGAATTGGTATTATGTGGTTTAGGATATAATTGTTTTTAAATGGTTTAACAAGTTAGTTTGTTTGTTTGTTTTTGCTTTTTGGTAAGGCAGTTAGGGGTAAGTGACTTGCCCAGGGTCACACAGCTAGTAAATCTCAAGTGTCTGAGGTCACATTTGAACTCTGGTACCCCTGACTTCAAGGCCAGAGCTCTATCCGCTGTGCCACCCAGCTACCCCAATGAGTTAGATTTTTGCAACTAGATCGTGAGAGCTTCTTGAATTGTGTCTCTCTATACCAAGTCAGGGCTTTACCCCAGTGACTGCCTTCTATACCAGGTCTTTTTTGATTACCCCAGTTATTGGACCCATCCTATCAATCTCTTCATAATGCTAGATTTTGTTTTTATTTCTGTGTATTTTTTTTTTTTACCTTCATTCAGGAGAATGTAAGTTCTTTGAGGGCAGAAAGTATTTTTCTTTTTGTCATTGTATACTCATCATCTGTCATGTAGTAGAGAATCAAATAAATGCTTGTTGAAATTAAATGAAATTGTTTCCCTCTTAGCGCCAGAAATAAGCACATACTAGATTAATAGAAATATTTGCAGACTTTCAGTCCCTGCCATAAAAGAGCTCACATTCCACAGGGGCAACATATATACAGATAAGTAAATGTGAAAGTTTCAGGAGGCATAGGAAAACAAACACTTAGGGGAATCAAGAGTACTTTTTTAGTTGATAAACTCAATTGCCTTTTTCTTTGGTTCACTTGTATAATTTGCACTTGTGTCTTGCCAATTAGTTTAAAAAGTGTAGTTTGCTTTTATCAGTAGTTTCTTGCCTTGTCTTTCACTGTGTCCATTTTAGGTTATTCCCTAATGGTTAGGTATGGGCATTTTTTGTTGGTATTGTGAACCAGTTTTTCATATGTCACGTTGCTTGTGGTAAATAAATTATTTATGTCATTATATGGCAAAAGGAGTAAAACACGGTAGTAGAGTTTTCAATTTTTGTGCTTCTAAGGGAATCATGACACTTATTTTATTCATTCATTTATTTATTTACTTATTCATTCATTTATTTATTTATTTTGGTAAGGCAATTGGGGTTAAGTGACTTGCCCAAGGTCACACAGCTAGTACGTGTTAAGTGTTTGGTCTGAGGCTGGATTTGAACTCAGGTCTTCCTGACTTCAGGGCCGGTGCTCTATCCGCTGCGCCACCTAGCTGCCCCAGGATCATGACATTTGTAGAGCCCAGGGAGATTGTAAAGATGATGTTTTCCAATCACCTCATTTTTACAAGAGAGAAAAATCAGGGCCAGAGATGTTAACGTATAGAGTAAGTGCTCAAGCCATGCATTTTCAGGGCAGCTGGAAATGATGAAGTAGCTTCCTAGAGGATTTCAAATGTTAATTGTTTTTTCCTCATTCAGTTTTTGTTAAAATAGTGCCTGTGTCTGAATTTCTAGCTTCTCTGGATTAATGATAGGAAGGATGAAAATTTCCACTCATGTATTTTACTGGAATTCGGTTCCAGAGATCATTGTGTTTAATTCAGTGAATATGAGTAATTGTCAGAGATGAATGTTGTCTAGAAATCACATGTAGCAGTAAGTCACCTTTTGATTTTTCATAGTTTGGGATATTCTTTTTATGAATTATCATTAGCAAATCTTAAGGTGGCTTACTGCTCTAGTCACTTTCTGCTATTAACCTGCTGGTGTGTGCTCAAGTAATAAAAATTAAGATAGTAAATATGTGGCAATTTGTACCTGCCTGCTGTGTTTTGAAGTGAACTAGGATTTCAGTTTTCTTCTCTTTGGGATTATTATAGGTATTAGAAAATTTCCTTTAATCCTTTGTATAACTGATTCTTCAGCATGTGAGGGACTTGTATGAATAATGAAAATAGTACCAGATTTTGGGTTCTTCTTCTAGACCTCTTTTTTTTTTTTAACCTGATGTGAGTAGGTCACTTAATGTTTGTTTCAATTTCCTCGTCTGTGATATACTACCTACGCCACAAGGTTGGTGTGCGTTAAGAGTTATATATGTAAATATGAATTCTTATTTAAAAAAACTATCTTGTCTTTTCGTTGTCACATTTTCTTATTTCATTATACATTTATGACAGAAATGAGCTTGCTGTTCTCATATTTAGACATATACAGAATGTGATTTCAGAGGGGACAAGGTAGAGGAACAAATTGAATTTGTATTTTCCTCCTTATTTCATTGTATTAGTTTTTGTCAAATTAATGTTTGTTAGTTATTTTTTTGAAATCTCTTAAACTTAGTAGCCAAGGGAACAAGTGATATTCCCACCTTAAATTTATATATTTGTATTTTTGTTCTGCATTATATAGCTGAGGGAATGCCTTGGCAGTTTTCATCCCTAAGACTGTTTTCTCCTTCATGGACTCCCTCTGGACCTTTGTGGGTTTTCAGTGTCAATGAGGGTGGTTTTACAAATAATTGATATTATTTTTTCACCTGTGTTAGAAAATGTATGTGCTCCAGAATAAATCAAAGGAGGGAAAGTAATGTCTCTTTGTGTATTTTCAATTGCTAAGACTAGTGGCCCACAGAGACTTGAGTTTATTACTGCCTGTTTAAGATATGATTCATTGAGAGCAAAAAATTCCATGCCTATGTAGTAAGTCTCCCTTGTCTTGAAATATGTTCAGAAAAATTGAAGTATCCAATCTCAAAGTCTATCTGCCTGAAAGGAAAAGTAAATACTTTGGCTTTATGCTAGTTGTACTCGATTGTCTTGAAGACTTTTGATCATGTTTATAGATGGTGTGAAATATTCCCATTATTCATACTCTGTTCTCCATTCCCCACTGACTGATTCCTTATTCCCATTACCAGCAGCCCACCTTTTCCTCCCCTCTTCCCTCCATCACCTGAATCCCCACTCCAAAGCTATCCAACTCTTCCCCTGTGCTTTGTGGAATGCCTGCCTCATAGGTAACAAGCTAGTTTTCATCCTAAACCATTTCCTTTCTCACTCTTTCCATCTTCTTATACTCACTGTGCTCTGGTTTCCTTTTGATGATGCAGCTCTCCTGGCTACTGTTTCCAGTATTATTTGTACTTTACCTCAAATTCCCAACTCACTGGTCATAGTAGAAATGATGTATTCCTCCTTGTTTCATGTGTTGTCACTTCTTGGCTCTCCTCCACTATCACTCAGTAAACTCTCCTCGCTTGAGATGAGCTCAATCCCAATATACCCCCCAATCAGGGTTCTCATGACCATTGTCCATAGACACTTCTTTCTTCCTCAGCAAGTTCAAGGACTGATTCACAATCTTTTTCTTCTCCAGCCCTTGCTTTCATTGTAGGATACGTCAACATTTGTATTGCTATTCCTTCTAACACCTTAACCTCACATTTCTTCAACTTAAAAATTTCCCGTGACCTTCTCCAGAGATGGTCATACCTTGATCTTGCCATTACCTATAAATGTTCCACATCCATGTTCGTAAATTATTAAATTTTTTATCTGATCATAATCAGTTATCATTATACCTCTCTAACTGCTTTACAACTCTACATCCTGTTTTTTGTTCTCATTGAGATCTGTAATCCTTCTAGCCCTGAGTTCTTTCCCAAGCCATCACCCTTAGCAGTGACTATACTGTTCCCTTCCTCATCTTGATCCTGTGATAAACCAGTTCAGTGCTACACTGTCCTCTTAAGTTTTTTGCCTCTTCATAATAGTGAAAACCTTGCTCTTCCAGACTTCAGCCTTGGATTTCTTGCATCATTGGATGCTTTTGTTTCTACTTGTGTGTTATAAAATCAAACTGGGAAAAATATAAGAAATCTTGCTACTTCCACTACTACTTCCATTTGCTAAACTTCCACTATAAGTTTATGTTATACAATCTCAACTAGACCCCCTCTGTTGTAAGGCAGTCCTTTTATACTTCACTAATTGATTCATAGTGCCACTCACCACAATCGCTTTTCCACACCTTTTCCTTCTGTCACTGTCTGCTTCACCCCTGTCTCACGTGAAGGGGAAATCTTTCTCCTTTTCAAGGCAAACAGTTCTACATTTCTTCTCCAGTTCTCCAGCCAGTTGTCCTCTCTGTCCTTCTTGTCCTCTCTGTCCTTCCTACTTGCTCACCAATATTCAATCACTTGCTGTGTACTGGCTACTTCCTTACTTTTTGGAAACGTGTTTTAATTTCACTGCACCATCCTCACTTGATCTGTCTATTCCTACTAGCTGTTATCCTGTATTTCTCTTCCCTTTTGTGACTAAACTCCTGGAGAAGACCAGTTATGTTAGATGCCTTCACTTCCTTTCCTCTCATTTTATTCTTAGCTCTCTGTACTCTGGTTTCCAGCCTCATTGTTCAACTGAAACTGCTCTATGGAAGTTACCCGTGATCTCTTAATTTCCAAATCCAATGGCCTATTCTCAATCGTCATTCTTCTTGAACCCTCTGCATACTTTGACACTCTTGTTCATTGACTTGTCTTTGATATGCTCTTTTCTGTATGTTTTTATGATGCTACTTTCTGATGGTTCACCTCCTACTTGTGAGGCCACTTCTCACTTTAATTTACTGGATTTTTATACAGATTTTATGCCTATAATTCTTGTTTGTCCCCCAAACCCTATCTTGAGCTGTCTTCCTTTTCCTTTTATGTTATTTCACTTGATAATCTCATCAGCTTCTACACTTTTAGTTATCATCCCTATGCTCTAACCTCTCTCCTGAATTTAATCTCCAACTTTCTTTTAAGTATGCCAAACTGGATGCCTTACAGATATTTTAAAACAAAGCATGTCTCAAACTGAACTCATCTTTCTACAAAACTGTCCCCTCTTCCCAACTTTCCTAGTATGGTCAAGGGTACCAGTCCCTTTTACCCAGGTTTGCATCTGGTATCATACTTGGTTCTTGTCTCTTAACTTATACACCTCCAATCAATACCCAAGTATTGTTAATTTTCCCTTCATCACATCTCTCCCATATACCTCCTTTTCTCCTCTCACATTGATGCCATCTTGGTACAGGCCCTTAGTTGCCTGATTCCTGGACTATTGCAATAGTCTGCTGGTGGGTTTACCTGCTTCAAGAGTCTCCTCATTCCAGTTCATCTTCCACTCCGCTATCAAAGTGATCTTCCTGAATCATAGGTCTGACTATATTCCCCCCCTCCTGATGCAATAAACTTCAATTGCTCCCTGTTACTTCCAGAATCAGGTGTAAAAACCCTTTGTTGAATTTCAAAACCTTTAATAATCTGGTGCATTCCTACACTTCCAGTATTTTTGCACCTTATTCCTTTCCATGTAGCCAGCCAGAGAGCATCATCCATTATCCAAAACCCATGCAAGCATGCTGTCATGAAACTGATATAGAATGCTGATGAACTTCTTTGGGTAACCACATTTTAACATGATTTTCCATGAGCTCTTATGACGGACAGTGTCAAAGGCTTTGGTCATTTCAGTGAATGTTGTTTACAAACCTGCTCTGCTCCTGACATTTCTCCTGTAGTTGGGCAGCAAACACCATATTGACCTGTCCGTGGCTCTTTCTAAAGCCACATTGGCTCTCAGGTAGATGACCATCTCCCAGGGGAAGAATCAGTCTATTAAGGAGGATTCTGGCAAGAATTTTGCCAGCAGTGACTAAGAGAGAGGACCCTCCTTCTCATTCCACCCTCCTTCCGCTGTCCACATTGTTACAGAACAGTCTATTTTCTTTTCTTTCATAGTGATGGACAATGGAGGGAGGCATCCTTGAATGCCTAGGAGATAACCTCCTCTTGCCATATAACCCAGAAAATTTTTGTCAGCTTTTGTATGAGCAGTAGACTCCCTGCCTTATAAATCTAGGCTGGTATAGAATCAGCACCAGGCACTTTGCTAGATGAGAGGAGCCTAATGGCATGCAAAAACCTCTTCTTCTGTTGGAAGTTCAGTTTGAGAGGGATTGACTTCAACCTGAAGTATATGGTCAGTGACTTCAGCATTGATTGATTGATTGATGACAGTCTCTTGAGAACACTATGGAAGTTTTCAACCTATCCAGGATCTTGTTCTTATCCCTTATTAATGTGGCTCCATTAGCACTGAGTAGTTGAGGTGGGTCTTTTGCCTGTAAATAGCCTTTAGGGCATCATAAAAACACTTTGGATTGTTACTATCTGCATAGAACTCAATTTCGTCTGCCTTCTTACTGATCCAAGAATCCTGCATCTCTCTAAGCATTGATCATATTTTACTTTTGGTGGAGTTAAATGCTGCTTTCTTAGAAATGGATGAACTGTCCTGCTGGCAAACCCTGTGGAGTTCTTGTATTTCATTTAGCAACTTCTGAATTTTCCCGTCATTTTTGTCAAACCAGTCTTGAAGTTTGTGATGCTCTTGCATTTTCCCAGTCCCCATAGAAGTGAAGCAGGCGTGTGTACTTACTCTCATGCTTTTTAGCATGATGTTTTCAGCAGTGTTGTTGGATGCCTTCAACAGGAATGAAAATGGCATCAAGGATAATTTGAGACATGGGAGACACTGCTATAGGATTGCCTTAATATGGGGTGCCCATGTCAAAGAAGGCATTATGTGCTATGAACAAAGCAAAGTTGCAGTAGCTTAAAAGAAACATGAGAGGTGCAAATTTAGAGCCATCTCCTCTCCAAATGTCATGTGGACAACCTGTGGCAGAGCCTTGTGAGCTTATATTGGTCTGATCAGCCATAATCCATATACTGTCCCTTGACCCCATCAGAGTGATGTCATTTTGGTCCTCTTTGAGAATGAAGGACAACAACCAACCAACAATGAAACTGGCCTCCTTGCTGTTCCTCACATAAGCAGTTTCATTTCTTGACTGCATGTTTTCCATGTCCATTCCCCATCCTCTGTTTTTCTGACTTTCTTCAAGTCTCAGCTAATATCTCACCTTCTACAAGAAGCATTTCTTTGTCCTAAAGTCGGTTGTTTTTTGCTCGTTGTCCACCGAAGAGGACCAAAACAACATAACTGTGTTGAGTCAGGGTACGGGGTGTCCAGTTGTGGCTGATCAGGCCAATATGAGCTTGGTAAGTTCTACCATAGGTTGGGCACAAATAATCCATAACCCCAAATAATTTTTTAAAAATCACTTTGATTGCTTATACTAGAAAAGAAAAAGGCAAGATATAAGAAAAATGAAAGCAAAATTATCAAGTCTCATACAGTGTCTATTATTCACGCTAATGTAACAATTACCACAATAATTTAAACATATTACAAATATGTCACAGGATCTATGATCATCTGTCCACCTGAAAAGGTGTTCTCTGTTTAAGTTTAGAGCAGCTGGATGGTGCAGTGGATAGAGTGCTGCACCTGGAGTGAGGAAGATCTGAGTTCAAATGTGGTCTCAATCACTTGTTTGTCTCAGTTTCTTCACCTGTAAAATGAGGATAATTGTAACATCTGCCTCTCAGGGTTGTTGTGAGGATCATATAAGTTAATAATTATAAAACACTTAATACTTTGTGTGTGGCACAAAGTAAGGACTATATAAGTATTAGCTATTACTATTAAGCAAATTTATTTTTAAATTTCCTGAATGAAAGTTTGAACTGTTTGTGATGATATCTCATCATATACCTGCTTTGACATTAAAGCATTTAATAGGAGTATATTATCTCGTGTGTGTGGATGGGTGTGTGGGTGTGTACGAACATATGTTTATGTATGTGTGGGTGTTTATATTACTTATAGGAATTTTATCACATATGTTGAAAAGAATTAAGAGTGCCTTGTAACATATATTGGTAAGCAGATATCATTTGTTTAAGAAAAGACCAATTTTGTGGTCATTTTTGTAAGATGTTTTCTCTGTGGTCTTCTCAACATGATTGTGTATCAGTCTGCTGTCTGACTTCCTTTTTTCTATTGCAAAGATGTAAGGTAGAATGAGAGGGTAAAACAGAAGTGGAAGCTTAAGTCCTTTTATGATAATTTATAAGAATCATGTTATATTAAAAATCTAATTTCTTTTCTTTATTCTTTGGAAGACTATAAGAATCTTATTGCTGATTTTACCAGTCTCCACAATTCTTCCTTTAGATCTTGTAATATTTTTGGGACACCATATTAGCACTGTGGCATTCCATTTGAATCATATTCTTCCTCCATTACTGGTCTACTTCGTTTTCTGATCCTGTATCCTCACCAGAGATGTGTTATAAACTACTCTATAACTCAGTAGTGAACATAAACATGTTTAGTTAGAGAATTGGAAAATATATATTATGCATATTTCCCTAATGATATTGTCTGTGACCATGGACAAATTGTACAAAATTTTTTTGAAGATAGGTTTTGTTGTGTTTTTTTTTTTTTTTTTGGTTTTCTTATTGACAGTATCATAATTTCCCCTAGAATCCTCCCTCCTTCTCTTTGTGAGCTATTTCAGGTAGCAGATAGTATTTCTTAAGAGAATAAAAGAGGACAAAAAGTCAGCACAACTGATTCAGTATATTGAAAAAGTAAAAAAGCATGTGGATTGTGTAACATCTGTGTACCTCCACCTCTGCAAAGGTATGAGTTGGGAATGTCCTTTTATATCTTTCTTTCAAGCCACACTTAACCTTTGTAATTTTGCAACATTCGCTCTGTGTGTGTGTGTGTGTATGTGTGTGTGTGTGTATTCTTTACATTTTTGTCATAAAATGTTCATTTAAATGAGAAATCAGGCATGTTGTTTAGTACTTACTGATGTTTTGGTTGCCTTTTGGGGTACTTTGTTTATTTTTCCCTCCTTGAGATAATTTGAAAATTGTTTCATGTTTGTCTTAATCTTCCTCATATTTCTACTGTATGTAATTGGCCAGATCTTGTTCTTCTTTTAGATTTTATCTTCAGGAGGTGACTATGTTAAAGAGAAAAGTTGGCAGAATGGGTATGTTATGGGTCAGTACTATAAAACTCTTGAGGGAGAAGTATCTTGGTGATAGTGGGCTTTTAGAAAGTTGATTCACAATGACCTTCTCAGATCGGGGTTAGAAGGTGCATTCTCCTTGAATTAAAATGGGAACTTTAACTTTTTCTCCCCTTACTCCTCTCTCTTTACATAGTCATTATGTGTTGCAAAAATGATTCAAAGTTATATACTTTTATTTTTTAATGAAAAAGTAACAAGTGCAGAAATTGAAGTTTGCCTTTATGTCACTCTGAGCCTTATAAGTGACTGCCTCTCTCTTCGTGGTCGTTATGGAGAAAGACCTTATGTCAATGTGTGTATGTGTGAGAATTATTACTATTACTAATAATACTAGGTAGCATTTATGTGGTACTTTGTAGTAATAATTAGAGAAGGAAACCTTAAAACTTTTAGTTTCTGAAGATAGCATTATGTTTCAAGCAACTAACTTAGATCTGCTTTTGTTGACATCTGTCAAAAGTTTTTAGGAGTAAAATTATTCTAAAAATTTCTTTCAAAAGGTTCTTTTATTATATTACTGTGTTGTACTTTTTGTTACCTTTTAATATGCTGAGAATGGTTGATAGTTTAATGTAGACTTTTTCTTTTTTCTCTTTTTAAAAAGCTTTTAATATGGAATCAGTTGTGAAAGCAAGTCAGAATACAATATTAACTGCCTTTTTTTTTTTTTCTAACAGCTTTTTTTGAAACGGCGGGGTCATTGGAGTGGTTGGATTTTTCCTGGAATTGAGTGAGAAATTCAGAAGACTGAAGCCCAGGCTCACTGTCTACCTTTCACGGAGGCCCAGCCGTGAGAGGACAGAAGAAGGCACGTGGCGAATCATGACAGCTGACAAAGAGAAGGACAAAGACAAAGAAAAGGACCGGGACCGTGATAGGGACCGGGAAAGAGAAAAGAGGGACAAAACAAGAGAGAGTGAAAACTCCCGCCCTCGTAGAAGCTGCACTTTGGAAGGTGGAGCCAAGAATTACGCAGAAAGTGACCACAGTGAAGATGAGGACAATGACAATAACAGTGCCACAACAGAGGAGTCTGCAAAGAAGAACAAAAAGAAGCCTCCAAAAAAGAAATCTCGTTATGAAAGGACAGATACTGGGGAGATAACATCGTTCATTACCGAAGATGATGTTGTCTATAGACCAGGAGGTGAGAAACGTAACATTTTTATCTCCCACATATTTGTAGGTGTCAAAATTTTAGGCAAAGGATAACTTAATAGGGGATAAAAAGAAGAATGGAAAACTCACACAGTTTCATTTTTAACCAAAACCCTTAATTCAGAAACCTTAACATATCTATCTTCTCCATGTTTTCAGAAATTTCATAGAATTTCAGTATTTTCAGAGCTGGAAGGGACCTGAGAGTTCATCTTCTCTAACTATTTTATTTTGTATATGAGGAAAATGAGGCCCAAAGAGATTAAATGACTTATCTAGATTATATAGCTAGTAAATGATAAATTATGAGTAAGGATTTGAAGCTCAGGTTTAAGGTCAATGGTAACAGCTAAACTGTTTGGTTCTTTGGTATGTTGACTCTGAGTAACCAATGGAATGTTAACAATACACTGCTCAATCAACCCATTATTAATCAGAAACTTCAAAGGGCAACCATGAAAGCAAGCCATGGAATCTCACCATTCTTTGGTGTGCTCTTTATTTGTCTTTCTTAATGTGCTCTGTGTGAATATTATAATATTCATATGCATATGTATGTATATATGTGTGTGAGTATGTGCATATATGTGTGTGTGTATATATATATACATATATATATACACACACACATATACATATACATATATACACATATACTTTTGATTTTTGAAGCCAGGAAACTAACAAGGGTGGTTTTATTTGAATTTCTAATGTTACTGATTAGTGGGATTCACATAAGCTTCAATTCATTGTATTAGAAGCTGGGCTGCATTTAGTGCTTTTGGAAGTGAAAGCAGCATGGATATATTTTTATCAGTAATCTGTCTTGATAGCATTATTAGGAAATACCACAAACATTGAGTGATTCAGCTAAGTTTCTCTGATAAAGGTCTCATTTCTCAAATATCTAGGGAACTGAGCCAAATTTATAAAAATAAGAGCAATTTTTCAATTGATAAATGACCAATTTTAAGAAGTTTTCAGAAGAATAAATCAAAGCTTTCAATAGTCATTTGAAAAGCTGCTCAAAATCACTAATAGTGGGCAGCTCGGTGGTACAGTGGATAGAGTTCCTGCCTTGGAGTCAGGAGGACCTGAGTTCAAATACAGTCTCAGACACATGACACTTACTAGCAGTGTGACCCTGGCAAGTCACTTAATCCTGATTGCCTCACCATAAAAGCAAAAAAAAAAAATCACTAATAATTAGAGAAATGCAAATTAGAACAACTCTGAGAAGAATGATAAATGCTGCAGGGAGTGTGGGAAAATTTTGGGACACTTTTTGTGTATTGTTTCTATTATGTATTATAATGTATTGCATTGTTGGTGGAATTGTGCACTGGTCCAGCCATTCTGGAGAACAATTTGTTTTGGTTTTGGTTTTTTTTTTTTGGCTAGGCAATGTGGTTAAGTGACTTGCCCAAGGTCACACAGTTAGTAAGCTTCAAGTGTCTAAGGCTGGATTTGAACTCAGGTCCTTCTGACTCTAGGGTCAGTGCTCTATATGCTATGCCACCTAGCTGCCCCCTGGAGAACAATTTAGAACAATTCCTGAAGGGTTATAAAGCTGTACATACTTTTTGACCCAGCAATACTACTACTAGGTCTGTACCCCAAAGAGATCAAAGAAGATGGGAAAGAACCTATATGTGCAGAACAATTTATAGGAGCCCTTTTTGTGGTGGTAAAGAATTGGAAACTGAGAGGATGCTGATCACTTGGGGAGTGGTTGAACAAATTGTGGTATTTGATTGTGATAGAATACTATTGTGATATAAGAAATAACAAGCAGAATCATTTCAGAAAACCTGCGAAGACTTATATGAACTGAAGCAGAGTGAAGTGAGCACAATCAAGAGAACATTGTACATAATAATAGCAATATTGTAACGATGATGAACTATGAGACACTTAGCTACTCTGATCAGTTTAGTGATCCACAATAATTCCAAAGGACTTAGGATGAAAAATGCCATCTACCTCCAGAGAGAGAACTGATAAAATATGAGTACAGACTGAAACTTTTTAAAATTTTCCTTGTTTCTTGCTTTTTTATCTTATTTTTAAATTTGATTTTAATTTTTGCAGCATGACTAATATGAAAATATGTTTTGTGTGGCTTCACATGTATAATTGATATCATATTGCTTGCCTTCTCAATGGGTAGGGAAAGGGCTGGAGGAAGCGAATTTGGAACTCCAAAGAAAAGATTCAGCTTAAGTATTTGCAGATCATTTTTTCTTTTGAAGGATAGATTTTAGGGTGATGAATTTTTGGTTCATAGCAATTTAAAAAATTAAATGAAAAAATTAACAAGATCTGTTTTCTCTCCTTTTTAATCTTTCTCCCCTTTTCACTACCTTCCTCCCCTTTTCACTATCTTCCTCCTTCCCTCCCCCTATTTGAAAAAAAGAAAAATAAAATCCACATGACAAATAGATGTTGTCAAGGCAAAAAAAAAAATCTCTCTTTGGCCTTGTCTAGAAGATAAATGTCTCACTCTGTACCCATTGGTCCATCGCTTCTCTCTCATGAGGGGGACAGCATGCCTCATCACTGATCCTTCTGAAATCATCATAGACACTTTTAAAGACTGTCTTGAATGTCAAGAAGATTTCAGATCTGTGTGAGTGGGGCAACAACCACTGATGATGATATGGATTCTTATGGAATTGAAGCAACAATCCAAGTAGGAATGGGATGTAGAATTTACTAATGCTCATTCTTAATTCTAGTTTGCATTTAGGTAATCCTTTAGGGTTGACAGAGTGCTCTATTCTAAGCAAGGCAAATAATAGCTATTGCAGTGTCATGGTCATTTCCTAAACAGGAAAATGGTGCCAGAGCCGGAAAAGTTCCTTGTCCATGATCATACAGCTGTTAAGTGTGAAAGTGGAGTTGGACCCTAATCTGCTGATGGCTTGTTCAGTATTATTTCAACCGTCAGTGTTACCTTATGGATTCATAAGTAATTGACGTTCAGATATAAACATTTGAACTATTATGTGGTGAGAGTTGTGGCTCCAGAGAATGAACAAATGCAAGTCTTTTATTTTCTTGTATTGATTGTCCTAATTCCAATGTAGCTTTTTTGCTCAGTTCAGTTAAATGCAATTTAACAAGGCTTTTTATAAGTGTAGATTTTGTGCCGAGCACAGTGCTTGGTAGACCTGTGGCCAAAACCAAAACAATCCCTCCAGTTAAGGACCTTATATTTTTTGGTGGCAGTGATGATGAATAACATGTATATAGGTAAGTAAATATGGTATCTTTACAAAATAGACCAAGTTAATAAAGGGGGCAGGTCTAAGAGGGGGAGGATGATAGTGACAACTGAGGAATCTCAGGGAAGGCTTGTTTTAGGAGATGACAGTCAAGGTGATCTATGAAGAGGAGCTGTGCTTCCAGGAGATAAAAGATTAGATAAAAGAGTAGTCCAGACATGAGGTTGTCCAGTGTGCAGAAGATAGAATATGTCACATAGGGAAGTACAAAGAGGTTAGATTTAAGGAGAGAGTAGTGAATCAGTTTCTCGAACTTTAAGAATCTTACATTATGAGGAAGAGAACCAAGGCTGATGAGATTTTACAGGATAACAAAGTTATCCCAATAATGAACTTCCAGGGGAGTGGTGCAGTCAGTAGCTTAGGTGAACTTGGGAGCAGTAAAGTGTTAAGAAATTTTTATTAGTGTTCTGAGAGTCTTAACACAGTAAACTCCTCTGTGCAATGGAAGTGTAACATTCTTACTCAGGTGAAACTGTGAAAGATGGAAGTGATTGGATTTGAGTTATTTTAGTGAATTTTTAATTTCACAAAGAATAATCGTCCTAGGATGAAATGTTGCCAACCTAGTAGGAACTTCACATAGCATAGTATTTGGTAGAGTTTTGCAGATATTGTCCTCATCATTGGGCTTGATTGACTTAGTAAATCACTCAAATTTGTCATGTATTCTTTCTTTTCCTTCTGTCACACACATTTGTGCAGCCTCCACCGAGCCCTACTCTCATGCTTCATCCTGGTGTGGAGATTACATGTTTTCCTGGCCTCTATTGCCAGTGGGCCACAAGCCTTTTCTCAGTTGCGCCATGTCAAGAATTTCTCAATGCCTGTCCTTACTGAGTATCCTTTCTCTGCTACAGCTAACTGAAGCACTCTTTGAAACAACAGTAGTGTTACTGGTCCCATATTCTGAAAAGATCAAAGAATAAGTAAAAGGTCCCACAGGCAAAGAAATTTTTTCAGCATAAATTTTTGTGGTGGCCTAGAACTTAAAACTAGTTTTATTCTTAACAGGGAATGACTGAGCCAACTATGACCCAAGAATACAATTTGATGTTATTGTTATTATTCTGTTAAAAAAAAAAGACAAAAAGGGTAATGTCTGAGAAAGCTGGGAAGATATGTGATCTGATTCAGAATGAATGAAGCAGAAAAATTAGAACAATTTATAAAATAACAGCAACAATGTAAATGAAAGCAACTGAGAATTAAGAACTTTCATCATTTTTATGACCTACCAACATTACACAGTACCTGTGATGAAGCATATATTCCCTACCTCCTGACAGAGATGTTGTGGACTCCAGATGCAAAATGAGATAAATATTTTTGGACGTGGCCAGTGTGGAAACTTTTTTTTACTTTTGTAATCATATTTATTACAAGGGTTTTGTTTTTCTGGTTTCTTTCCCCCCCGGAGAAGACAATATTATGGAGGCTGGGAGATGAAAGGACGTGATTGCCCGTGAATTGGATCCCTCTTGTTCTCTTTGCAAAAAGAGAATAGAAAGAAGACCTAAAGGGATCACAGTCAAGCAGGACAGCATTGAAAGTTATATGTTAAATTTATTACTTTATTTAAAACCAAAATGAGATCTGCATTACAGAGATTCATATTTTCATGTTCAGTCCTTTCCTTTCATTGTACATTGTACATGCAAATGCTTGTTTTGTTTTGTTTTGTTTTTTGTTAAGTTCAGAGTAAAGAAAAAAGGAAAAAATATTGTCTTACCCTGGATGGTGAATGATTATGAGAAGTATCATCTTACAAAACATAAACAATGAGTAGAAGGAAAAACCAGTTTAATGAATGCCTTGGTGTGAAAGATCTAACTAGTCAGAGTTATCCTGAAGCTATTTCTTTTCCCATAATCAACATTCCATATTAGACCTCATCTTTACCATAAAACAATGAAAGATATGGAGGATAAAGGATACTACTTTATTTACTATTTATGGACAAAAACTGTCAAAGGCTTTCCTCAGCAAGGTGCCTGTCATGCATGTGTCTAAGTGATACTAAATTCCTTGACACAGATAATATTACTTAATGATGGTTTGATCATTAATGTCAGTGAAAGCATAAAATAGAGAGATGTGTGCCACTCTTATCAAGGGTAGCAAATGTAGGGTTTGAGGATATGAGAGTTCCTATATAGTAATAATAATAGTAACAGCTAGCATTTAGTTTACTATATGCCAAACCCTTTAGAATTATTACTTTATTTGATCCTTACAACAGCCCTGGGAAGTACAGGCTGTTCTTATCACCATTTTGCATGAGTCAGCTGAGGTAAACAGGGGTTAAATTACTTTCCCAGAGTCACATAACTAGTATGTGTCTGAGGTCAGATGTGAACTTAGGTCTTGATTTTTGGCCCATCCACCTGAAGATGATGTTTTCTAAATGGTCATGTTTGAATCATGACCATTTGACATGAAATCAAGTCAATTATATCAAGCCTTTGAATGTTGCAGAGCACCGTGAATGAGATCCATAATTGCTAAAAAGTATTGGGCCTAACTATCCTTGCAGGAAAAAGCATGAGTGTTAGGAATGCCTGTGGTCTTAGGTTATATATGCATTTGTATGGCAAACTATGGTGCTAATCCATTAGAATATTTCTCTTCAGTACTTCAGATGGTTGAATCAGGCTATTGAAAGGGTGATGAAAAGCAAGATCAATTGCTTTAGTGAAATTGGAGTTTTTTAATTACCTGAAACTTTTTCCTAATGTAAATTTCCATCTTTTAATTACCACTAGGTATTCAGTAACAATTATGGCTTCAAATTTGGTACGTTAATGGCTCCAAAAATTTGAAGCTGAGAAACACTATTTCCCCAAAGGTCATCTGAGAAGTACATGGTCAGTATAACCAGCCCATAACATTATAAACAAAGAATTATGAATAATGTAAATATTATTAGAGAAACCTAGGATAGGGTAGCTACTTGGGGAGCATGGGGGATAACTGGTTCATAGCCAGTATGTTCCTTTGATATCCTTTGAATGTCAGGAAAACATATAAGCCCAGCAGCACATTTCGTGAATCTCTTGTGGCGAGGATGTGGACCAAACTTGTACCAAATAGATATGACTGGATTGTGATGGGCATAATTGATTAGATTGATTAGATCATAGATCCACTAGCATATTTGTATTATGTTTGAGCTGTTGTGGTAATTGTTACATTAGTGTGGATAATAGACACTGTATGACACTTGATACTTTGGCTTTAATTTTTCTCACATCTTGCCTTTTTCTTTTCCAGTATAAATAACCAAAATGACATTTACAGTTAGTGGTAAAAAATTGCTTTCTCCTCATAGAGAGCATTGTGTCCTAAGTTACGGTCTTCCAAGCTGATTAACTGCCTGTTATATAGCAATTAATGTCTTATTTAAATGACTACACTTAAAATAGTAGGCCTTGAGTGTTTACTTTTTTTTTTCTTATTAGGTGACTGAATTTTAGAAATTTGTTGATACAATTAATTTTTTTATAGTACAACAGATACTTTGTAGAAACACTCAGAGGAATTCCTTAGCCCTTAACATACACAAAATGCATTCTCAACAACAGTTAAGTTATGAGTTGTACATTATCTTTTTCTATTTATTTGTAGCAATTTTTTTTGTAGCAAAACATAGAAAATTATACAAAATATGTAAATTATGAAAATGCGTATCAGCTCAATCCTCAAAATATTATCCCATGGAAACAAGGCAGGCATTAATATGCTGAAGACAAAACATTATTTAATAAATGAAATATCTTCAGGCCTTTAAGAGACAAATTTGATTTATATAGATTTATAGACCCGTAAAGAAAAGAAGGCTTGCCTGATAAATTGTCTTGGACAAATTCATTATTCTCACATTCTACGGTTAGTCACTTGTCATATCTAGTCTTAGGTCTCACCTACACATAACTTTTAAAAATAAAAACTTCTCTTACTACCCAGATTAATATTACTTAAGGGAATGTAGTTTGGCCTTTTCTGTTCGCAATGAAATGACATCGATGTATTTAAGTCTAAAAAAAAACCCCAAACTTTTTGGATCCATTTGAACATTCCCTCTGTCTGTTCTAACCCTTCTTTGTCTGCCAACTATTACCTTGCTTTTGATGAGATGACTTTGTCATGGTAACAAATTGATTTATTGCACAGCAAATGAGCAGCCAGATTTGCTTACAGGTTTCTTCAGCACAGGGTATTGATTTCTAGTGTTAGCATGGTCAGGGTGGTAAATTAATTTCTTTCTGTTATATTCTGTTAGCTGTTGGAAAGTTTCATTCTTTGCCCCAGTCAGCATGTAGCAATAGATTTAAAAAATGAAAGAAATAAGATAAAAGCAAGTGGCTTCCCAATTTTAGGGTTTATTGAAAGCCAATTAAGAATATTTATTTCCTGTTCCAGTTTTGAAAATATACGTTTTCCTAAACAAGTGTGTTGTGAGGGCTTTTACCTAGGATCATAATTTTTTTTGTTTTAGAAAAAGAAATTTATTCTGAATTTAAACAGCAAACAGAACCATTTCCTTAAACACAGGAAAACATAGAGGATTCTATTTTTACACTGCTTGCTTTAAAAAAAAAAGTATTCTAAATGTTACATGTTCCAAAACTGTCCTGCTTGTTAGTACTTCCTTCTGTTCCCAGAGGCTCCACCTCCCTTGTTGACATCTCTGTCACTAACCTTTCCTTCCTCGTGACCCTCATTCTTTTTGATACTTCCCCCACCCCATGCCAGTTAACTGAGTGAAAGAAGGAAACTTAAATTCTAGTAATACCAAATGAGCATAATCAGGTAAAATGCATCCACACAAATTCCATATCCAAAAATATGTCTTCATCTTTTATCTATCTCCTGTCAGGATATGAATAATAGCCTTCATCATTGTCTTCCAGAGGCATGATTGTTTTTTGATCTGATCAGAGTTCTTAGGTGTTTTAAAAAATTATTATTTTTTATTACAATGTAGTTGTCATTGAATATATTGCTATTCTGACTCTGCCCACTTCACTCAGCAACAGTTCATACAACTCATGATTTTCTGAAATTTTCTCTTGTTGATTGTCGTGTTGTCTTATTCCATTACATTCATATACCACAGTTTGTTTAGTCATTCCCCAGTTGTGTAAGAGGTGATCTTGAGTACCTCATTAAATTCTAATTATTTTTGTTTTTTCCCTCTCTTCTTTTAACTCTCCCATTCTTTGTATCTCCAGTGCTTATCACAGTGTCTAGCTTAGCATATTCTAGGTGCTTATTAAATACTGATTGACTGCCAGGTTGACTGATCAGGAAGTGTTACTGGCAAATATTTACTTCCTGGTATTATTTTCTGGACACTTCCCTTGCCTTCCTCCCTAATGTTTCCTTGTCTGTTTTGATGTATTTCTACCCCAGACTCTCTGTATGTGTATATTCCATGTTCCTTTGTCATTTTCATATACTTGTCTTGCCCCTTTCTCCATGTTTGTATACTCTTCTCAGACACTTCACTTATTAGAAATAGTAAGGTTTCATCTGCTTTTCTTCCAGTCTCTACTAATGTTCCTGATATTACCCTTCTTTCTCTTTTCCTTCTCAAAGCTCTCAGAACTAATCTACTTCCAGGACTTCTATTTTTCCTACTTAACTTCCTCAATGCCCTTTGAAGAGATTAGGGTTCTGAAGGGACACATTTCTTTCCCCCATTAGAATTTTAGCACTTTATCATTTTACATCTCTTTCCAATTGCTGTTACAAATTTATTTTTCTAGGTGTCTCTAGGCTCTCCTCTTTGCATTTTAGCATTCCTTTTCAACTCTGGTTTTTTTTTTTAATCAGAAATGCATGAAGGTCCTCTTTTACTAAATGTGCATTTCCCTGCTGTGGTTTTATGCATACCTTTGTAGGGTAAGTTATCTTTCTTTGTAAACTTGTATCTTTTGCTTTTTGTAATATTGATTTTTCAAGATAAATTCTTATGTATATTAATAGCTGCCCAGTCCTGAGTGATCTTCACTGTGCTGCCTTGATACTGTTTTTTTTTCTTGGTGTGGCTGTCAGGGTTAAGTGACTTGCCAGGATCACAGAGCTAGGTAAGTGTTAAGTGTCTGACGCCAAATTTGAACTCAGGTCCTCTTGATTCCAGGACCACTGTTGCCACCTAGCTGCCTTTCTTTGATTCTTAAACTGTTGGGTTTTTTTTTTCCTCATTGTTTGAAGCATTTTTTCCTTTGATGTAGGAACTTTGGATTTTGGCTTTGATGTTCCTGAGAATTTTCCCTTTGTGGTTTCCTTTTGGGGGGTGATCAGTGGATTTAATTTTTTTTCCTTTGTCCTATGGTCTTCACAGATCTATGCAGTTTTTATTTATGATTTCTTGAAATAGAGTGCTCGGGTTCCTCCCCATTCCCCCCCCCCCGGTTTTCGGAAGTTTTATGATTCTTAAATTCGCTCTCCTTGACTTGTTTTTCAAGTCAGTTGTTAATGTTAGCAAATAGCTTACATTGCCTTATATTTTTTCAGTCTTTTGATTTTGTTTTAGTATTTCATGCTGTCTCATGAAATCCTTTCTATTTGATCTAGTTTTCAAGAATAACATTTCTTGGGTAACATTTACTACTTTCTTCAAAAAGTTACTGTTTTCTTTCTATTTTTTCATACTTTTTAAACTCTTGCTTTTTAAAAAATAGTTCTAATGTAAAACCTATTTTTTTCCCACTTGAGACAGTCTCTGCTTGAAGTAGTCATCAGGTTGGATTTGCAATAATTATTTATTATTGTGGTTTTAAAAAACAATATCTTTTCACACTTCTAGAATTGAGGCTTCTTGCTACATCCAGGCTATGCCTCCTATTGCCTTTTGGGTGCGGTGATTGGCCCTCCTTGATATCTTTTTGGTTCTTTTGCTGATTTCAACTTTCTAAGGTTACGTAATAAAAACCTAGAATTGAGGTGAGGACATTCAGCAGTTTTGCTTCAGAAAAGTCGAGAAAGATGAAAACTGAGGAAAAAGCCATCAGATTTGGCAGTTCAGAGATCGTTAGTAATTTTGTAGAGAGTAGTTTCATTTAATGATGAGATTCATACTACATGTAGCTGGGTGGCACAGCGGATGGAAATGGTACACAGTTCCAGTGTCTTTGCCAAGAAAACCCCAAATGGGGTCACAGAGAGTCTGGTATGACTCAAACAGCTGAACAACAATAAAATGCTACATTACAGAGGTTTTTATAAATAAGTGAGAGGAGTGAAAGTGAAGGGATCTAGTGTAGACAGCTTTCTTAAGGAATTTAAGAAGGGGAAGAGAGATATAGAATGGTAGAAAGCAGGGATGATCAGATTGAGTGATGGTTTTTTATATATTATAGATACATTTGTAAGTCTCAGAGTCAGATGCTGGAGATTGGGGGAGATTATAATAAAGAGAGTGAAAAGGGTAGAGGTCAATCCCGTAGAGAATATAGGGTTAAGTGGGCTCAAGATGCTTGTTAAGGGGTGTTCACTGGCAGGGAGAAGGGGCCACCTCTTCACTTAAGATAAGTGAAGGAAGCAACAATAGCTGGGGAAGAAGTTTTATGTATTCAAAAGAAGGGAAAATAGCGAATTCTCAGCAAATGACCTCAAGTTTTTTTTGGGGGGGAGGGGTTGAAGTTTTAACCAAAGTCAGCTGATACATTGGGATAAGAGGTAGTATTAGTGGGGTGAGCTTGACAAAAGGTGATAATGATTTGAATAGCTACTGTGGTAAGTGGGAAAGTGAATTCATTAGAGTGGTGAAAAGGATTGCCAAAAATCACAAGTTATCCATTTCTCTCTCCTACCACTATTTATAAGCCAGTTCAAATCAAATCTCAAACTATATGTAGAAATATTTTCTAAAATTTTTAGACCAAAATAAAACCAGAGGAATAGTATATTTCCTAATATTTACTTTTTGTCCATGTTCCTATTAAACAAATTTACTGTGCACTTTTTTATTTTATATTGACTTTTTTGTTAGTACTTTTCATTTTTATACCTCCTCTTTGTTTCTACATATATTCTTTCCCTCTTCCCCTCACCCCAGTGAGTTAGCTCTTTCACTTACACGGTTTAATCAAACTTGCCCTAGCATTAATTCTCAAATTGTTTGGTGAGAAATTTTATTCTTGGAATAATTGTTTTGGAATATCATATGATTCTTTGAAAGTGCTTCCTTTATTTCTTTATTTGGATACTTCAGAGACATAGACTTTAGGGAACTAGTGAGACCTAACTTTGAAACCAAGACCTTGGGAAAGTTATCTAACCTTTAGCTTCTTCACATGTAAATTGTTGAATTGAGTGAACTAAAACATTTTTAAGGTCCAGATAAATCTTTTGAATCTATTATGTTTTTCCCTATAAGGAAAGTGGATGGTGACCTATCTCAAATTTTTCGGATAAGCACTTAGCTCTTATTTTGAATATCTCTCTTTCTCTCTCTCTCCCTCCCTCTCTCCCTTTCTCCCTCTCCCCCTCTCCCCCCCTCCTTTCTTCTCTTCCTCCCTCTCTTCTCCTCTCCCCCCTCTCCCAGCCATTGAAATGAAAAGTTCTGCATATTTCTGGTGGTATAGTTCTGAAGGCTTCTTCATTTTACAGACCAAAGGAGTAATATGTTAACGAGTGATTCTTTTGATTGGAATTAAAAGAAATTAATAGAAATTTTTCAGGAGGAAAAATACATACCATCTAAATACAAGGGCATCATAAAATAGAAATTGATTTACAAAAATCACTGGCCCTGCCTGAAATAATGGGGGGACTTTCATTGATGCCAAGATAAGTGGCTGAGAACAAAAAGCTAAAAATTTTTTGTCCCCAGTTACAAGTTTCTCTGATGTTGGGAAGGTAAATTTTTTACTCACCATCTGGAACAGTTTAAAATGATCAGCAGAGATTTAAAGAAGTTCTAATAGTCCAGTATAACAATGTTGTCAGTGGCTAGGTAATCAGTATGTGCTCTTTCCAGTAGCAGTTGGTGACAAAAATCTCGGATTTTCATGGGAAGAGAAGACTTAACCTTTGACAGTTTTTGAATGGACTGGTGACTTATTAGGACATTGATTCTCTTTTGGGGTAAAATTGTATAAGTAGAGAGAATCTAAGACTAGAGACATCTTAAAAGTTCTGTATTCCTACCTTATTGTTATACAGTTGAGGAATTTGAGGAACAGTCAGACCAAAAACTCAGGATTTTAGGTTAATACAAGCATTAGCAGATTCGATAATCATATTTAGGGCTCCTGACTCTTGATTTAGTGTACTTTTCGCTGGACTGTGTTAAGTGATTACTTTTTGGAGGCATTCATGGGTGAGAAGGCTAGGTGTAGATCTAATATTTTAGGAAGAACATTGATTACATGTATTTCTGTGTAGACAGAACTCATTAGGATGGTGAGGACACTAGAAAAATCATGCCATATAAGAGTAAGTGTGAAGAACTGGAGATAGTTTAGCCTGGAAAAGAAGAATCTGGTGTGGGGTAGAGTGATAGCCACAATGATAACTGTCTTAAATATCTGAATGATTGCTGGGTATAAAATGATCATGGCACCATTGAATCATAGTTTTAGTGTGAAGAAGGAGCTTAAATTTAATGTTTCAACCTTCTCATTTTATAGATTAACTCATAGTGTTTAAGTAACTTGGCTCAGACCTCTGATTTTAAATGGTTACAGCTAGGATTTGAACCCAGGTTTACTGGCTCCAAAATACAACATTCTTTTTTTTTTTTTTTTTTTTTTTGCCACACTATGCTACATTTGTAGCCCAATGGGACAGAAACAATGGGTTGAAGTTTCAGTTAGGTAGGTTTCTTTCATTGAAAGAAACATTTCCTTAAAAACAGGATTTTCCAAGAGTTTAATGGGCTATTTTGAGAAGCATGAGTTCTTTGTCACTTGTGGACTTTGCAGGTCGATGTCATAGCTCCATCATCTTTCAGCCTTTACCTCGTTATTGTGATTACTTAACAATCAGGCTCTCATTTCCTTTGCCTATCCATAACAGAGTATAGTTTGCTACAGTGTTATCCGCTTGAGATATTTACAATTCCAAGTAAAGGTACTTGAGAACATGAGTTTTCTGAGCCTTATTTCTGTTTGAGAAAGCCTTGTTTTCTAGTCAGCATCTGTACATGTTTTGAAAAATAAGAGAAAGTGAATTAGGTTAGTATGTGAGTAAAAAAAAAACAACTCGTAGTAAAAACAAGTTTTCAAATTGTTTCTAATCCTCACCTGCTTATTCATGTAGACTAGGATGCTGAATTAGTACAGTAACATGTAGAGATTAGATTACAACAGAGGGTGCTGGGTCAGCATTTGTTAACTTTCTGAATCTGCTACTAAAATCAGTTTAGTGGACTGTGACGAATAGAATTCCAGTCACAGTGGAACAAGATTTATATTTACCTAGAGTCTAATTGGACTGAGATTTCCTGCAGTTATGTTAAAATCTGCTGCCCTTTTGCTTATTGAGCAAGCATTTGAACTCCTAAGCTCCTGAGGTTTAGCTTTTGCTGGCTCAATTAATTGTTGAATGTTCCATTTATAATAATTATACGTTGATGCCTTTGCATTGTGGCAACTGAGGAAATTGCTGATAGAGTTGTTTAATCTGTTATACTTTAACAGTTTGCAAAAACCTCTTCTTTTGAAAGGAGAATAGTTTTGATCTGAAGTGGCATGGTGGTATTTGAGTTGGATAACTTGAGTTAAATTGCAGTGCAGGAATTTGGCTCTTGCCTTGACAGAGATTGGCTTGTATGTGACATTGACCCATGTGTTTGTCATCTTTCCAGATACCTCCCTGTATTTATTCTGACAGCTTTACCAGCTGAGAAAACTAGACTTGCCAGAATTAAAAATATTTTCTAGGGAATTTAAGATGAAGCAGTGTTTTGTACTTGGAAAATTGCTTTGCCATGTGTGTACAAAATAATTTCTTTGCCTTAAATTCAAATGTTCTAAAAATGCAAAGGAGTTACCTTCAAATTTTGACATAGGAATAGTCTAAATAACTTCAATATTCATAACTAGACAAACAAATTCTTGCCTTCTTTATATATATGTATATATAAAGTATATACCTTTGTGTGATATGTATATATAAAACAAAGACTTATGAATATATTATTAAAGAACTATAAATATGTAAGGTTTTATATGTACATATCACAATGAATGTATATATGTTATTTGTGTGCTATCTTCCCAAGTAGAACATAAGTTCCTTACTGGCAAGCACTGTGTTTTGGCCTTTCTTTTTATCACTAGCACTTAGCACAATGTCTGGCACTTAATAATTACTTGTTGACTGACTTCTTTCTCCCTTGACCCATTTCCCTCTTTTTTCTACTCTACTTTGTTAGATTTGTATTACCATAAATTTTGCAATAGCAATTTTAGTTTGCAAGAAAATGCAATAAAAATAATGAGTAGGTTCTTTTAAAGTAATACTTTGAGCACTTGAATTTTAATGAATTTCTTACTGCAAGACCCTGAGTTACATTCTTTTGTTTATTAATATCTGGTACTTTAAAAATTATTTTTCATTTTTCTCAGAACTAGAAAAGTGTAAAAAAATTTAATATAGAGTGAGATACATAAAATTTGGAATGTTATCTTATATATAAAAGAAGTTGCTTATTTTAAAATTTCATTTTACCCCGAGTTGATTTTGCCACACACTAGAATCATGCCTTCAGGCTCAAGTAGGCATTTTGATTTTTGTAATGCTATATCATATTGTTTTCTCAAGTAGCATCATTTCCATAATGTACAGTGTGGCTTATTGTCAGTTGCCTTTAAAAGGCAATGATCTACTTCTGTATCCCTCTGTGACTGTGGCAGTCATTGTTCTGTCTTTCTTTGTATATTGGGTAACCGTTAATGTTTGACGGATGGAATATTAATGTCTCACTTAAAATTAATCAGCGGAGGTTGATCTTGGGTGGGGGGATGTTTAGTTAGTCCCTTAGATTCATTTTCTTCTCTTTTCTTTTCTTTTCTTTCTTTTAAATTGGTGATGGTAGTGTCCGGGAACTGAGTTTTATTATATAACTTTACTCTTTTTTTATTTTTTAAGCATGATTGATTTTTCATCAATGCTTCATTTTTAAAGCCTTGTAAAAGTATAGGATTTTTATTGGTATAACTGTTCACCTGATATCCTTCACCTTGTTGATGTGTGCCACATCAATAACTGATCATAATGATACGCTATACTATGGGACAGCTAGGTGGTGCAGTGAATAGAGCACCAGCCCTGGAGTCAGGAAGACCTGAGTTCAAATGTGGCCTCAGACACTTGATGATTACTAGCTGTGTGACCCTGGGCAAGTCACTTAACCCCATTGCCTAGCAAAACAAAACAAAACAAAATAATATGCTATACTAATTAGTTAATGCAGTAATAGAGTCCTCCAATTTCACAAAATGGGATAGGGGCTGTACCTGTGATTTCCTTGGTAAAGAGAACTCTGGTGAAGAAGCTCCTTCTACCAAATGTACCTTGTCTGTATTTAGAGAGAAAGATATGATCAGAGCATCGAGAGGTGTAGTGACTTGCCAGTGTCACCTAGGCTGTAGGTGTCAGGAGGGAGAACTTGAACCTAGGTTCATGTGCTGACCTCTAATGAGTATCCATGTGTTTGCATATTTTCTTTGTTATACTTTGGAAGGTCCGTGTTTGTCCTGATGTAAATATCAGAGAATCAACAGAATTTGAGTTTTGGAATGGAACTTAGAAGCTTATCTAGTTCTATCTAGTCATGAAAAGAGTCCCTAATATAATTAGAAGTGGTTGTCTAGTCTAAGACTTCTTAAACTTTTCCCACTCGAGACCCCTTTTCACTTTTCTGTAATGTCTGTTGGTTTTGAGTAGCCTAATGGCATGTGCAGTGCAAAGTGTGCACTCTTTGTTTTCAGAACCAAGGCTGAAGTTGCGTGATGTAACACGGGCAAGCCCTGCCAGAAACACCTCAGATTCATTATGCATTTGATTTTGAATTAATTTTTGCTCATTGTCCATTCAGAAACCTTTTACTGTTGCCAGATTTTTCACTACCCTATGTGGGGTTTCAACCCACAGTTTAAGAAACCCTGCTCTGACCTACACTTGAAGGTTGCCTCCAAGGAGGTGGAGCCCACCACTTCTGGAGGCACCTAATTATGCTTTCATACCGTGCTAAAAGATTTTTCCTGACCTCCTCTTCTAACAAAGAACTCAAATTTTTTCATCCCTTAAGCGTTTCATGAATTACTAGCGCTATAAGACATTTTTCATCTTCCAACTAGTCTTATGTTGTGTTGGATTTCTTCACACCCAGATACTAGCCATTACTCTCATTTGTTGATCAGTCAAAGATGTGTTTCATTGTCTGTAACCTTTCTTGATTCGAGGCTCCATTGCTTTCTGTTCCCTTTGTTGGGGAAAATTTTCATAATGCTAGTCATATATATATATCTATATATATATGTGTATATATATATATCTTTAATAGCAACATTATTAGCAAGACATTTCTGCACAGCTTGAAGCATACACAGTGCTTTACATACATTCTCTTATTTGCTTCTCAACAATCCTGTGTTATTACAGTTTTACATATATGAAAACTGAAGTAACTATTGTTCCATCACTCAGTCGTGCCCAACTCTTTGTGACTTCATGGACCATATAGTACACCAAGTCCTTCTATCTTCCAAGTTCATGTTCATTGTTCATGTATCCTTCAAGTTTATGTTTGTTGTTTCTATGATATTATCTATTCATCTCATCTTCTGATGCCCCCTTTTCCTTTTGCTTTCAATCTTTCCCAACATCAGGGTCTTTTCTAATGAGTCCCAGTTTCTCATTATATGGCCGAAGTATTTAAGCTTTAGCTTCAGTGTTTGGTCTTCCAGTGAATAGCCTGAATTAATCTCTTT
>NW_020954710.1:8347786-8525989 GCF_900497805.2 Vombatus ursinus
TGGGCCTTTGGATACATCCAGCCTGGCATTGTGCATGATGTACTCTATATATAAGTTCAATAGATAAGGTGACAACATTACAGTGTTGTACTACTCCTCTTCCAATCTTAAACAAATCTTGATTTGCTGCTTCTTGGCCCACATACAGGCTGCTCAGGAAACAAGTAAGATGATTTGGTACTCTCATCTCTTCTGAGGACCTGATAAATTTTGTTATGATTAACACAATCCGAGGGTTTAGTGTAGTCAATGAAGGAGAAGTAGATGTTTTTATGGAACTCCCCTGCTTTCTCCATAATCCAGTGACTGTTGGCAATTTGGTCTCTAGCTCCTCTGCCTCTTTGAATACCAGCCCTGCTCTTTTGGTAATTCTCAGTTCACAGACTACAGAAGCCTCACTCACTGGATCTGAAGCCTAACCTTGCTGACATGTGAAATGAGAGTAATTGTTTCATAATTTGAACATTCTTTTGCATTGCTCTTCCTTAATACTGGGACATAAACTAATCTTTTCCAATCCAGTGGCCGTTGCTGAGTTTTCCAAATTTTCTGGCATATTGAGTACAATACTTTAACAGAATCATCTTTTAGAGTATGAAATAACTCAGCTAGAATTCCATCATCTCCACTAACCTTATTGAAAGCAATGCTTCCTAAGGCCCACTTGACTTCATACTCCAGGATCTCTGTGGCTCTGGATCAGTGTCCACACCATTGTGGTTTTCAGTAGTGTTAAGATCTATCTTATATAGTTCTTTTATGTACTCTTGACACCTCTTCTTCGTCTCTTCTGCTTCTGTTAGATCCCTCCCTTTTTGTCTTTTATCATGCTCCTTTTTGTATGAAGCTTTCCTTGATACCTCTGATTTTCTTGAAAATATCTCTAGTCTTTCCTATTCTATTGTTTTCTTTTATTTCTTTTCATTGCTCACGTAAGAAAACCTTCTTATCTCTCCTGGCTATTCTCTAGATACATCTTTTCCTTTTTACTTTCCCTTTCCTTCTTTCCTCAGCCATTTGTAAACCCTCATCAGACAGCCATTTTGTTTTTTTCCCCTCTTTTTCTTTGGAATGTTTTTTGTTGCTATCTCCTGTACAATATTGTGAACTCTGATCCACACTTCTTTAAGCACTCTACCAGATATAATCTCCTAAATGTATTCATTAACTCCACTTCATATTCACAAGGGATGTTATTTAGGTTAAGTCTATATGGTCTGATGATTTTCCCTTACTTTTCTTCCATTTAAGTCTACATAGTGCAATAAGAAATTCATGATCTGGGCCACAATCAGCTTCAAATTTTGTCTTAACAGACTGTGTAGCACTTCTCTACGTGGTTGATCTACTTTGTCCTCTTTGTCAACCATGGTTGGAGGATAGACTTATATGATTTACCTTGGTGTCAGATAACCATCATAATTTTTGAGATTATATCCTGCTTTTCCCACCCTTTTATTCAACATAAGGGCTACTGTATTTCTTCTAAGGGATTCTTGTCCAAAGGAGTATATGTAGTGGTCACCTGAATTAAAATCTCTTATTCCTATCCTTTTAAGATCATTGACACCCAAGATTTCAGTTTAATCTTTCCATCTCCTGTTTGACCACACCCAACTTAACTTGGTTCATAGATCTTATTAATGTATGTATAGCATTGGACTTTCCTTTCATCGCCAGATGTATCCACAGCTGAGTTTCTTTTTGACTTTGGCCCAGCCATTTCATTAGTAGTGGAGCTACTTATAGGTATCCTCTGCTCTTCCCCGTAGTATATATTAGACACCTTCCAATCTGAGGGGCTCATCTTCCAGTGTCATCTCTTTTATCATTTAGTCCATGGGGTTTTCTTGGCAAAGATGTTGGAATTATTTTTATTCATACCACACATTCTTAGACATTAGGAGTTAAGATGGTATGTACTCACAAAGATTTCATAAAAGGTAACACACTTGAAAAGTTTTCCTTTTCTTCACTAATAATAAAGAGACAAGCTAAAACCCTGAGTCCAGTATAATACAGGAAACTGAGTTAACATAAATGTAAAATTTTAAGCACATGTCAAATAAAATCCACCTTACGTATACAAAATAAGTAAGACATGACCAGACTTGACTTATTTCGAAAAAAGTCAGAATGGTTGTTGTAGTTACTTTAGTGCATTATTTGTGCAATCTGATAAAAAACTGAGTCATCATAAAACCTAATGCATCTTCAGATTAGAATGAAGGCAACATAGAGGATTAGAGATGTTGTAGTCAAAGTGTAGTCTACCCTGCTCAGAACATATCTTAATGAATAAAGATTTATTAAGCATGTAGTATGTGCTAGTCACTGTGCTAAGTTCTGAGGATACAAAAAGCAGCAAGAGACAGTCTTTGCCCTCAAGGAGCTTACAATTTAATGGAGGAGACAACATGGAAACAAATATATACAAGGCAAGTTATATACAGTATAAATAGGAAATAATTAACAGAGGAAAGCACTAGAATTAAGAAGAGTTGGAGAAGGCTTCCAGTAGAAGATGGAATTTTAGTTTGGACTAAAGTTGTGAAGCCAGGGAGGTCAGTACAGTTTTGTTCTATTTGAGAACTGAGGGCAACCAGGATGATGAAGGTCCTCAACTTTATGCTATATTAATAGTAAAAATAGAGAACTTTAAGGTTTACAAAGTGCTGTACAGTTGACTCGTAATCATATTTCCCAAAGTCAGTTCATAGTCTTTTCCATTCTCTTTTGCATAAAAGTTTTGTAATACAATTTTCATATCTCTCAAATGGCCTAAAAGCAATGTGGTATACTTAATAGGCCTAGAAAATTTGTGGGGTTGAGGAGAGGAGAGGAGAGAATGAGAATTAACAATACTTTCATCTCCATTTGGGGGCCCTGGTCACAATGAGAAAAATGCTTTTCCTCCAGATTATTTAAAAAAAAGTAGAATAGAACTGAGGCCCAAATAATTTACGTAGTGTGAATTTAGTGATGCCTTCCTTTGGAATATTCATTTTAGAAATGAGAGTATAGCCCATGGAACAACAACTAAAACATACCTGGGAAGAGATCTTTTAAGATTCAAACATCACTGAATGTATTATTCTGATCACTGAATTAGAACGTGTACATAATAAAAAATAATGCAAAAATATATACAAATATAACAATAATTGCTGACATTTATATGAGACTTACAGTTTTACAAAATACTTTAGGTATTCTTTGATCCTTGCAACAACGGTGAGAAAGTTATTATAATAATAATAATAATAATAATTGCTATTATTATTATTTCTATTTTACAGATGAAGAAACTAAGGCTCAAAATGGGCAAAATGACATTTCAATGGTAACAGAGACATGAGTAAACCCAAATCTATATTGAAAAAAAAAACAGCCTTATTTCCACTGTATCACATTAGCTTCTTTGCTACTTGTTACCATTAATTTTTTATTTCAAAAATTAAGCATATAAAATGATCTTCAAAAAACATACCTGCTCTGAAGATATACCATTTTTTTCCTGGCTAGGGGCATAAAAACCTACAAATCAAGCAGCACTGGAAAAAAAAAGTCTAAAAATATAGGCTAATAATGGTAACAATGACAGACTTCTAGCTCAAAGAATAAGAACAGCATAGGACTAAAATGACAAAAATTGGAGAAAAAAAAACCAGCAAAAAAAAATTAGGCACTAGGAATACCTTGTAGCAGTTTCAAGGAGAAAGGCCTCCTGTGGCAGGTGGGGTGGAAGGAAGCCTCTTCTCCGCCCAGATGGCTGACAGCAAACAAATGGTTCCTCAGATCTCCTAGGGTAACATCCCACAGAGTTGATTTCAAGCAACACTGCTTGCTCCTTCCCAGAAAACAATACGCAGAAAGCTCCCTTTTACAAGAAGCATTTCAACCGATTTGCAGCTTTCTCTTGAATTACACAAGAGTTTTCAGGATGACTAGGCTGTAGTTCATATTTCGCAAATTATTTTATTATAAACTGGTATCATAGTGAAACTATTTTCTTTAAGGGGTTTCTGTGGCTGTTTAATGGACTGTCAGTATAATTTAGATTTCATTTATTTAAACTCATTCAAGCCTGGCTCCTGGTGGTACAGTAAATGGAACATACTTCTATTCAACAAAATTAATGACAGTTAATTATAGTCTACAGTTCAGAAATTTATAAAAGCAACTGTTCCTTAGTTCAAGCATCAAGCTACATGATTTCCCACACCAATTATTTTTTGCTACACGTTCTGTACATTCAAAATCATGTTTTATATGGCTTTCTTGCAAGGCTAAACGTATGGCAAACAAATGACTTTTCTTTCCTGTCTCTAATTTCTCCTTAAAATGACTGATCCATAGGTTAAGTACCTACCATCAATAGCTAGTGAAATTGATTGTTATTTGGCCTAAACTCAAATGATGTGCTATTGTTACCAGTAAAGAAGAAAAGTTGCTAGAAAAAGTAAAAAATGAAATTTCTGACAAGTAATATTCAATTATTTTATTTACTCTGGGACCACTTTTGGAACATATTTCAAAATATTCATTTATATTTCCATATTAGGGATAGAAATGTCTTTAAAGTGGCTATGAATGCTAAACAAAGCAGTTATTTACATTTGGAGGCTAAATGTATAGTAGGAATAATATAAATCTTGAAATGAATTGTTATTGTTATTTTGTTTCATTTCCTGAAAAACACTTGATTACCTGTGTGTCCCTGGGTAAGTCATTTAACCCTATTTCCCTTAATTTCCTCATCTGTAAAATGGGATGATAATAACACCTACTTCCAAGGGTTAGTTTAAAGCTAAAAGAAGATATTTGTCATTATTGATAGGAGAATTTAAATTTTCTTCAACTTTTTCAGTCTTTTGATTTTGTTCTATTTTTTCCCTGTCTATTGAAATCATTGATTTATTTGATCTATTCAGGTTTTTAAAATGCTCATTAACCAACAAGAGCAAGTGATTTTGTCCATAATCACACAGATGGTTAAGTGTTAGAGACAGAATAAGAATCCAAGTCCTCTGAATCCTTCCGTCTTCCGGCCTTCAAGAATCCCTACTGATGACTTTGCTTCCCTCACTACTCTTTCTGTTAGTGGAATCATGCTGACATGTACCTCCTGATTCACCTATTAGACAAAGGATTTAAAATCCTCCCAGAGCTCATTCTTCTACTACTGTTACTTTCACTAAGTAAACTCTTCTGATTTGAAATTCACACTATTATCTATCACACAATCCAGGGACAGGTAGCTGCTATTGTTTGTCCTTCATTTTCAAAGAGTACCAAAGATCACAGGTGATGTCTTGACTTGTGTGTGAACTAGATTTAAGTGAGGCAGAGCTATACAACGTCCTCAGCCTCACTCTTTCTTCCTGAGTCATCAAAGTCCAGTGGCAAGATAAAAGTCAGAACAACTGACTATAGCCCAGAATGCAGTGGACGACCTTGGCATCTTTGATGTCTGACCAAGCTCTAAGTGCTCCACAGCACCTTCGTTAGTTGCCATCATGGTCATTGGAACAAATTGTTCTCATCCATGCATTCACATGCTTGGGGACATCCCCCTACCTCACCAATAGGTTTGAGGCTCATCAGTTACCTTCACAGCCTGGTTTATACCATCTACTTTGATAGCTGACCAGGGTGTGTGTACTGTGCACGGTACAGCTTCTTGGAGCCGTGGGTGAGAGCCGAATGTCAGATGTCACCAAAGGTGGATGAGCAGCCCTAAAAAGGGCTCAGCAAGCCCTCACGCCAGAAGTGCTAGTCCACCTTGAATACCTCAGCTAATAATGAATTAGAGGAAATTCTTCCATATTTAATGAATTTGGTGCTTGACTGTGGTCTTTTCCTGAATCTTATGCTGCAGCTTATACCAGAGGACATTTATATACATATTGATCAATAATCCTCAAATACTCTACCTTCTCCATACCAAAATCTACTAAATTCTTACATTCTATTCATCTGATCCACCTCAGATACACATATTCTTGACCTTGCCATAACACTTGTGTTCTCTTTCCATGTTCACCAGCTCTAAAATTGATTTATCTGATCATAAACTTTTATCACTGCATTTTTTTTTTACATGCCTTCAATTTCTACTCCATATATTCTTGGTATTTTCTCATCTTGACCTTCTACTGTCTGCTACTTAGTTGTTTTCCACAGCATTAACACGCAGAGAACCAACTCTAGATTATCTTCTATCTGAAAATCACATGTTCCACTATCAACTTAGTGATCTTCCCTTGCAAAACCCCAACACCGAATTATGCCAGTCATAAACTTATTCTGCCTCCTAGTCATATGATGCCAAATCAAAGAGGAAGAAATAATGAAATTATACTGACTGATCCACAATAGATTTATATCATGTAGCCTGAACTGGGTCTTGATTGCAGCTAGGCAAACATTCTACTCCTCTCTAATTGATTTACTATTCTATTTTGTACAGGAGGTATTTCTAAAATTTCCATTAGTCTCTAACAAGCCTCCAACAAAAACCTGTGTTTTATTCACCCAGACAGGTGAGGAAATGGCCTGATACTTCAAAATTAAAAAAAAACCAAACTAATTCATCTGAGATAATCCATCAATCAATCAATGAACCAACATTTATTAAGCACCTACTTACTATTAAGCACTAGAAATATAAAAAGAGACAAAAGATCATCCTAGCCCTCAGGGAGCTCACTAACCAATGAAAGAAATGACAAACAAATACATACAAACAAGATACAGACAGGATAAATTGGAACCAATTAACAGAGGAGAGGTACTAGACTTAAGAGACATTGTTAGAAGGCTTCCAGTAAAAGACTGGATTTTAGTTGGGACTCAAAGGAAGCCAAGGGAGATCAATAGTCAGAGTGGAACATGGTGAGCATTTGAGGCTTGAGGGGCAAGCAGAGAAAATGCCAGAACCAAAAAATGGAGGCGACCTGTATCATTGGATCAAAAAGTATATGTTGGGGAGTAAAGTGTAAGAAAACTGGATAAGTAGGAGTGGGCTAGGTTATGAAAGGTTTTGAATATATTTTAATCTGGAGGCAATAGGAAGCAGCCACTGGAGTTAACTGAGGTTGGGGTTGGAGATGAGTGATGCCCTACAAGAGCTGTGACATGATCAAGCCTGAGCTGTAAGAAAATGATTTCAGTGACTGATTGGAGAATGGACTGGAGTGAGGAGAGACTTAAGGCAGACCCAGCGGCAGGATATTGCAATAATCCAACTACAAAGATAACTTCTAAATAGAAACAGAAAAAGAGGCAAAAGACAGTCCCTGGCTTCATTTTTCTTGAAATTTAATAGAGGAGACAGCATCAATCAATCAAAGAAGATTTACTAAGCGTCTCCTTTTTCCAGGAACCTTGCTAACAAACATATACAAAGAAGGCTGTATACAGGACAAATATGAAATAATTTAAAGAGAGAAGACACAAGATAATGGCTACCAGGATTTTGACTAGATTATATTTATAAATACCACGAACCTAATGGGAAAAAAGGTTACTGAATGACAGAGGTAGGGGATAAACTGGAAGTGAAAACAGTGCGTGAGGAGTATTCCAAATTCATCACTTTAACCAGTGAGTTAAGGCAAATGAAGGAAGGTGCACTCAGGATTAGAAGTGGGGGCCAAGGAAGAGGCATCATCAGAGGGAGCAAGGTTTCAGTAATAGCAAATAGATGGAAGGTGTCAAAAAGGAAAAGATCTAGGAAGAAGGGAAGTTCTTTGCTTGTGGAAGAGGCACAATAGAAGGGCAGGGTTGTGAATGGTTGAAACTTTGGGGTGGGAGTACTGAGAAGGATAAGAATAAGGAATTGAATGATGAGGAATGGGGAATTGGGTTTGGAAGATGATCTACAGGGATTCAGAATCACTGGGATGTGAAGGGTATGATCAGATGTGAGAATATTCATTATTTAGTGGAGGGCATCATTCTTGCCAACACAGGTTGGAGATTGGATCAAGGCAAGTGCAACATGAGATGGGAGGAATGCAGTCAGATGACCAGATAAAAGGGCCTGCTTCACTTCTCCTCTTCCCCCACAAGGGTAGAAATTAGGCAGGAAAACGGCCCAGCAGAAGATGGAAGGAGAACCTGCATAGAAGGAAAAAGAAGTCCTGTTTCTCTTCCTGTAAGGGACAGGTGCTGCAGGAAATGGAAGGCCTGAGATCAAAGGGAAGGCTATTCTTCTTTGCACTAGAGGTTCTCCATATCTCCATATCCCAGTTGTGAGATTTCTGTGTTGGCAGCAGGAAGTAGGTACTAGCATAGATGAAAGATGCCAGGTCCAGCCCCTTGCAGCCTTCCCTTAGTGGAGATGCTGCAGTCAGCCGGAGATGCTTAGGGTCTGTGTTCCTGCCTGAGGAGGCAGACTATGAGGCAGTCTCAGGTAGTAGTAGACTCTCTGGGCAGGGGCATTTTCTTGGGGGCCAAAGGAAGATGCCTGGCTCAACCTCTTGCTCTGTCCTCAGGGGGCACACGTGGCCCCACAAGGGATGGACAGGTTTAAATTGGTTGCTTAAAGAGGCCTCAGAAATCAACAATTCTACAGTCAATGGAAGCTCAAAGAGACCATAGAGATCATAACTCTATAGTTCCTCTTAGTCCACCACCTCCTCCTGACCTCTGCAGCAAACTGCCTACACTATGTGTCAAATCTCTATCATCTTCCATCTATGGCTTTCTACTGACTCCTTCGCTGCTTCATACAAACATATTTCTCCTCTATGCTAATAAATAGTTGAATTGATCCTACTATGCTGGCTAGCTGTCTTTCCTCCCTTACGTGGTTCAAATTCTTAAAAAACGCACATGTATACACTGTACCTGTACTTGCTCTAGGCTCACTCTCTTCTCAATTCTCTTTAACCTTGCTTCCAACTTCATTATTCAACTGAAATCTTTATTTTTAAAGTTATCAATGATTTCTTAATTGCCAAGTCTTTATTCTCAGTCTTTATCCATCTTGACAGAGGCAACTAGGTGAACCAGTGGATAGAGAGCTATAGTTAGTCAGAACCTGTCAGTTTCCTTCTTTCAGCTCCTGTATTGACACCCCCAGTTCAGGCCCTCATCAGCTTTTGCCTCAATTATGGCAATAGGTTTCTAATTAATTTTCCTATTTCAAGTCTCTCTCCACCACACTCAGTTGTTCTGATCATGTCATTACCCTACTCATTGTGATGCCAATGATTCCTTATTACTTTGGTGATCAAATATAAACTCCTTCATAGAACATTTAACGTTCTTCATAACCTAGCCCCTTCCTACCATTCCTGTCTTCTTATACTTTATTCCCCTCCATGCATTCTGTAATCAAGTACAATAGCCTAGTTGCAGTGGCTAAAATGTGACACACTATTTTCTTGTCTCCATGCTTTTACACAAATGTCCACCTGGGAAAAGAAAAGATCTATCCCCTCACTTCTAACAACTGGATTATCTGATAGTAGGAATGATTCAAAACAAGGTTCAGGGATGATTTGTCTTTTAGGACATTATCATCATTATTGTTATTATTATTGTTAAAAAATGTAAAAACATTTTTAAAAAATCTAATCACTTTAAAAAAAAATGATACTAAATAGTGACAAAAATTTCTATCCATATAAAAAGCCTAAATGGCAGGCTTTCAATGCCATTTCATAAATGAGTCAAAAATAAGTATTCAAACTTATTTTCCAGTCACCACTTTGATAATTACAGATTTTTATCTCTGAAACATTTCAAATATAGTAATTTGTCTTTTTTTAACAGTGACATCATTTTCAGGCTCTAAATTTTTCTGTGGTGCAAAAAAGATTCATAATAAACCTGTCTGTTTTACCTGTCCCACTTGTCTAGCAATGTGGTATCTGTCTACCTGTCATTTTTATAAGCAAAAGAATACTTCTGAGCCAGGTACTGGCATTTAAGGACCTTAAATAGCTCTTATTTTCTAAAATGCAAGGTAAGATTTCATTTATTGTTTAGATCATACAAGCTTTGAGATGCATTCTATACAAAATCATATTCAAATATGATTCCAGAAATTAGCACTGCTTGTTTAATGCAGATCTAATGGTAAAAAAAAAAATTTTACTTTAGGACATTCATTTTATATTCCATGTAATCTTGTCCATAACACCTGTCTAGACACTTTTTGAAAAAGATGAGATGTGAAATGCTTTTTAAAAAGTAATGACAGTTGTCTTGCAAGAATTATAATAGTTTTAAGTGAGGCGCATACTCTAAAAATAAAAAGTCTATACTGCAGAAGAATGAGAACTCAAGCAACCAATCCTCAAGCCAACAGTGAACAGACCCATAGAGGAATCATGATATGGTGGAAAAGAACACTGGATTTACGTAAAGAACACCTGTGTTCAAGCCCCTGCTGTATCATTTATTACATATGTGATCATGACAATGTTACTTTATACATATGTACATACATACAAATATTTCACTTTCCCCATATATAAAATGAGGAAGTAGCATTCAATCAAACCTATCAATAAACAAATATCTATAAAGTACCTAATTGTGTGCCAGGCACTACAGTTACAAATACAAAGAATTAAATGACCCCTCCTCACAATGATCTTACATTATAATGGGTAAAGCAACAAATATATAGAACAAGATATGTAGCATATATGTGTGTGTATACACAGACTAGTGAAATATAAAGCACTGGGAGAGGAAGGGCATTAACAGTTGGGGAATCAGAAAAGGCTATGTAAAAAATGTGGCATCAGAAAAAGCATATGAATGAAAAAAAAAAGGGACCTTATAAGGTAGAGGTAAGAAGGGAGTGGATTTCAGGCATGGCAGATGGTCAGACAAGGAAAGGAGATATCTCGAGTGCCCTGCAAGAATAACACAGAAAAGGTAAGTTGGACTGGAATGAAGACTATGAGAGGATAAGTAATGTCCATTGAGAGTGGAAAGATAAGTTGAAAAATAAGTGGTATGGGAATTAATTTTTTCACCTGATTTATGTATTTATTTATTTTGGTATAGGAATTTAAAGGTTATATAAAAGAATTTATATTTAGCAACAGGAAGGCAACTCTATGAAGTTGGATAAATAGAGGAATGACATGGTCAGAGTTGCAGCTGAGAAAAATTAATTTGGCAGCAGTATTTAGAATGGACTGGGGTAGACACTTTGGGGAGGGATGCCAATTAGGAGGCTTTTTACAATAATCTAGGAGAGAGATAATTAGTGCTTTAACTAAGGTATTAGCTATAGGAGTGGAAAGAAAGGATAAAATGTAAGGGATGTGATGGATGTAGAAATGGCAAGATTTGGCAACTGATTGGATATGTGTATTGAGGGAGAGTAAGGAGTCCAAGATAATGCCAAGATTGTGAAAAGTGAGACACTGGAAGAATGACTACAGCAGAAACAGGGAGCTTAGAAAAAATAGGTTTTAGGGGGAAAGAAAATGAGTCCAGCTTAAGTCCTTCCGAGTTTCTCCTGGAGACCTTCACTATGGAAGATTCTGCTCTCTCTAGTGCCACTTCCTCTGACCAATTACTCCTACAAGTCAACCGTGCTTATTGCTCCATTCCACCAGAGGCTCTATTCCTGCCTCTCTGGAATTCCTTCTGTTCACACCCAATTTTCTCGGCTGCAAGATTTCTGAGCCAGTAGGCTATTCTAGTTGCCTATGCTCCTTAGAAGATTACTACCCTTTAGCAACTTCCTTCCTCTGACTGGTCAGTTTTTCCTCCCAGAATCTCCATTTTAATGAAGTAAGTTATTTTCGCTTCTTCATTCTTCTTGAAGCTCCATTTCAGACAATCTAGATGTTTCCCCTCCATATCATAGTAGTTGACTTACCCCAGAAGGTGCCTTCTCCACTGATACTCCACCAACCTTCTTACCATGGAAAAGCCCTCTAATTTGATGGCCCCTTTCTCTGGATATTTGTCACTTCCTCAAGTAACCTCCATTTCTAAGTATTTACTCCTTCATTCCTCTGTCTTCTTCATTTGAACTTCCTTCTTCATAGTACCCTAGGGGCACCCTCACTCTGAAGATCCTTCTTCTTCTACAGATGCTTCATCTGAATAAGTCAGTTCTTTCTGGAACCTTTATTTTAAGAAAGGGCGACCGGTCCAGCCACTGAAATTCCTTCATTTGTCTCCAGGTTCTCCTACTGACTCTCTGGACCTCTTTCTCCACCATGTTGCCTAAGAAAGTATTGTCTCTCACCTAGCCTTGGATCTGTTTTCAGCTTCCTTTTAAGTATTTCTTCTCTATGAAAATGTAAATTCTTTGAAAGCAGGGAATATTTTCAATTTGCATTTATTTTTATTCCCAGCACTTAGCAGAATGCCTGGCACATCTTAAGGACTTAATAAATGATTCTTTTGGGTTTTTTTTTTGGTTGTTATTATTATTATTATACTTGGTATTTTTCCCCAAACATCAAAAATACACCTTTTATTCCACCCACCCAAACCCGTTCCCATCAAATGAAAACAAAAGAAAAACAAAACCTTTGTTACAGATTTTTAGATCAAACAAAACAAATATGTGCATTGACAATTTCCAAGCAAAAAACAAAAAATAAAATCATCATCTCATTCTGTATTCTGAATCTTTCAAATCTATCAAGATATGGATAGAATATTTCATCATTAGTCAGATTGTGGTTGGGGACTATGCTGATTGGGATTCCTAATCCTTTTAAAGTTGTTTGTCCTAACTATATAGTTGTCACTGTATAAATTGTTCTGCTAGAACAATGGCCTGGCTTAAGATTGGAAGAGGAGTAGTACAACACTGTATGTTGTCACCTTATCTATTGAACTTATATGTAGAGTACATCATGCACAATGCCAGGCTGGATGTATCCAAAGGCCCAATTAAGTTTGATGGAGAAATATCAACAATCTCAGATAACACAGACCATACCATCCTGATGGCAGAAAGTGAAGAAGAATTGAGAAGCCCCTTGATGAGAGTGAAAAAGGAGAGTGTAAAAGCTGGCTTGAAGCTTAACATCCAAAAACACTAAGATCTTGGGAACTGTTCCTGTTACTTCCTGGCAAATAGAGGGAGAAGAAATGGAAGCAGTGTCAGATTCTACGTTCTTGGGCTCAGAGATCACTGCAGATGCTGACTGTAGCCATGAAGTTAAAAGACACTTGCTCCTTGGAAAGAAAACTATGGCAAATCTGGACAGCATACTGAAGAGCAGGAACATCACCTTGCTGACAAAGGTCAGGTAGCAGTGTATGGCTGTGAGAGTTGGACTATAAGGAGAGATGAGCACCACCGAATTGACATCTTCGAATTATGGTGCTGGAGAAGACTTCCAGAGTCCCTTGGACAGCAAGGGGATGAAATCAGTCAATACTTAAAAGAGATTAATTCAGGCTATTCACTGGAAGACCAAACACTGAAGCTAAAGCTTAAATACTTCGGCCATATAATGAGAAACTGGGACTCATTAGAAAAGACCCTGATGTTGGGAAAGATTGAAAGCAAAAGGAAAAGGGGGCATCAGAAGATGAGATGAATAGATAATAACATGGAAACAACAAACATGAACTTGAAGGATACATGAACAATGAACATGAACTTGGAAGATAGAAGGACTTGGTGTACTATATGGTCCATGGAGTCACAAAGAGTTGGGCATGACTGAGTGATGGAACAACAAAAACCTCATTCTTATAAATATATAGGAAACTATTAATTTGATAGTGTATCATCTTATAATTATTAAAAATGCCCAGTTTTTAATTACTTGACTTCGTGACCTCTACCAATATATATGAGCAATCATCCCCTACTTTCTGTTGCCTGTTTCCAAAATCAGGGGCAAAAATGACCTAGAAGAAAACTAGTTTTACAGATATTGAAGATATACCAACAAACTTCTGGTACTGTGGCATACACCTTGACTTTTTCCTCCTGATCCAATTAGAGGGAAAAAGAAGAGATATAGAAAGGGTCGATTCAATTCATCTTAGTGGTGGCTAAGTTGTTCTCTTTGAACTCTTTAAATCCCGGATCCTCATTGACATTCAATAAACCGTATGATGTTGGGGAAAGAAAGTTTGTTTCTGCTACTGTTTTGTACTTTTAGGGCATTTGCAAGTGGGAAATGAGAAAATGTATATGAAATATACTATACTTATGTGATTCCCAAGCTCATGCTGAGTTCAGAGGCTCTCTGAGAGAACATAGAGCTTAGTCCAATCCCTTCATTTTATTGGTGAGAACATTTTTACCCCAAGAAGTCAAGTGATTTGCCAGGCATCATCCTGGTGCTAAATAGAAGAGCTCAGAATGGAACTCAGGTTCTCTGATTCCAAATCTCATGCACTCTCCATTATATTATATTGTCTTTCAAAGTACTACATATAATAATAGCTCATATGTGGTCTATTTTTCTTTGTTTTAATGTTATGACCTTTCATGTTAAAAGAATGTATCCATTTTGAATTCATTTGAAAGTGTATGCTTTAAATACTGGTTTCATCCTAATTTTGTAATACTTCTTTATTTTCCAGCTATTCTTCTCAAATATGGAGTTCTTTCTTAGGTAATTTTTTTTCCCAGCTGTATCAAAACTTGAATTATTGATTCGTCCTTGTTTAGTCTTTTCTATTAATTATATTCTTCCTTTAAAAAAAAAACCTAATAACAATTTTCTTTTTTTTTTGGAATGAGGCAATTGGGGTTCAGTGACTTGCCCAGGGTCACACAGTAAGTGTCAAGTGTCTGAGGCTACATTTGAATTCAGATCTTTTGACTCCAGGACAGGTGCTCTATCTACAGTGTCACCTTGCAACCCCCCAAATGCTTTTGATGACTTTTACTTTATGATACGTTTTGAGATCTGAGAGTGCTATTTTTTTATCTTTTAAAATTATTACTTTTTTGAGTTTCTAAATCTTTTGTTTCTCCAAATGAATTGTTTCTAGCTTTGTCAAGGATTAGTTTGCTAATTGAATTGGCATAGCACTAAATAAGTAAATTAATTTAGGTAGTTTTGTCATTTTTATCATATTGACTCAAACTCCCTATGAGCAATTGATTTTTCTTTGATTATTAAATCTGTCTTGGATAGTTTTTTCTTTTTTACCTATGCATAATTTTTTCTCATCTTATTGCTATTGTTAAAATTTCTAGACCTATGGCAAATGACAGTTGAGAAAGTTGATTTTTGTGGATTTATTTTGTAGTTTGAATTTTTGAAGAATACTAGTGTGTTATCTTAGTTTCTTTCTTTTCTGATTGCCTAGGATTTTCTAAATAAACTTTCTTGTCCTCAGAAAATAGTGATAATTTTATTTCTTCTTTGCTTAGATAGATCTCTTCCTTCCCCTCTACCCACATCTTTGCTAGCTAGCATTCTTAGAACTCTGGGAATGATAGCAGTGAAAGGAAGCATCCTTGTGTTAAGTCATGTACTTACTTGGAAAAGTTCTAGTGTCTCTTTATTGCATTCATCTTAGCTTTTTTGTTTAGATAGTTTTTTTCCCCTCTATTTTTAACTTCCTTCTTTGGCCAGACTTAGGATTTTTTTTTTTTGAAGCGTGTACAGACTTGAACCATCGTTGCAAGCATGATGTAAATCCAACTTGATTATAGTCACTGATTTTGTTGTAGAAATTGCTTTAGTCTTTTAGCGAGGATTTTATTAAAAAAAAATTTTTTTTATATTCTGTATAGGTCTCTTACTTTTCTTTGTCCTTACCTGCTATAGGCATTATGATTATATTTGTTTCATAAAAGGAACTTTCTAGAGATTTTCCTTTCTCAGTTTTGAAAGTAATTTGTGTTGTGTTGATTGTCCTTTAAAAGTTCTTTGTTGTGCAAAAGTTTTATTTAAAAATGTGCCAGAATTCTTCTGTAAATATATCTGCATCAACTTTTCAGTTTTTGTTTTTTTTTCTCGCTAAGATACTGCCTTCATAGATAGTTCAAATTACTTTTGAGTATGTGCTATTTAATAACTCTATTTGGAATCAAGATAATATGATTATTTTATATTTTTGTAATCTATTTATTTTGAATTTTTTATTTGCATCTGAGTATAGTAGATTTTGATAATTCTTTGTTTTATTTCAATTTTTTATTTTTTATTTTGTTAATTTTATTTTTCTTCATCCAATTTTTAATCTGGTTGACTAGAAGTCATTAAATTTATTGTAGGTTTGCTTCATCTCTTATAGTCTTTTTTAAAAATTTTGTTTTTAATTCATTTCTTCCCTAATTTTTAATTTTTTTTCAGTTTTTATTTGATATTTGTTGGCCTAAATTTTAATTACATAGAAACTTCCTTCATGCTTTTTTATGTTTTAAAGTAAAGGTATATTTTCGTGATATACTTTCTTCCTTGAAGACTGCTTTAAGTTCGTCTCAGAAATTTCAGTGTGCTTTGTCAGCATTATTATTGCCTTTCATGTAGGTATTAGTTGTTTCTCAGATTTTTTTCTTTAACTTAATTCATTATTTAGTATTTCATTATTTATTTCATTTAGTTCTGTCTTTTGTCAGTGTTTCCTTACATTATGGACCTACAAGGGCTATGTTTTCTCTGCTTTTTTCCTATTTATTTTCGATTCCTCTGTGCCTTTGTATATGGTCTCAAGGTGCAGTGGACTAACAAATATGTGTGTTTAGTTGTCTCATTCTGAAGATGCCATAAATCTTTTTTCTTTAGATTCCTTAATTGTTAAGTTTTATATTTTCCCTTTTATTTGTCTTTTGTTAGATTTGTCCACCTCTGAGTGAAGAATATTAGACCTTATTCTGATATTGCATTAGCATTTTTATCTTCTTTTTTGGCCATTAATTTTCATTCAGTGAATTTAGATGTTTTGCCATTTGGTGCACAGGTATTTAATATTAATATTGGTGTATTTTTTTAAAAATCATAATATAATTTCCTTTCTTATCTATTGTGAATTTTTATTTTTATGTGGTGTGACAGTATGATTTCAGCTATTCCTTTCTATATTTACTTGATTCATATTAAATTTAATTTTATTGCTTCTCATTTAGATTCACTGTCTATCTTGCAATTTTAGATGTCTTTATTAGAAACAAAATCTGGGTTTTTTTCTTATCCATTCTGTCTGTTTCATTTTATTGGATTGTTTAGTGAAAGCACATTAATATTATAACATATTTGTCATTCTCCCCCATGACCTCCCCATCCCATCCTGTCCATTCCCCTCCCCTGCCTATTTCCATAGTTAGTTTTTATAAAGAGTGTGGCAATCATCATACTTGCTTAAATCAATACTTTGTCCTTTGGATTATTTTTGCATAAGCTACTTTGTTGCATCTTTGATCCCACCTTATTCCTCTATGTAATTCAATTCTCTTGTTTATCAACCTTTTACCTAGGTTTCAGAGTTTACTCAATTATTACTTTAATTTTCTTTCCTTTATTTTGTTGATTCTCATCCCTTTTCTTTCCCCTTCTAAGATTATTGATTAGATTAAAATACCTCCTCTTCTCTTTCCCTCTAACATAAATCAGTTTTCTCATATTTTATGAACAAAATTCAACAGGAATTGTATTTCAGTTGAAAACAACTATGGAAAGTATATAATGTTTCACAGTGTACTTATTAAGATTCACATTGGAATTATATGAATCCAATGAAATAATAGAAAACATTATTTGAATAATTAAAGACAGACTTAATTAATAAAATGTTAATTGCTTATGGGTACTTTGAGCCAATATGATTAAAATGACAAAATTACCTAAATTAATTCATTGATTTAGGGCTGGTGCAGTTACACTACCAGTGCAATATTTTGTTATACTAAAAAAAGAATTAATATTCAAAAATCTCAAGGGGTAATAATTTAAAAATTTTGAAGCAAAATGAATTTTGAATACCAGAATCAGTAACCATTAAAACAGTTTGTTAAAAGTTTAAAAAGAGAAATTGATCCAATGGAGAAATTAGATGCACAACATACAAAATCTATACAGAAACATAGTATTCAATAACCCAAAGAACCTAGTTACTGCAGGAAGAATTTGTTCCTTGACGAAAACTTCTTGAAAAAATGTGTTCTAGGTGTTTGGTAGAAATTAGGTAGATAGCAACAGATCACCTTAGACACCAGGATTAACTCTATAGATTTATACATGACAGATATAAAATGGCACATTATACACAAATTAGAGTAGCAAAGAACAAATTACTTTTCAATTCTATGGTGAGGAGAAGAGTTCATGACAAACTTTAATTCTGAAGGTCACACAACATAAAATGGATGATTGTGATTATATAAAATTTTGAAAGCTATTGTATAAGCAAATCTATTGTTATTTAAATTAAAAAGAAAAAAATAATTTGGAAAAAACATTGTAGTAGCAAATTTCTCTGTTAAAGCTCACATACCTAAAATCTATAAGAAACTGATTTATATTTATGAGACTAAACCTTTCACCAAGGGAAAAGTAGTGAAAGCATGTGAAGAGAGGTGGTTTTTTTTGTTTTGTTTTGTTTTTTTTGGAAGAGGGGTTTTCTGAGGAAGAAATGTTAGCTATCGACACCCACATGGTGAAAACAAATTCTAAGTCAGTAATAACTAGCGGAATGTAAATTAAACCAACCCTTAAGCTTTCATAACATACTCATTAGATTGACTAAGATAACAAAAGAGGAAACTGACATTATTGAGGGGCTGTGAGAAGACAAGCATATTTATTCACTGTTGGTGGAGCTATAAATTCATCCAACCAAAACTCATCTGGTTCTAAAAGTAATTACTGCAGTGGAATCAGCAAAAGAGAAAAGGTATCTATATGTATAAAAATATTTATATTGGTTCTTTTTTTGTTATCTAAAAATTTTAACTTAATGAGGTTTCCACCTGTTATGGACTGGTTAAGCAAATCGTGGAATAAAAATATAGTAGAATGCTATTGTGTCTAAAGAAATCACAAAATTGTAAATTTCAGAGGAAATTGGGAAGACCTTTCTGACCTGTTGCAGAGCAAAAGGAGTAGTACTTAGAAGTCAACAAAATACAGTGATTAGAAGATTGTAGAGAAAACAACTTTAAAGACATTAGAACTCTGATTGATGCGGTGATAAACCACCAGTTCAAAAGAATGACAATGAAACATTACTTGCCCACTTCCAGTGAGGTGCTTAATTTAAAATGTAGATGGGAATATGCATTTTTCCGATATGGCCCGTGTGGGAATATGTTTTGCTGTATTATACACATAACATATTGAAAGTTTTCTTTTTCAGATTTTTTTTTTTTGGCATTTGCTTAAAGGCCGATTTGGGTGGGACACAATGGGAGGGACAGATTAAAAAAGAAAGTAAAAAAAAATAAACTTAAAAAAATTTTAAGGTATAATTTAGTTGATTTGTTATGATTTTTATGGTAATTGAACTCATTTACCTATCTTGCAATTCTTTTTATGAGGTGTGAGTTAAATATTCTACTCACACTCTTTCTGGTTTTGTATGAATGCCTCAAATGCTTCCATTTTATTTAAAGTTCATCTTTTTGTTTTGATGGTAAGGCTTAGGTTTGCTAGTTAAGTTATTTTGCTGTTTGAAATATAGACTTCCATTCTCTTCTGTGCTTTCTTATGCATGTGGAATAGTCTTGTATTGTTCCTATTATACTTGATCATCTTTTTCCTAGCCCTTTGAGTAATTATTTTGCCCATTTAAATTATTAAATTTAATTATTATATTTCTCAGAGTTTGGAAGTCTCTTCCTCCCCCCCTTCTCCTTTAGACTATCTGTGTATTCTTTTGATTCATTCTTTGTTTCCTACATTTGCAAATTGTGGTCATTTTGTATTTCTTGTATTATGGTGTTCATGTTTTTTGATTTGTCATGTTCTTTTGGAACAGCTATGATTCTTAAAGTTGTTTTTGCCCATGTGTCTTATGTTCCAGGTTAATGGCTGGCTTTTATAGAGATCATGTTTTTTTTTTTTTTTTTTTAGCATTGTTACTTTTTATGTCTCTTCTGCTTGCCTTTGCTTCAGAATTTTTATATTTTAAATCTGTTCCTCTCTCTTTCAGTTCTTTGCAGTAACTTTCCCATGGATTTAATTTTTTTCTAGTCTTATTACTGCATTTTTATTGCATAATGTATTGAGACATGTACATTCTGACCTGTTCCTAATTTTCTAATGAGTTTTTTTCCTTTATTTTTTTTTGTTAGGCATTGTGTGATTTCCTCTTGTTCTTTCCATGTTCTCTTGTGTTCATGTAGGCAAGAATTGTTGAGGAGGTATTTAGGTGGTAGCTTTTTGAGTAGAAAGAGTTGGTTATGAGAAATGTGGAGGCAAAAATGAAAAGATTTGGTGACTGATTGGATATATGTTGGATGAAGGAGAATTTAGGATAATACTGAGAGAAGTATATGTGAAGACTGCGAATATAGCCATAACCACCACAAAAATAGGGAAGTTTGAATAATGGGTTATGATAAAAGACTTGTTGGACTTTTGGAGCTTGAAATGTTTCAGGGTCATTCACTTTGAAAAAGGAAGTGACACATACTAATACAGAAAATCATGAACTGATATGTAGTGAGCAAGCGGAGCCAGGAAGGCACTGTACAGAATGAGTACCACAAGATATCTGGAAAGAAGAGCAAAACTAAAATTAAATACTTTGAAATTATTATGATATATCACCCTCCCCCCCGGGGGAAAAAAAGAGAAGGCCCCATACTTCATTTCTTTGCAGCTGCATTTAGTATCAGACTGTCTTGGATGAACAGGTTTTTTTCCCCCTTATTTTGAATTTTTTGTCATTTGATAGTAAAAAAAACAAGTGAGAGATATATAATGCATTATATATCATAGCTCCAAAATTGAATGAGAACTTTGGCAAATGCTGAATGAGAACAAATATCTTAAAGCAGTAGACTAGTGGCTGAGTACCTTTTTCAAATTTTGATTAAAAGGTTTTATTTTTGTGTAACAGGAATTTCTTGTTGAATTGTTTAGATGTTAGTTGTATTCTTTGTGTTGCCTGTCAGGAAGGATGCCAAGAAGTTCATTGTAATTTATGGTATCAGAGTACCCCCCAGCTTCATATTGCCATTTACTATAGAGAAGAAAATAGACTTCTTTTTCTTTTATATAAACTTGTTCATTTCCTGAAGAATTGCAATACGTAGAAAATTTTACATTTTACTCTTCAGTTTATTTTTATCATACTTTTATAAGCTCATACTATGTGCCAGACAGTGTGTTAGGTCCTTGGAGGTGAATAGAGTTCAGAGATAGATTATTTGGAGATAAGATAAGTTCACAAACCCCAAAATGAATCAGTTCCTGCCCTCAAGGTGTTTACATTCAGTTAAAAATATGTTCAAAAATACTAATAACAGTAATTTCATTTATATAGTGCTTTAGGTTTTTCATAGTGCTTTACATGTATGGTCTTATTTGATCCAGATACTTTTATTATTTCCATTTACAGATAAGGGAAACACAGACTGAAAGCAGGCAGTCACTAAATGCCTAAGGAAAGATTTGAAGTTAGGCCTGCCTGAATACATTTCAGGCACTTCATGAACTGTATCACTTGGCTACCTTAGAAAAGGAAGTACAAAATATTCTAAAAATAGTAGGGAGGGTGTTACTCCCACTCTGGGGATTAAATAAGATAGGTTACTTGAAGGAGGAGTCAATCTTGGTCTCCTCACTATCTCTTATCCCCATCCCTGTATCCAATCTGTTGCCAAGACCTATTGATTTCACCTGTAATATCTGGAAGGGATCCAATTCTTTACTCTGTCACTGCCACTGTTCTGTTACTTGCCTTTCTAGCCTGGTCCTTGGCCTTTTATAATAACCTGCTGATGAATTTGCTTGCTTCAATTGCTTCCCAATGTAATCCACCCTCTCTTCAGCTAAGGAAGTGATTTTCTTACAATGCAGGTCCAATTATGTCAACCACCCAATCAGTAAACTCTGCTGGCTTCCTTTTACCCTGGGCATCAAATACAAAATCCCTTTCCTTGGTATTCAAAGCCCTTCATAAACTAGCCCCCTCCTTCCATTACAGTCTTTTTACTCCTCATCACCTTCTATCCAGTGATGCTGATCACCTTACTGTTCCTCAGATCTATTCAACATTAACTGAAACAACCAAAGCCTCTTATGAAAATCACGAAGAAAAATAAAAATAATCAATTTTTTTACATTGAAACTTGAATAACAAATTACGTTCGCAGGTATTTTTCCTTTTTAGTTGAAATTGGAGTGGGTGGATTGTTTAGTTAAAGAGAAATTATTGACATAATTGCTGTTATCTGTGTAAATATTCTCTCCATTTATCTTTAAAATCTTGGCCCATATCGTTCTTATTAGACAAATTTATGAGAAAGCAAGGTAACCATGAATTATTGTTCCTGTTTCTAATCTTTATGGCATTGTATTACATAAGAATCAAGGTTCATTGGTTTAAAGAGTTTACACAGAGCTCAACTAACATTATCGAAATCCTTCCTTTAAATGATTAACTACAGAAGTACTGATGAGTATGCAACTACTTGATAGAGTAGCTTGTTACACAAATGAGAGTATTCAATTGGAAGTTGACATGTGGATTTGAATCTCTCAGGTTGCTATGGTAACTTCATAAACACTCAGTAGGAAGTGACTTTTTGTCCTGTGACAGGGCATTATCATAGAAGTGAAAGGATTACCTCCCACTCTGTGGTTGATCATCTGCCAAACTAAGCCTGGGTTCATCCCTGAGAGCAGTATCAATCAGAGGAGATTGTGTCAGTTTTCCCCCACCATTGCTCAGTAGGCTGCCACCTCTTAAGTTGCAGTTCAATTTTTAGTCACATAGTTGTGAATGTCTCCCTGTAGTTTATTAGACATTTTCTCTTTCACTTCAGAAAATATTCTGTTTATATTAAAGAGTAGTTATTTTTCTACATGAATTTGCTGTAGAGGATCCTAATATGGAAACAAAGATTTCCAGAAGGGTAAAAATTCATCTTTTTTGCATGACATTTTAATCTTCTTTCTCCTCCTTTTTTCTTTCATTAGGTTATATTAGGTTAGAAGAGTGAGGAGAAATGGAAATAAAAAATAATTGTTGATAATCAAAAGTAATTTAAAAATTATTATTTTCTCTATTTAACCTTCATTTCTAAATCTATCACCCCACCTTTGACCTCATAACAAGGAATAAAAAAGACAAGTTTAGCAAAACTAACCAGCACATCAGTTGTTTTTGACATTCTGTTAAATATCCCATACCTGTATTTCCCCCAGCTCTGTAAAGAAGGAACAAATATATATGTGTGTGTATGTATATATATATATATTTTTTTTTTTTTTTAATTTTCTAAGACCATTGGTCCTTGATCATTATAATGGTTCAGCGTTTGTTCTTTACATTTACATTCTTGGAATCTTGGTCTAAAATTATCTTCCTGGATCAATTTCACTTTACATGATTTCCTATCTGTCTTCCTTTGCTTCCTTGAATTCTTCACAGTTGCTATATTCTGATAAGGCAGTATTCCATTACATTCCTGTACCACAACTGGATTCTTTGTTTTTCAATTGATGGACATTTTCCCTTTTTGGGGAGCTACCACACTACCATGTAAATACTGTTAAGCATAGTCTGGTGTTCTTTTTAATGTTTCATTCTGTATTGAAAGATTATTAGATGGCATATTAGATAAGAGTGCTGAACCTGGAGTCAGGGCAACCTGAATTCAAATTCTGCCTCAGACACTGATCAAGTTACTTAGTCTCTTTTTACCTCTTTCCTTATTTGTAAAATGGGGATAGCAATAAGCACTTCCCTCCTTAGATTGTTGAGCATCAGATGAGATGTACTTGCAAACTTTAAAGCACTCTATCATTTCTTGCTATTGTTCCATATAAAACTCTGCATGAAACACTGTTGCATTCTATAGAATTAGATATAATTAATCTCTTGCTCAGAATTAATCCAATACTTACAAAAATGATGTTATGCATAAAGGATCATGTGACAAAGAAATAGGTAATGGACCATACCGAATATTGCTACAATACTAAAAAATAAGTATATTTTGTGGGACATTAAGTATTTATTTTTTATTTATAGAGCGTATTCTAAAGAGTATACTACTTCATGGAAGATTTCACTGAAGTGTTGTGATTTCAGTAGTTAATTGAATGAAGTAATAAAGATATTTTGGCATATTGGCTTTGGGAGCATGTTTCAATGCTAGCATTAAATTTAATAAACATTTATGAAGTCTCTATTCTCCCTCTTCTCAAAGAGCCCAGTCTAGTAGTGAGGATTAGAAGTGTGGACAAGCTTCAGGCCAACAAGACTGAATGTAGGCAGATTGCCCAGCTTCCAACTACCTACTTCAGCAAAAATGTCAGATTCACAGCAAATTGAATAATGATTGGGCTTTTGTTAGCAAAGCCAACATTTGTACCATCAAACAATTCAGCAGATACAGGCAAGTATGGGGCTCTGTGTGTGTTGGAAGCAAGAGTGGAAGGGATCCCCTGAGAAAGCACACCCCAGAGGCGTTGGATACACACTCTAAGTGGGGACCCTGGAAACTCTATAGTAACAATTACCTTGATTGGTAATAGTGTGATGTGGAGGTCCATACCATTCTGTGCTGAGATACTAGACAGAACCCTGAATATCCAATGGTTTCAACTTCCAAGATGGGGTGGGGGAGGGAGAGTGTAATTGCCAGGTACAACTCATTATAGGAACATTGTAAAGAAAAACAACTTTGAATGACTTAATAACTTAATTATCAGTGCAATGACCAGCCCTATTTCTAGAGGTTCTATGATGAAGCATTTTACCCACCTCCTAACTGAGAGATCATTGACTCAAGTCATAAATTTCTCCAACTTCACATTGCATGGATTCATTTTTGCTTCATTTTGTATTTTGATGAGAAGGATTTTTTTTCCTTAATTTTTTGGGGGGTTTAATTGGGGAAAGGTTTGGGGGCAGGAGAAGGTTAGCAGTAGTACATACTTTAAAAAAAAAGAGGGACATTAAAACTGTAAAAAATGCATCAAAGGAAGTTCAGAAGCAAGAACAAATAAACAGGACAGTTAAGAAAGTAACATGTGGAATTTATGTTTATATTAATATCAAGCAATTTGTATTAGAGATTCACAATTTCATATATAGTCCTCTTGTGTTCTGCTGTATATAGTGAAATACTCTTGTTTTTGTATTTATTTTTAGAATAAAAAACTTGGGAAAAGTAAAGGGGGCTGTTACAAAAGTTCTATGAGCAATATGAGGGATAAATATTTTTTACTTGGGTGATATTAAGGAATGCTTAATAAATGGTTTTGTCATTATGGCAATTTTCAGAACTTACTAAATGCCTTCTATGTGCAAGGAAGGAAAATGGAAGGAAGATTGTCCTGATAGAGCTTTGACGTATTTATTAAGCACCTCACAATAGTAATAGAAAAATGAAACAATCCCTGTGTCAGGGAGCTTATGGTTTATAGTGGGTGAAAGATGGACATGATTAAGTTCAGAATGCATACAACTATATATGCCAACGGCTAGGGGGCGCCATAGTGCATAGAGCACTGGGTGTGGAATCAAGAAGACTTCAATCTTCAGGAATTCATATCCAGCCTCAGACGCTTCCTAGCTGTGTGACCCTGCACAAGTCGCTTATCCCTGTTTGTCTTAGTTCTTCATCTGTAAAATGAGCTGGAGAAGGAAATGGCAAAGCATTCCAGTATCTTTGTGAAGAAAACCCGAAAAAGGAGTCATGAAAAGTTGGGTACAACTGAAACAACTGAATAACAATATATACAACCAGGTCATTTTGCTAAATGGAGGTTAGAATCGAGATTGTACCAGTAGTGTGGGGCATTAGGAAAGACCTAATGTACCACAGGGAACTGAAGCTGAGGTTGAAGGAGGCTTACCACGCTTGGTGGTAGAATGCTGGAATGAGTTTGCTCCACCCATGGGGAACAGCTTGTAAAAAGGAGGAGAATTGGGAAATGTCATACCTCGTTTGAGGAACCACAGAGCCAGATCCATTGGACTACTGAGTACATGGATGAGATTAATGTTTAATTAGCCTGGAGAGGTCAGTTATAAAGGCCAACCTTTCAATTCCAAGCAGAGGAATTGTACTTGATCTTGAGGCGTAAGGAAGTCACTGTAACTTTTTGAGGAAGAGAAGTAATATTGGCAGATCTGTGCTTTAGGTATTTAAATCTGCAAGTTTTTTAGAGAAAGGATTGAAGAGTGGAGTCAGTTAAAGTTGGGAGATCCAGTAGGAGACTATTGGAATATTATAATTTCATCATTCTTGTCTTTCCTAATCTTGTACTTAGTTCCAGTGCTTAATACTTAATGTACCTTCATCTGGGTGGAAGATTTTAAATGGTTTCTGCCTTCCGCTTGGCCCTTATAGTCTAGCATGATAAATATGGCAGAGAAACTTGGTTGTGTTGTCCAGAAGTTGAATTGTTCGAAGACATTTTTTTTTGGCTGGGCGATGGGGTTAAGTGACTTGCCCAGGGTCACACAGCTACTAAGTGTTATGTGTCTGAGGCCAGATTTGAACTCAGGTCCTCCTGAATCCAGGGCCGGTGCACTATCCACTGCAGCACCTAGCTGCCCCCTGTACCTGTTAAGGAGCTTCATGAAGGGTGAAAACAACGGATGAGTATAGTTTACTCAAGTAATCGATTATGAGTGAAAAGGTCACAGAGACTATTGGCAGTAGATTTGCTTTACTCTTGAGGTGGCCTAGTTTTACAGTAGCTAGTTTATAGCTTTCTCCTTAGAGCTTTATCATTAAGAAGCAGCTGTTCTTGTGTTTTAACATGGAATTGTTTGTTGCTTTTAAGCCATTACTTTTGTTATATTTATTATGAGGTTATTCATAATACAACAGAACCTATTTTAGTGTAGTTTTTCAAAGTCCAGTTGTTGTAAGCTGCAGATATAATTACTCTACCTCTGCCATGTCAAATGTAATTTGAGAAAGCTCTCTTCCCTGAGGAAAATCTAATTTAGTTTACTTCTTTTTAGCTGTAATGGGTTGCCTTATTTTTCTTTACAATTAGAAAAGAAAATGTGTCTGCTTTAAGTTTTAATAGCAAATAAACTGCAAGAGATTAGATACATTTTGTTTTCTTCCTTTGTTTTAATACCAGTTATCCTGTTGGTCAAGTTCAATGGAGACTTGTTTGCATTTTTTCTTTCCTTATAGAATGTCCGTTCAAATTAGACTAACACTTTTTTTTTTACTGTATCTTTTTTTTATGTGAATGCCTGATATCCAAAAGAGAAAGACACAGAACAGAAATACATACAACCAAAAGCCATTAATATAATAGCCAGATGGTCAAAGGAAATGAATGAATGGTTCTCCCCCCAAAAAAATAATAATAATAATAATAACAGCCATATGCATGAAGTTTCCAAATCACATAATAGAGAAGTGCAAATAAAAACAGCTCTGGGGGGAGATTATCTCACTGTCAGCAAACCAGAGAAAATTCCAAAAGATGGGAAGTCAATGTTGAAAGACAGAAATATTAACTCATTTTTGTGGATCTATGATTTAGCATGACCAAACTGGGAAAGCAGTTTCAAATTGTGTAAATTAAGTGACTTAAATATCCATACCATTTGACCAGTAAATTCCACTACTAAGCATATGCTTCAAGCAAGTCACTGATAAAAATAATACCTGTGTGAACATCAAAATATCCACAGTGGCTCTCCTTGTGGTAACCAAAACTGGAAACAAATTAGGTGCCCACAGATTCAGGAACAGCTAAACAAATTATGTCACATGAAAACAATGGAATGTGTTTATTTTTATTTATTTATTTTTCAACCAGTTGATTAATTTTTAGTTTTTTACATTAACTTCCCTAAGATTTTGAGTTCTAAATTTTCTCCCCCTCTTCTCCTCCCCTCTCCCCAAGACTGCCTATAATTTGTAAATTTTGTAAGTTACAATAAGAATGTAATGTGGCTCTACCTATACATTGATATTAAACATTTTCACATTGGTCATGTTGTAAAGAAGAATTGGAACTAATAGGAGGAACCACAAGAAAGAAGAAACAAACAAACAAAGAAAGGAGCAAATAGTATGCTTTGATCTGCATTCACACTCCATAGTTCTTTTTCTCGATGTGGATAGTATTTTCCATCATGAGTCTTTTGGAGTTTAAACTAATACTTTCTAAAAAGCAAATATATCTCTTCTTAATGGGCAGGATGGTTGGTTAGGGTTGGTAGTTTCAGTTCTAACCTAGAGAAGGAAGAATAGTGTTTTAGCTTTGGCCCAAATGCATAATTTGTGTCCTTTAGCCAGTTATTTCCCTGGGTCTCACTGCAAGATCTTTAAAAAGGGATTCTGTGACATGTTTGTAAAGTTCTGTCACCTCTGAGAAAGATGTTATTAAAAATATGAAATATTTATTGTTGGCATTTTTCTTGAATAATTAATAGTTACATGTTATTTTTAATAATTACTTCTAGATATTTATATATGTGTGTATGCATATGTGTGCTTTGTTTATTTAGTGCCTTTAATGAGCACTCTCTTTTTTATTCTAGAGAATTGTTACATTGTTTTAAAATTTCTTTTTCTCTTTAAGACTGTGTGTATATTGAGAGTCGACGGCCAAATACTCCATATTTCATCTGTAGCATTCAAGACTTCAAACTGGTAAGCATTGTTTACTATGTTCTTTACTTCACTCCATCCCTTGTGCCTTTTCTTTTGTAGTTTAACTCTCCAGTTGCTTCCTTTTACTTATTGATATTGGAACCAGATGTAAGCTTTATATACTGATTGCATGGTGGATGAGAACTGAGATAATTCCATAATGCACTTTACCATTGGTCTTCAGCATTTACTGAGTTCTTTGCTTTTTAGTATTTATGTAGGTATTGATTAAGTTTTCATTTTATGATCACGTCTTTTTTTTAGCATTATACTGAATTTCAGAGTTTCTTTTCATAACCGTTATCCAGAGCTTGAAATAAAGTGAATTTAGGTATTTGTTAGTAGGAAGGCTGATAGATGTTATAGGAACAAAATATGAGTAGGCTTTAGACTGGTTTTAAATAATAGTTCCATAGCAACTAACTAGAAGTTGGTGGGGATTTTTGGAATATATCCTTTTCCTATGGAAGTCCATTTCTAAAGTATTCATGAATATTAAAATATAATAATCTTTGGTGCTGTTTTTAGAAACATGATGTAAGAACACATGGAACATTCGTCTTCCTCAGAATAGCACTGCCTCAGATAGAGCACCAGCCTTGGATTCAGGAGGACCTGAGTTCAAATCAGGCCTCAGACACATAACACTTACTAGCTGTGTGTCCCTGGGCAAGTCACTTAACCCCATTGCCTAACCAAAAAAAAAAAAAGAGAGAGAATAGCATTGCCTCAGTTCTTCAGCCTTATTTTGTGTAGCAGAAAGAACTTAAATGTCCCAGTTTGAATTCTGGATTTCAGACATTGTGTATTTTAGTAACAGTGATAGTCAAGGTTCTGATTGTCATATAAATATTGTGAAATAGTTAATATAAAGGACTTAAGTCTAGAAAGGCATCTAACTTAGGAATATTTTTGTTGCTGTGTGTTCTTAAAATGAGAGGAATATAAAAATAAAGTAGGGAAGTGAAAAAAAACCCATGCTGTATCCAGTATGTGGCTAGCATAAATCGTTTGCCTTCTACTCATAGAATTTTCTTTTTTTTTTGGTGGGCACCCTTTCCTCTCTCACATCCAATTAGCTCTGTAGTAGGGCTTCAGTTTAGTTGAATACCCTCTTTTGTTTTAAATGATTTTTAAAAATGTAATATTTATACTTAGACATGAATTTCCTTCTTATTCTAGATTTTGTTATTGACATTATCTTCCTTTCCCAGCAACATTTCTTATGCTGCCTTAACACTTGAGAATACAAGTATTCTATCTTAAATTTTGGACAGTTTCCTTTTAGAATTACTTTTTTTCTGCTTGCTGTTTCCATGTTCATTTTTCTGTGTGTGCATGATGGTCACTAAGCTAAGTCAGTACCAGTACATCCTGGAAAAAGCTTAACTATGGAATAAAATTGTAATGATTATTTTTATTATCTACCACTTTCCACCAAGTTTGCACTAAGCCCCATTTGTACAGTTTTTGCCCAGTAGCAGTTGCCTTCATATTTGAATGGAAACCCCCATGAAATGCCAGATTACATTGTGATCGTTGCCATTCTAAGCAGGAAGTTGCTGATGAGCTCCAGTAATTGCTCAGGGTATTAACAGCAATAAAAGTGGAAGTGTCTGTTGTCAGCATTGGTCTGGTGTAACACATTCAAGCTGGCTGCAGAAACAATATGTGGAGCAGAGGGCGAAATGTTTGGATAACTTTTTAAACTTCACAGTGCTATTTCTTATGTTGTTATTTTTAGACCTGCATTCATCACACATTTTGATTGGTTATGTGAGATCATCAGTTGTGCTGATCTCTGCTTTGGGAAGAAATCACATTTTTCTTTTTGTTCTCCATTTTCTTTATTTTGGTTTTTGTGAACATTAAGGGAATCTTTCCTGAAACAGGTCATATTAAGAATGAGTTTCTTCCTCAAGAAGAATATGATTGCTGTATGATGATTTTGGAGGAGAGTTACTATTGGACTTTGTGCTAAGGCAGATTTCCTCCAGTTTTCACTTGGGCCAGGGGTTGGTTTAGGCAAGAATGAGTTGAAGAAGATATATACATAATTACTCTTCTAGGTTAAAAATTTTTTTTCAAATTGCAATTTGGTTTTGCCATCAGCAAAACATGTCAAGTGGAGCAAGAAAAAACCCAACAGCTTTGAAATGTCACTGGCTAATTAAGTACATTATCGTTTTAGTTATAATGCAGAGGTGGGTTGAGAGACACAGCTGTGAATCTGTTTTTGGAATTAGAATTAACCATTTTACAATGTTGGTTAAAGCATTCTCATTTCTGGCTGAAGATTAGCTACCTTGGATATTTTTTAAAGGTCTAGGTTAAAGAGCCCTTAATTGTCTGCACATTTAGCTTGGGAAACAGTTTAAAAGATATTTGTGAAAAATTAACAGACCATAAATTGAAAATTAGACATCCATTCACATCTATCATTAGTCACATTCTCTGGTATTTAATATATGGAGAATGAGATGCAAAGATACCTTTGTGTTGGTGACTTTTGGAGGAGTAACTAGTGTGCTACTATTTTAGATGGAGCATGATTCTAGCATGATACCTGAGTTCTACTAGTTCAGGTACTGACTTTATTCCATTAATGGCCATGTATTATGTCTAAGCCTCATTTTCCTTAAGTGTTTAATGTAGGGATTGGGCTGTATGATAGCCAGGGTGTCTTCAAATCCTAATATTTTCTGGCTTAATGAGACAGGTATCTAAGATTACAGAAACACTGTTCAGGTTTATCAGTATGGCATATTTTCACATATTTGGGGTCACTTAAAATTTCTGTGGATTGAGAAAATTTGGGGGGTATATGTTTATGTGTGTGTATGACACAATATACAAAGTGAATAGAAGGTAATTTTAGGAGGGTGGATATTAGAATCTGAGAGAATCAGAGGAGAGACTTCATCTAGAAGGAGGTACTTGAACTGAGTTTACAGCATGAGATGGAAGTTGAAAAAGGGTGTTACAGACTCGGGGGGAACAGCCAGTGCAAAGGTATGATATGGTTAATGTGTGGTGTCTGTGTGAATCAGCAAATAGGCTATTATGGTTGACTCTTGTTCGTGGAGGGGAGTTACATATATAAAGATTGGAAAGGTAGGAATGGTCTCACTTTTGAGGAGCTTTGGATGTCAAACAGAAGAATTTATATTTCATCCTGTAGAAAATGAAGAGTCACTTGAGTTTATCAAGTAGAGACATTATATGGTCTGACAAGTGAATTTGGGAAATCACTTTCTTAGCTGTATGGAGGATGGATTGGAGTGAGGAGGTACTTGAGGTGGGGAGATAAAATAGGAAGGTATTGCAATAGTCTAGGCAAGAGGTGATGGGGCCTGAACAAGCATGGTTGCTGTGTGATTAGAGAGAATGCTACCTATTTGAGAGATGTTATGGAAATTGATATGACAGTATTTGCTAACTGATTTGACCTTATGCATGGTAAGAATGAGGAGTCAAGTATAATAATAATAGCTTACATTTTAATAGTGTCTACTAAGTGCTAGGCACTGTATTAAGTATTTCACAAAAATTATCTCATTTGATCCTCCTAACCACCCTGGGAGTTAAGTACTATTATCACCCCTATGGTACATACAGATGAGAAAACTGAGGCCAACAGAGGTTCAGTGACTTCCTCAAGGTCACACAAGTAAATGTCTGTGGCTTTATTTGAACTCAGTTCTTGCTGTTTCTAGGCCTGGCACTCCATTCACTGCAGCACCAAGAAAAATGATGCTCGCCTCAATAGTATTAGGCAAATTCGGAACTGTGGTTTGTTTTGGTGGAAGTTAATGAGTTTCGTTTTGGAAAGGTTGAGTTTGAAATTCTATGGAATGTCCATTTCAAAACATTTAGTAGTTAATTGGTGATGTGAAACTGGAGTTCAGGATAGAGAACCTCTGGTGTAATGTGCAGAGATGTCTGAATATGACGGAGATGAAAGTCCAGCAAAGGAGACTGCAGAGAGATCACAAAGGTAGCAAGAGAACTGAGAGATAAATGTCATGAAAACTCAAGAAAGGAGTCAGTCTAGGAGGTAAAGGAATCAAGAGTATAAAATGTTGTAGAGAGGTCAAGAAGGATCACCCAGGGAAAAAGCTGTTAGATTTAGCATTTAAGAGATCATTGGTAACTTTGGAGGGAGCTATTTCAGTTGCTAGTGCCCTTCCACCAAAAATTCCCTTTAATTTTCAATTCAATGTTATGTGTCCTTAGCACCCTTCCCTAAATTGACTAAGTGTAAGCGTCTGTCACAGTTCTTACTATATATAGGCCTGTAATAAATGCTAATTGAATTGAATGATTTATACAATCACTTTCAGTCTCTCAGGTTTTTACATGATCAGTCTAGTGTTCCCTAGCTTCCTATAAAAGGTAACACTTGAAGGAAACCAAGGAATCTAACACATGAGCAGAGAATACATTCCAAGTGTTTGGGGCATCCTGTGCAAATGGCCAGAAATGGCAGGTGGAATGTCACAGAGATCAGTAAAGCCAGTTTGACTCAACCAAAAAGTTTGTGAAGGATACCTTGCACTCTTCCAGAAATGTAGACTCATGCCTGATTGTGAAGGTCTTTAAAAGCCAGACAAAGGAACAAGAAATAGATTTCAGGGGAAGTTGTTTTTTTGTGTTCCCCCCCCCCCCCAATTATTTTGGACTAGGTATCTGATAACTGAATCTCAGAGATTAAAAATGGAAAATACTAGCCAGGGTATGATATTATATAACTTAATTAGTATTCTGATGCATGTGGGTTATAAGATGACAGGATGTGCTAGGTAGGAGCCTTCTATGATCTATAAACCATGGAAGATAAGACATAAGACTTGGTCACAGAGACCCTTTTAACAAGAATTCTGGTGTGTGAGGCTCAGGGAGTCTGCACAGTCATGGAATTGAGGGCCTTGTGTTGCAGTCACTGGTCTTGGGCAGTCTGATCTCTGTGGTGATAATGGAAAGTTTTTGTTTTGCACTGAATCAGGCTTGAGAAGAATAGTAGTGGAATGGAGAAGGTCACTTGGGAGGCAGGTGTTCAAATTAAGGGAGAAAAGCAGCCTTCAGTCCTTGTCCATAGGTGTAATTAGGGCATTCACTCTTGTTGGAGAATATGTTATCTTATCTGTGCTACTGATAGCTCTCTGGTATGATGACTATTGTTCTCTACTGCTGGAGCAGAGTAGATGAATTCATGTGGAGTGACAGTTCTTACTCAAAGACAGTAATGAAGAGAGAAAAGTGGTGGTTTGGAAGGGTACCTGAAGCACTCTGCAGTTTAGTTCGCATTCTAAATTGCAAATACAGATGAGGCATTGATAACAATTTCCTTTTTTTTATTTATGAAGGTACTCCTGAGTTTACTGTCATTAGGAAATGAATTTGCTTCCTAAGAGTGATACTCAATTTGTTGTGATCCATTCATACTCTCCCTTGATTCCTGTTGTGACCAAGAGCATGCAGTTGCCAGGTGACTAACAGTACTTCAGAACTAATTATTGAAGTAGGTTCCAAAATTCTTAGCTATAACTTAGCGTAGTAGAGGGAATTGGAGGAAGTTTGGGAATATGATTTCAGTGAGAGTGGGTGAAAAAAAGGAGAGGAAAGAGCACACTAATGCTTGTGATTGAAGCCTGTGAACTGTTGGTTGTATGAAGAAAGAAAATGGAAAGAGTTGAGTCAGTCATGTAAATAGTAAAGGTTGTGGAGTAGGGTGGAATCAGAGTTTAAGGCTAGATAAAATGAGGGCAGGCTGGTCGATTAAGCAGTCTGGTCCAACAAAAAATAGCAAGGCCATTCCAGTCTTGAAATCACAGTTGAAGGAAGGCAAGTGAGTAAAGAGAAACTGTCCTCTTAAATAATAGAAGGATACACTCCAGGTGAGTGTAAGAACTGTCCTGTCCGGAGGAAATGAAATTGAGAAGTCTAGGTGTGTGTGGTGTCATCACTGTCATTGTTGGAGTCCTAAGTGATATCAGTGACTTTAGGACGTGAGGAAGGAGTTAAGCAATTTGTTAGTTCAACAGTTAATTATTGAGTACCTTTTTGAAACCTACTGTTTCTCATTGCAGGTTGATAAAAAGTTTAATAAAATAGCCCTCTTCTTTTAAGGATCTCACTAAGCTGGTGAGTGCTACTTTAGAAAATGAGACAATTCTCTTTTTCATGGAGTTAAGATGAATGGCTCATGCTCCTTTTTCCTTCCTTAGAACAATAGAAAACTGTGTCCTCTGTAAAGAATTGGGTTTTAATTATGATCAGAAGGCAGAAGCTTTAGATCGGGTTCTGGTCAATGATGTACTAGTAAATATTTGACAGCTGGCTGGGGAGTGGGTGAGGAGAAGAGGTATGTGCCCTTAATCTACCTTTAAGTTTAATCTTCGTTAACATTTTTCCTTCACTTTGAGTCTACCCTAGACCATACAACAAAACATTAAATGCAGCCTTGATTTGTATTGCTTGATGATTTTTGAGGTATAAATGCTCACACTGAAAATCAATTAGTTTGGGTTGACTCCATATCATTTTGGGTTTTGGTACCTATTTCTCTTCTCTTGGAATATGCTTGGAATATGCCTCTTCTTGGAGTAATACTTGTCCCATTGGTTTGCTAAGCACATTTCCCTAATTTTTTTTTTTTTTTTCACTTGGGCAGTTGGGGTTAAGTGACTTGCCCAGGGTCACACAGCTAGTACGTGTCAAGTGTTTGGTCTGAGGCCGGGTTTGAACTCAGGTCCTCCTGACTTAAGGGTCCGTGCTCTATCCACTGCGCCACCTACCTGCCCCTTCCCTAGTTTTTTAATTAATCTGTGAGCATGAATCTTTTAGTGGTGTGTATGTTTTACTCTTTCCTTACAATGGGAAGATCCACTATCTCCAAAAAAAAAAAAGTGCTTCAAGAATAGCAATTAATTTATGAGCTTGCAAAATCAGCATAAATATCAATGTCAGTCAACAAGTGCTTTCTAAAAATGCCTACTGTGTGCCAGGCAAAACAGTTCCTCAAGAATCTTACCATCTATTGGAAGAAATTATATGTGCATATGTAAATATATGCAAAGTAATAAGTATGTGAAAAGAGAGGGGAAAGGTGGGAAGTACTAGGAAGTGGGGATCATCTTTGAGCTTAGCATAGAAGAAAACCAGGGATCCCAAGAGCCTGAGGTGAAGAGGGAGTTCATTTCATGCCTTTGGGACCTGGAGGTTGAGGAATGTCATGTGGGAGGAACCATCAGAGCTCAATGGATGTTTAGTAAAAACCTGTTGTGTTCCAGGCTAGGTGCTAACCTGTTGGGCTGCAAAAAAACAGCAGAGTCAGTCCTGTATCCTGGAGGAGATGACACATCTCAACAGGCACAACAAAGATAGATGCAAAGTAAATAAAAAGAACTTGAGAGGGGAAGGCCTCAGCAGCTGTGGCAGCAGGAAGAGCCTCCTGTAGTTGTTGGCATTTGAGCTGAGTCTTGAAGGAAGCCAGGGATGATGAGAGAGGATAGAAGGAGAACATTCCAGCCTTGGGAGAGAGCCAGCCAGGGCAAAAGCATAGGCATGGAATCTGGAGGATTGGGTATAAGGAACTGCAAATAGGACACTTTGGCTGGACAGTGTGGAGGGGAAGGATGTGTAATGAGCCTGGAAAGACAGAGGAGCCATGTTATGAAGAGGTATAAATGTCAAAAAAGAAGAGTTTCTATTTAATCCTTGAGGTAATGATAGGGACCTACTGAAGCTCATTGTATATGGGGATGAGGTGATTAGACCTGTACCTTAGGAAGATCTCTTGTGTGATAGCCGTGTGCAGATTAGTGTGGGGAGAGACTTCAGTTTAGGCTGTCAATAATTATGGGGAGGGACACAAGTATTTGGAATGCTCTTGCAAATCCATGTGACAAGTGATGAAAATCTTCATGGAAGTGGTAGCAGTGTGAGTTCAGAGAAGGGGATTTATGTAAGGATGGAGTGAAGTTAGAGATATGACTTGACAGTAGATTGGCTATGTGGGGTGAGTGTGTGAGAGAAATGGAGGATGGCACAGAGAGAGCCTGAGTGAACTGGAAGATAGATGATGGTGCTTTCACCAGCAAAATGGAAGTTCAGAAAAAGAGTTTTGGAGTAGACTGATAATGAGTTTTATTTTAGACATGTTGAGTTTGAGATGCCTATAAGACATCCATTTAGAGATGTCTAAAAGATAGTGATTTAAGACTAGAGATCGGGATAGAGATTAAGGCTGGATATGTAGATCTGGGAATGATGTCATAGAAATGATAATTGAACTAGAGGAATAGATGAGATCACCAAATGTAGTAATATAAAGGGAGAACAGAAAAAGTATTCAAGACCAAGCTTTGGGGGACACCCATGGATAGTGGGTGTGCCCTTTGTGAAAATCCAGCCAAGGAGACAGATGGGTAGGAGGGAGAACCTTCAAAAGGCACTGTCATGGAAACAGAGGAGAGAGAAAATATCCAGGTAGAGAGGGTTTTAGTGTCAAAGACAGTAGTAATGAGGTCAAGATGTAATTGAGTAGATGGAGAGACTAAAAAGTTAGAATGCTTGAAGAAATAGCAGCATTTATTTTGAAGTTGTCCATTACCTATCAGTGCACTAGCCATACTCCCTCCTTTCTCAGTGAGTTCAGTGCCAGCCTCACAATTTCCCTCCCTACAACAACTTCATGATATAATTGGGTATTGACTGTGGGTAGTGGTGAACAAATGTTTTTTTTTCTTTTCAGTATTTTTTTAATTTTTTAATTTTTAATGTGTTTTTAAAACTTTGGGTTACAAATTTTCTCCCTTCTTCCCTCCCCACCCACCCTCATTGAAAAGGCAAGCATCTCCGTGCAGGTTATAAATGTGTAGTCATGCAAAACACTTCCGTAGTATTCCTGTTGTGAAAAACTAAGTATATTTCCCTTCATTCTATCCTACCCCCCATTTATTCTATTCTGTCTTTTGACCCTGTCCCTCCTCAGAGTGTTTGCTTTTGATTATCCCCTCCCCCAATCTGCCCTCCCCTCTATCAACCCCCTGCTCTCTTGTCCCCTTCCCCCCTTATTTTCCTGTAGGGTAAGATAGATTTCCATACCCCATTGTGTATGTTATTCCCTCCTTAAGCCAAATCCTATGAGAATAAGATTAACCCATTCCCTCTTACCTTCCCCCATTTCCCCTCCACTGTAAAAACCTTTTTTTGTCTGTTTGATGTGAGATATTTTATCTCATTCTACTTCTCCCTTTCCCCTTCTCCCAGTATAATCCTCTCTCACCCCTTAATTTTATTTTCCAGATATCACCCCTTCATCTTCAACTCACCCTGTGCCGTATATCTATCTATCTATCCATACATACACATAGTTTTTTCCCTCCCACTACCCTAATACTGACAAAGGACTCATGAGTTACAAATATCATTTTTCCCTGCAGGAATGTAAACAGTTCAACCTTAATAAGTCTCTTATGATTTCTCTTTCCTGTTTACCTCTTCTATGTTTCACTTGAGTCTTGTATTTGAAGGTCAAATTTTCTATTCAGCTCTGGTCTTTTCCACAGGAATGCTTGAAAGTCCCCTATTTCGTTGAATGACCATTTTTCACCCTGAAGGATTATACTCAGTTTTGCTGGGTAGGTGATTCTAAGTCTTAGTCCTAACTCCTTTGCCCTCAGGAATATCATACTCCATGCCCTCCGGACCCTTAATGTAGAATCTGCTAACTCTTGTGTTATCCTGATTGTGTTTCCACAGTACTTGAATTGTTTCCTTCTGGCTGCTTGCAATATCTTCTCCTTGACCTGGAAATTCTGGAATTTGGCTACAACATTCCTAGGAGTTTTCCTTTGGGGATCTCTTTTAGGAGGTGATCGGTGGATTCTTTCAATTTCTATTTTGCCCTCTAGTTCTAAAATATCAGGGCAGTTTTCCTTGATAATTTCTTGAAAGATGATGTCTAGTTTCTTTTTTTGATGATGGCTTTCAGATAGTCCAATAATTTTTAAGTTCTCTCTCCTGGATCTATTTTCCAAGTCAGTTATTTTTCCAGTGAGATATTTCACATTCTCTTCTATTTTTTCGTTCCTTTGGATTAGTGTTACAGTGCTTTGATTTCTCAAATTGTCCCTAATTTCCAATTGCTCCATTCTAATTTTTAAGGAAGTATTTTCTTCAGTAAGCTTTTGGACTTCCTTTTCCATTTGGCCAATTTTGCTTTTAAGGGCATTCTTCTCCTCATTGGCTTTTTGGACCTTTTTTGCCATTTGGGTTAGGCTATTTTTTAAGGTGTTATTTTCTTCAGTAATTTTTTGGGTCTCCTTTAGCATCACTCTCAGTTTTTCCTCTACTTCTCTTACTTGCTTCTCAAAATCCTTTTTGAACTCTTCCATGGCCTGGGACCAATTCATATTTTTCTTGGAGGCTTTAGATGTAGGAGCTTTGACTTCGTTGTCTTCTTCTGGTTGTATGTTTTGATCTTCTTTGTCACCAAGTAAGATAATATAGTCTGACTCTTTTTGTGCTGCTTGCTCATGATTCCAGTCAATTACTTGAGTTATAGACTCTTTGTTGAGGTAGGAGTCTGTTTCCAGTGTGGAGAATGTACTGTCCCAAGCTTCAGGGGTTTTGTGCAGCTATTTTCAAAGGTACTTCTTAGGGACCTGTAAATTTTCAGTTCTTCCTCAGTGCTGTGATCAAGGGCAAGGTGTTTACCCCTTTCCTGGCCTGTGCTGTGGTTTATGAGCACTCTATTCTGTCTTGGAACTGTGAGGAGTGTTTCCTCTCCACAGCCGCTACAAGCTCCACCACGCCAGCGCTCCTCCTTGCCCCAGGACCGCCACCCAGAACTGTGACCCAGATCCAAGCGCGAACAAAGCAAGAGAATCCTGCACCTGCAGAAAGATCCCTGCAATCCCCCTCTGATCAGCCACTCAATTCCTCCAGTCTGTGGCCTGGAAGCACCACCCCGGGGGCTGGGACCCCGAGCTCCTCTCTTGCCACGTAGAAACAGACTTTTCCCACTGACCTTCTAAGTTGTCTTTGGCGTTCATGGGTTGAGAAGTCTGGAAACTGCCACAGCTGCCCACGATTCAGTCCTCTGAGGCCTGCTCCAGGGTTGCTGCGGCCTGCGGGCCCATGCCGCACTGCACTCCTCTCCCCGCCCTGTGCGATATACCTTCCTGATCAACCATCCAGGCTGTCTTAGGCTGGAAATTTGTTTCACTCTGTCTTTTTGTGGGTTCTACTGCTTTAGAATTTGTTTAGAGCCATTTTTTATAGGTATTTGGAGAGGTTTGGGGGAGAGCTCATGAGAGCAAGTCACTGATTTTACTTTGCCATCTTGGCTCCGCCCCCTCTGTGGTGAATGAATATTAAAGAAGGAGAGATTGCTTAATGATGGTGGTTGATGGGAGAGTCTGCACTGGTGAGCAAGGAGTGTATTTTGGTTGTACTATGGAAAATGGGAAGAAGAATAATAGATTTGAAATTGGTTGTGAAAGACTTTCAGTGCCAATAAGGAGAGTTTTAATTTTATCCTAGAGGGGAGAGCGAGGGAGGGAGGGAGGGATTGAGAGAGAGAGAGAGAGAGAGAGACAGAGACAGAGACAGATTGAGATTGATTGATTTATTGAGTAGGGCTAAATCATGGGTCAGACCTATGCTTTAGGAAAATCACTTTGGTGACTATGTGGAGGGAAGACTGGAGACTTGAGGGAAAACAGGAGCCTATTGGAGTAATTGAGGGAGAAGTGATTAAGACCTCAATTAGGGTGATAGCTATTATTTTCCTTTGTTAAACAGAGATTTCTTTTAGCCTTTTTGTTAAACTACTTTTGAGCACTTTAGAAAGTAGAAAAGGGTTTTGGTGAACCTTCACTGTTTAAATCATACTATAGATTTAAAGCTGGAAAGGACGGTTAAAGGTCAGTTAGTCCAACTCCTTTATTTTACACTTGAGGAAGCTCCAACCTGGAGAGTTAAAGTGACTTGCCTAAAGGTCTGCCAGGGTCAAAAGTGGTAATTAGGACCTGAGAGGCTTAAATGGGAACACAATTAAAAAGGGAGAAGTCATTCTTTCACACTATTGGGATGCCAATTGCTGCCTTGAAATAAATTTATGTTGCACTAAATATAGTCCTTGCTCTCAAGGAGTTTATAATTTACTGTTGTTGGGGAGACAGCTTGTCATACTGTCGCATTAGCGCATCTTAACTGAAGAAAACTGCTAGGAAGGAAGTTTTCACTGTCTGCTATCTTATAGGTTTTCTCTTTGCTTTTCAATAACATGATCAAATTATATTTTAATTTTCCCCCTAAATATGTTGTTTGTTCTATTTAAAGGCTATGAGCTTTCTAAATAGTAAGAGATAGCGTTTTCAAAAAGGGAATTTTTCTACTGGTTTTTCTGGTGTTTCTTGTGGTATTAAGAGTATAGACCTGGAGCCAGGAAGGACCTGAGTTCAAATATAGCTTCAAATACTTGATAGCTATGTGGTCCTGGGCAAACCACTTAACCTCTGTTTTGCCTCCATTTCCTCATCTGAAAAATGGAGATAATAATAACACCCCATAGGGTTGTAAGGATCAAAAGAGCTTTGTACATTGCTTGACGCATAGTTGGTAATTAATAATACTTCTCCCCTCCTTTCCTTTCCCCTTCCTTGTAAATGAACTGTTCTTTCTTCAGAGGAAATTTATCCTAATCTATCTTTTAATTTTTTAGTAGGGGATGTTCTTAGTTGTTCTCATTAAGTACTCTTACTGCACAATGGGAAAAAGTAATTTTTCTCCCATACAACCACATAATTGCATAGTTGAGGGAGAGAAACCCAGTTAGGGAGTGTAGGCTGAGTCCCAAGGTCCAAGCTAAGGTTGGGAAGAATTACATCCAAAAATCTAATAAATCCCTGAAAGTCTTCAAGTGGAGACTATTGTAGAGTGAATTTCTGTTCCTATAAGAGTTGAACTATTTGAACTCTCATGTTTTGTGATTCTGCATAGGTTGCCTCCAAATTAAAACAGCACCCCTAAAATTACTTTCTTGAGAAGAAAAAAAATTAGGTATACATAAAGACCAGCTATAATTCACATATACACACACACACACACTCTCTCTCTCTCTCTCTCTCTCTCTCTCTCTCTCTCTTTCTCTCTTTCTCTCTCTCCCAAGGCAGGCTTGGGGTTGGGCAGCAGGGAGGCCTCTTTTTAAACCAGTTTTGTGAATCTTATTTTAAGCTTATTCTTTCATTCCCTTCTGGTTTCTGTTGATAATATTAGATGAAGTCAAATATCAAATTGTCCTTCAAATCAAACCCGAGTTAGGGTCCAAGTAATTAGGGGTATTGAACGTTGATTCACTTAAGCAGTTTCCCAGTGTTACTCATGTTGCTTGGCTTTGGTCATAATCTTGAAGTTCATAACCTAGAAGGTTAGTGGCCTGAGCCTTAGTCCTCTGAGCCAATTCAGCCTCAAAGATAGTTTTAATACCTTCGAATGAAAAACCAGTCTGACTTGCTTGGGCGATGAAGGTGGGGCTTAGAACATTGCTCTTTCTACACTATAACTCTTTTTTGCTTAGTTAAAAGCTATCCTTTAGGGCTCTTGGCACGTCTTGCTTTGATAAGATCACAGTGAGAGCTGCATTGAAATGATTACGGGATATTAGACTTATTTTTCCTTCTCATAAACTTTTGGTTTGGCTTCCAGTTGCCATGAGGCACAGCAGCGCTTGTAGCTTTGAGGTCAGGCAATTGAGGCTTGTGCAGAAATCTATAGGTATGGGATTGTCTTGAATCTTATAATTGCCTGCCTTTGTCAGCAATGCTCTTCCCATCTACTGACGCTCTTTTTCTATACTTATCCCCTTTGGGTGACCTATTCTTAGCCCATCTCCTATTCTACTAGTTGAAATGATACTGAATCCCAGATTGCTGAAGAACAGTCCCTTCTTCTCCCCAGCTGTCTCCTTCTTCATTCCCCTTCTTCATTCTATCAGTCCTTTAATGTCCAGATCTGCCCACTTGTTCTCCTGTACACCTTGAAATTAACAAATGTATTTTCATTTTAGCCACCTTCTCCTTACTCTTTAAATCTTCTGCCACTCATTGAGACCTGGTTTCCCCCTTGGGTGACCTTCATCCCTGGCCACCCTGTTCTGTGATGGTTGCACCTTTTTTAATCACTGCTCTGTCCATAGGGAAGTCCCCGTATGCCTTGTTCCCCATTTCAACTTCTAGACATTTCCTCTTTAATCACTCATCTGTCTTCTTTCTAGACCACTCTATTAAAATTTGTTACACAGATCCTTGTAATTTTTTATCTATAAGGCATTCTCCCTCTTCTTCTTTTCATTGGTCCTGGAATCAGTCTTCCTCTTTGCCCTAATTCCCACCTTCATATTAATTGAATTTAAAGTACTTTTGGTGTTCCCTCAAATGTCCTAATTGCCCTGTTCCTCAATATATTCAACTGCCATGACTTATTCTTCTGCTCTTCCTCAGCTTGATACAATGATGTTCACATTCTTGATCTTACCATCACCCACAGATGTTTTACTTCCGTGTTTAAAATTCCATTATCTAATCATAATCTTTTATCTTTCTATTTCTTCATATTCTTCATTTTCATTGTTACCTCCAATCCCTTCAACCATTATTACTTTGCTAGGCCATCACTCCAGCTCTGGTTATACCTGTCTTTGAGGTACCAGTCTTGATCCCTTTGTGAATTAGTTGAGCTCTACAGTATACTTAATTTATCCCTTGCTCCCTTGTCCTATTGCTGTTTATGTTTTGCTGTATCCTACCTCTGGATTTTTTTCTACCATGTACTTCCTTTGCTCCTACTAGCATGTACTGCAGATAATTAAATTATGCTAATTGGATTCACTACAAATTGAAGTTATCTAATCTCAACTGGACCCTCAGATAAGTATATCCACTATTCTCTATCCTACTCACCACAGGGACTGTTCCAAACCTCCTTGCCTTGTCAAGTCTCTTATGACACCTCCTTCCCTGACTCTCTAAGCTTGATGACCCTTATACTTAACTGAAAAAAGTCAATTTTGCCACATCTTTCTCCTGAGAAGGAGTAAAGTAAAGCATTTAACAGAGTGTCTGGCACATAATAGACACTTAATAAATGCTTATTTTCTTCTCTTCCTCCTTCACTTCTTCTTATCTCACAGTCCCGTAATACTATTTTTAAAATTCCAGTCTCTGATGAAGAGGGAGTATTTTTGCTTGCAAGAACAAACCCCTTGTCATGTTCACTTGATCCCATTTTCTCTATCATACTTCTCCTTAGTAACTTCCTCCATTTAATCTCTTTAATTAGTTCCTTTCCTACTTCTTTCTTGTCTCCCCTGTCCTTAAAAACAAAACAAAACAAAACAAAAACAAACAAAAAACCTTACTAGTACTTAGCACTTAGCACAGTGCCAATTGCATAGTAGGCACTTAATAAGTATTTGTTTATTGATTGACTGATTAGAGTCTATGATCTCCATTATTTCTCTTTCTGTACCTACCCCCTCCCCCCATATTCTTTCCTCTCTGGATTTTTGTGACAGTGTTGTCTCTTGGTTCTCCTACCAGTCTTCTGGATCCTTCTCATTCTCTTTGCTGGATCTCATCCATGTAAAGCCCACTAACTGTGAGTTCTATTAAGATTCTGTCCTAGGCTTTCTTTTTTCTCTCTCTGTTCTGTTGGTGATCTCATCAACTCTCCAGGTTTCAGTTATCACCTCTATGCAGATGACTGACTCCACTCTATATATCTAATCCTCTTCTTTCCTCTCTGCTAGTCTGACATCTACTTATTGGACATTTTGAACTGGGCATCTTGTAGGCATTTTGAATTCAACATGTTTAAAACAATTCATTATTCTTATGTCTGTACCCTTGTTCCAAACTTCCCTACCTCTGCCAAGGGAAATAACATCTTTCCTATTACCCAAGTTTGTGACCTTGGTGTTGTCCTTGACTCTTTACTCTCACTTATCCTTAATCCACAGGCCTATGTTGTGACTCATCTTTCTCTTTCTATAGGACTCTTGTTTATGACTTCTTATAGATCCTACATAGGAGTCCTTTCTCTAAAATGTTAAATTATTATGTGAGTATTAGCAAAGAGTGTGGGCTGCCTGTATTTTATACTTCAGTTATGCATAATGACTGGCCTACCTCCTTTTACAGTTATATATATCTTTTTACTCCTTGCATATAAGTTGTTATTAATATACTTTAACCTACTGATTGTAGCTAGATATCACATTTTTTAAAATGTAATTTTCTTGTGCTTCTAGTTCATGCTGCTGTGTACCTCAAAATAATTTCACTTTAAAAAAATTCTTGAATAGTAAATCAGAATTCTGGTCATTTCAATTGGAATTCCCTCTATTTCCAATTCTGTACTCTAAATGAAGTATTCTTTAATTAATTTATCCATTGTCTGTCATAAGGAGCTGCTCACCCTCATCATTAATGTGGTTAATTGAGAATTAACTGTACTTATGAGTATCACGGAATAGGCTGACAAGTTTGGGGAAAAAATTCTGTTTCATATCTTGTAATGTTGCTTGATCTATTTGTAAAACAGCATTAATCTTGATAGCTTCTTACTTTAGAAGAATGAATGAATTATACAAAGAATGTAATATTCCTGCAGACTGTTCCTTACTTTCCTCCTGTGGGACTTTTTCCTAAATAATAGTCAGTACTGTATAGGCCTGTCTATTCAGGAGTGTTTATGGTTGGTTATGATTCACTACGTGTGCTTTTTTGATTTTGGGTGCCTTAACATTAGTTACTAGTTTTGCATTCACGTAAGAACTGGCCAGGAACTTGACCTGTGATTTCACTGATCCAGGAACTTCTTAATGGGGTTACTCCCTTTTCTGAAAGAGGTCTGCTCCTTCTGTGTACCTGGGATGTAGAGAACTGACTAGAGCATTGAGAGTTCAAGGGACTTGCCCAGTTTTACACAAGTCAACATGTGTCATATGTGTGACTGGAACCCTGTTGCCTAATCCATATTCCATGTTTTACGTAGTTATTGTTTACTTTCCTTCTAATTTTTTGTACTTCAGGGGAAATTCTGTAGAAAGTAACATTTTAAAGTGAGGAGATGGTACTCACTGCTAATTTACTTCAGTTAAAATAACTTTCCCTTGACTAGCAGTATCTAGAGGCTCTTATTTTTAGGAACCATGCCCCTCAGGAAGTGTCACATGCTAAAGGAAGGTACAATGCTCATTTTAGAGTGCTGTATCAGTAGTGTAAGAGTTAAGTTCTATCCTCCTTCAATAAATATGAGAATTGTTTGTAATTTCTTTAGGTCTGTGGAAAAGGAGAGAGTCAGGTGAAATCCCCCAGTCTCAGATGGTGATAAAAGTAGTCAACTGAGGAACATTATTATTATGGTGTTTTTTTTTCCCCTTTGAGGAAGCAGTTGCTGCTGGTATATTTCCATGAATATCTTGTCCTCTTTGGTGTAAAATGACTTTATTGAGGATTGGTGGTGGTAGCCTGAAAATGGGAGATGGTTAATCAAGTGATGGCTGGAGAAAAGAAAAATATTGATGCCAGAATATAAAGAATTTAATAGCTGTGGTCTGTTTTTTTTTTTTAATCTTAGATGACACTTCCTGACAGTCAGTCTCCTGTTATTGCTGCCCATCTTGGTAGAACCAAATGGGCTAATTTTATTATTAATGTTAATTAATTGATTAATATTAATTATTAATAATCGACTATTGCTATGATATAGAGTATTTTACTTTTTCCCATAATATAATTGTTTTGAAATACTATGGCTAAAATGTCATGGAGAAAAATCTGATTATTTGTTTCATTAACATTTGGAAAACATCAAAACTGGTTTCTGTAGCAGAGTAGAAAGCTCTAACAATTGTTCTTTTTCTTTCAAAAAAAAGGCACATTATTAACCTACTTTTATCATTTACAGTATCTAACAAAGATATTAGAAACTTAGAATTCCTGTGTGTGATCTGTAAATGATGTAGGCTATGCACTCAGCCTCAGCACATGGTCTTACAGCATAAACCTTTCTCAAAGATGTTGTAAACCAAGTGTGACAAGGCAGCAGATGTACTTATTGACCTAACTTCAGCAGTGCTGTTGAATCTTTGCTGAATTGTGTTAGTCTGCTTATCTGTGCTTCAATATAAATAAATCTTTTTTCAATAAGCCATCTAATGAACTTCATCTCAGTTAACCAGAATGCTGGAATGAAGTGTTGTGCTTAATTAAATCTTTTGAAGGTTAACTTGACACTCCTTTTTGTTTTAAATAGTTTTTTAAAACGTAGTTTACTTCCTTGCATTAATAGAATGTGCAGCACAGAAGATAATTGTATCTTTCTTTGACAGCTAGGATCTTCCTTTTGTTGAGTTTCATCACACTGAATACAGTGTTTTTTGTAGTGTACTCTAGTTTTAGAAGTTGTCGGAGAATGACTAACAGGAAGTTCTCTTTTTTACTTCTAAATCCCTGATGTAAGCTTGCTTTATTATGATCTGCCTTTTTTTTATTCTAAGTGGTCTCAAAAAGACTAATTCTCTGAGGACTGCTTGCTTTCCAAAGTGATTCCCAGTAGTATTCAAGGTTCTATTACATTTAAAATATTTTTCCACTTAGAAAAAATTTGTTTAAAATACTTTATTTCAGTCCTTCTACCTATTTCTCTGTTTCCTGGCTTCCTTTAAGTCTCAACATAAAGGCTGCATTCTACAGGAAGTGTTTCCCATTCTCCATGGAGCCTTCCCCTCTGAAATGACCTTTCAGCTATTCTAAATATATCTTTTATATGTTTATCTATTTGGTATGTAGGTATCTATATACCTGTTGTATCTGTATTGGAATGTGAGCTCTTTGAGGGCAGGAACTGTTTTTACCTTTCTTTGTATTCTTGTTACTTGGCACAGTACGTGGCCATGTCTTAGTAAGCTCTTAATAGCATGTTTTTTGGTTGGTTGATTGAAGAATGCCTAGAAATAAAAATTCAGGTTGTGTAATGATTTGACTCCTCTAAATTTTTAAATTGATTTCAGATACCTTTGGGGTTGTGTTTTATTTGTTCATTCTGTTGTCTCTTTTACATATTACATGTATAAAAGACATTTTGGATATTATGTTTTTAGTGCATATTCAAACTCTATCCCATGGATCATTTCTGAATCGTAAGGTTCATTGTTGGAGTAAAGATGACACAGGGCCAGCTTGTTTTTAAACTATCTTTCCTCAGTGTGACTCTTTAAAAAAATAAATCTGATTAAGTCAGCTATATCCCCAAAATAAAATTTTATTTCATTAGGTTTTTGTGATCTGGATTTTGGTTGCTAAATTTATCTGTCAGCATTTTGGGCAGGGTGTCGAAATCTCTTTTTGGGTTTGTTTAAAGCCCAGATTTCTAAATCTGGATCGTTAGTCTAGCCTTATTGTATGAATGCAAACTATAACTAAAATTGTAGAGAAATGATGGAAGCCAGTGAAAGCTACTCTGTTTTTGGAGTGTCCTCATTTTCCTAAGTATGAATCCTTGTTTTGTTTCTCAGACTTCCAGAACATCCCTTTACATTTTGTCCTGAATGCTTAGGTTATGTGTGCAGGTCATTTCTACGGCTTCTGTCTGTATGCATAGTTTGTGTCCTTAAAGTTCCTGTGTTATTTAATGTATTTGAGGTCTTCCACTGATTCTGTGCTTTTATATTGGATCATAGGTGGTTATTTTCATCATGGTTATTCTTGAGAGGCACATGCTATGCTGCCTATTGGCAAACAGCTCATTAACATGTGGAACTAGGCAAGGATATATATTTGTGTGTAAGAAAATGATTGAAAGGCACAGTTTTGATTAATACAGAAAGACCACTTGTGGTATTGGTCCAAATAGTAACTTCACAAGCAGTTACATATGAAGTACCAAGATGATCTGCTAAAGGAATTTGTCAGTATCTAATTTTTTTTCTGCTGAGTGCCCCTAACAACCAGGACAAGAGGGGCATTGGGCCTGTTAACTTAAGACTCTTTTCTTTTTTAGGTTCACAACTCGCAGGCCTGTTGCAGATCTCCAACTCCTGCTCTGTGTGACCCCCCAGCATGCTCTCTACCGGTGGCATCACAGCCACCACATCACCTTACTGAAGCCGGGAGAGGGCCTGTAGGGGTAAGGAGAATCCCGTTTTTAAAAGCTATCAGTATTTTATATCCCATAGGGTATAAAATAGGAATATTACCTGTCCCCAAAGCCCCCTTTGAAATGTGCTGTATTGTATGTGGTTTTAAAGGAGTAAAAAAGTACATGCACAGAGGACACAAAATACGGGAATTGCCTTACCCCTCTAGGACCGTTTCAGACTTTTTGGGTTTTGGTGGTGGGGTATGATGGCACTAGCAGAGAGCATGCTGGGCTGCTGCAAGGAGCAGGAGCTGGCAATCAGCAGCGAATATGGAGGTTGGCACCTGAAGTGGGGAAAGATGGGGGTAAGTTTGAGTCCAAGTGTGGAGTCCAAGTGTGCTTTTCCCCAGACTCATTGGGATCTATGGCACATAAGTCTCGGTTACATTATGTGCTCTCTTCCAGGCCACCTTGACCGGAATTGTGCTGTTGTGACTGAGAAATAGCTGTTAATCTACTTGTTTGGATTGTTTTAGCTTAGTGTAGTGTCAAAACCATTGAATAGAGGACCTGTTTGAATCCTCTTTGTCCTTGGGCAAGCCACTTCTCTTTTGTGGGCCTCTTTTCTCATTTGTTAAATGAGGGCATTTGACTTGCTCTCTAAGGGCCTTAAAATCTATGACCTTATGATTAAAAACACAAATCTATGACCTTATGATTAAAAACACAAATGGTAGTATGACTTTTCCAGATCTGGATCAGAGATCCCATTCAGAGTTGTTACCTGTTAAATAGCTTCTCTTTTCTACTCTGGTGTACATGTAGTCTATATGTAAAAGTCTTGAGTTGTTACAGGATGACATATTATCATGTATTATACATAAACATTAGGGATTATACTCTCTCTCCAGCTCCCATCTTCTTGTCCTTCCCACCCCCCACACTCAGTGTCCAGTATCAGGTAATGATGTGTTTTAGTTTTTACAGTGAGATAGTATTTAGTAGACATTTTTCTTGCTCTTGGTTCGTTTAGGAAGTTTTAAGTGTGTTTGTGTGTTTTTATATGAGACAGAATTCCATCATTCAATTAGCTTAGAATTTAAGTGGGAAGATGACTCTAAAGTTTATGCAACAATTATCAAATAATGAAACAGTACATTGCTAAAATCTGGTATCAACCCAATGCAGCAGGAATTTAGAGAAAAAAGAGATCAGATTGGGCTGGAATAGTAGCAGACTGAATTCACTGAAGCCTCATGATTAGAACACCAAAGACAGCTAGGTTCTTTTTGACTATTCCTTTCTTCTTTTGGGTTTCAACACCCATGTTAGCCTTTTTTGTTCTATCTTTTCCAGTCCCAAAGTTATTCTCCCTAACACAGAAAACAGAAACGAAACAAGAGTTGTGCCTTTCCTTTTGCCTTACTGTTGTCTTCAGTTATCATTCCATCTACCCCAGGGCTGGGTCCTGTCCTCTTTCTCCCTCTCCTCATCAGAATTATTTCTCTTTATGTCATCAAAATTTCTTTCCTGAGAGTTTCGTATCCCTCTTAGCCTGACTTAGTAGTATCATAGATTTATAGAAGAGGGGACCTATAGTAGAACGCTGTGGAATCCAACAACTTCATTTTGCATATGAGGAAATTGAGGCCAGAGAGATGAAATGGCCTCCCTTGGGTCACATAGGGTCTCAACCAGGTATTGACCCCATTGTCTCCTGACTCCAGATGTAACGCTTTCCCTACACAATTCCACACTGCAACACAACAGTTTTGAGGGGTGAAAACCTGTGTCTCTCTCCTTTCCTTGAACCCTTTGAATTTCATCTCTTGAGATGTAGGCTTCGTTTCAGACGATGCCTAGAAACTTTTCTGTCCTCTTGTATCATGAATTCTATGATGACTGCCCCTTGCCTGACCAAATTTCCATCCTGTGTGTTTCAACAACCAGTTTCACCTTTTGTAGATAGAATCTTGTCCATACAAGCATTTCCCCTTGTTGCTTCCTTTTGAAGGAGGAAAAATGTCATCAAAGCAGGATAGAAAATTATTAAATGCTTTTGTTTTGTCAAAGAGTTTTGACAGAAATGTATTCAGTGATACAAATATGATAACTTCTTAGTGGGTAACTAAAGAGTTGGAACACGGATACTGGAGGTAGATACCCATGGGTCAGGACATAAAACTATAGAGCACCCATTTGTATAGCACTTTGAACTTTGTGAGGCACCTTCCTCAAAACAATTCTTTGAGCTAGACAATGGATATGTAATTATTATCCATCATATGTGTGTATATCTTATCTATCTATCTGTCTCTCTGTCTATGGAAATTGAGGCTCTAGGTGGTATATTTGCCTTTCTAGTATCCTTGCTTTATCTACTATGCCATGTTTTTTGTATGATAATTAAAGTTCTCTCTCTCTCTCTCTCTCTCTCTCTCTCTCTCTCCCCCTCTCCCCCCCTCCCTCTCCCCCTCCCCCCACCCCCATCATTACAATATAATTCTTCTTCACTAGGCTTGTGATCTGTTTCCCAAAGTAGTCATCTGTTTTCTTTTTCTGCCTACATAGCTCTAATGTTATTGCTTCTATTCATTCCCTTATTGATCTTTGATTTCTATTGATAGATTTTGATATAACACTCATCTCTCAGTAAACAGCCTTCCATGGTGCCTTTCCTTAGAAATTCAGTTAAATAAAACTACTATGATGTTTCTGACTGATAACATATGTAATTTTGAGCTTTTACAGTTTGCTGTTTCTTAAGAGAAAGAAAGGAAGTGTGTCAGCTGGAACTAATATTTGTTCCCATTTATCTTCATTCAAGTTTTCTCCACGATACTTACTCTTTCTGGTTTCTAAATTTCCTTGCTAGTATATCCATCTAGAGCCATAATGTGGTCATGTATCCTATCTGTTGCTATCCATGCCCTTTGTTTAATGATCATACTTTATGATTATGAGTCTGAGTTCCATTGTTGACTCCTTTCTTGTGTTTTATTGTAAACTACTGGATGTCTCTATTACTGTTTTCTTTACACTCTGTAGCTATCTTGACAGCTATTTCTTTCTCCTTCTCTTATGATTTTTAAACCCGTTTGATTGGATTTGAAAAATTTCAGGAAAGTACATTTTTCCATCATTTACTGCATACCCCATTGCCCAGATTCCATCATTTCCTTATTTCAAACCTTGATCCAGAAATCCAATTGTCATTCTGAGATGCTACCTTTTTAACCTTATGTTCAATTCCCAAATATGCCTCTGATCAGTAGGAATGATGAAAAATTCACCTAATGAGGTTCTGATTTTTTGCCCAGGCCTTTATAATCTTTAACTAACTTTTTTTTTTTTTTTTTAATTTTTAGGCAGTTGGGGTTAAGTGACTTGCCCAGGGCCACACAGCTAGTTAAGTGTCAAGTGTTTGATCTGAGGCTGGATTTGAACTCAGGTCCTCCTGACTTCAGGACTGGTGCTCTATCCATTGTGCCACCTAGCTGCCCCCCAGGCCTTTATAATCTTTACTATTCCTTTGGCAGTATCATTTTCCTATCATGGGCCACTAGAAAGAAATTGGTCACAGTTATGAATTTGGACTTAATTTATAGGAGATTCTCCTACTTTGTTTTCTCAGAAAGGCAGCAAGATTCCCAGATAATAGAGCAAGAAAAGTTAAATTTCACATTATTAAGGGGCAGGTGAATGAAAGAGGAAAATAGAATACTGTGAGTGGAGAGCATAAATTCTTTGCGTTTGCTAGCAAAAGAGTGGAGAGGTAATGTATCTTGCAAAAGGGAGACAACAGGATGAGATAGACCTGTATACATTTTGGGCTAATTAAGATGTGAATTAAGTGCTTAAGGAGAGAGATGGAAGTCTAGACTCACTTATGAGTAAAATGACAGCCCAAGGGAAATGAAAGCCACCCAATTTTGGGGGGATGCAAGTAAGCAATCATTGGCTGGAGGAGCACGGCCCAATAGATAAGTTGTCAGAAGACTTGAATTATTGCCCTGGCTGACTTTGCTGGTTAATTGGGTGATGCACCAGCAACTTCTGTGCATTTCATGTTCCTTGTTTGTAAAGTGATGGGATTGAACCAAAGGTTCTTTTCAGTTCTGACATTCTGATTTTAAGAAATTTTAAAAATAATACCGCATTTTAATTTTAACCTGAAATGGTAATTAAGGGTTCAAAAAAGGACAGTTTTTATCTTCTTTAGTTTTATGTTCACTCCTTTAGTGCTGGTATAAATGGGTAATTATTATTTAGCTACTAATGATTGATTTGTAGACCTTTGGTGCTTTACTTAATTCAATGTCTAGGATGCATGTTTATAGTTGAGAACTTCTCCAAGACAGAGGATTAAGAAAAAAAATCTAATGATGAAATTGCACACGGTTTCATTTCTAGGATGTATGTATTGTTTTGTTTTTGGGGACAAAGTTACTACTAATAAGTATAATGTACAAATTTACCATGCTTATCAGTTTCTTTTCACATGTAAGAAATGTCTATCTTTCATAATAGGATTTTCTCACTATGTCCTTAGAATGATTTCGGTTTGTATACTGTTTTATTTATTTTTTTTGCAATTTTCATTTTGCATTTGCTGCACTAATTATAATTTTACCCGTTATATTGTATTGGTATTAATCATGCATTACTGGCTCCAAAAATTTGATTACTAATATTTCTCTTTTTACAATAGATTTAAATGTACAGATGATTAGTAGTCTGCTCATAGATGATCATACTTGAGCTTGAAAGAGTAGAGTAAGACCATAATTCATCCTATAGTCAGGACAATGCTGCACAAATGTAACTTTATTGATTGTTCTTTAAAGGTGCTGAGTGCTGCCAATATGGTTTTAGCAGGATCTGAACCAGATCCAATTGGCAAAGACCCCACCGTGTGGAGAGATTTAATAAATTCCACAGGCATACAGATCTAATACAGTGTAATGATAGAGCTGCTAGGGGGAAAAATTGATTACAGAGTTTCAAACAATATCACTAACGTTTCTTGTTATAATACACCAGATGTCGTCCTTAATAGACTTATTTTTGTTAATTTAGTTTTTATAGGGTAGCATTGACCTCATCATAATTTAAGGTTTTAGTGTCAATGTTCAGGTATAAATTGGTGTTTCTGTGCTCTCATTAATGATCACATATACTCTCACACATGTCACTTTACAGATTTTTAACTTTTCTCTTTGGTTTGTATATATTGATGTTGTAAAGGGAGCTTTTCTCTTTGTGTCTAATAACGCATTAAATTTAATGTTTTCTTGTGAAGGCTGATTCTTGCTTGGGGGGGGGTGTGTCTTAAGGCTGGCCCTGGGGCTTGTGAGAAGGCAGATAAGTGGAAAGAAATACAAAAAGCTGAAAAACAATTCCTTAGATTTCTCTTGGATTCAGAAACCAGGATTATCCCCTCCCCTGTCCTCAACTGTCTGCAATACCAGGTTGTTGAAACACAGATTTCATGGCAGTATAGCCAAAATTCTTTCCAAAGTAGAAGATACATAGCCCTGTAAAACTGGCTTAAAATGAACATTTATTTTCTGTCTAATGGAATATGCTTCAGTGTAAGAGAATATAGTCCATTTTTTGTTTTTTCTGTGTTCCTGTTCATTAGGTGAATAAGATGCCCTTATATTTGAATTGGATTACTTACAATTTCCATTTTTAGCCAGATCTGTCTATGTGTTTAAGACCGCCATTAAGAGATGTCACCCACTGACGATGTACAACAGTGCTGCAGTGGGTGGCTAGAGATACTGCACTTCAGAGGCATCTTCCTAACAGAGTTTTCATCATGTCTGTATCATGCTTTATAAAACATCTTTTTTTCCCTAGAACTCTTTGTAGTCATTGCTATCTTTACCAGCTTCTTTTGGATTGCTGTTCCTTGAAGAACACCATCATTTTAAAGGGTATTAAAATTAAAATTTAATTGTTTTTAACTTGAAAGGAATCTCAGAAATAATGACTGGATTGATTTAAGAGACTCTCTAATCCATCAACAATTTATTGAGCACCCACTCTAGGCTTATGTTTAATAGGGTGCAAAACACTTCCCAGATGACTCTGATTCTCACCCCGTTTTTCCTTCTTTGCTGAGACTACTACCTACAATCTATGTAACCCCAGCAAGTTAATTCACCTTTTTGGATCTCATTTTCTTCCTCTCTGCGATGAATGGGTTGGAATAGGTCTTGTGATTTTTTTTTTTTTCACCCAGCTATAAATCTGTGATACTTTGTCAATAAAATTCGGTGAGTTGATGAGTTACTTGAACAAATTAAATGGCAGATTCTCCCTGTCTGCTTTTGAGTTTTCAAGAAACTGACATTGATTTCAAATTATTTGGGCTTCTCAGAAATGGAAGTGATGTAGTGACTGTGACCTTGATTCCAGGATTTTAAAAATTAATGTGCATAATGTTCTGTTCTTTCAAGGCAACTAAATTTAGTTAGAGCTTCCCTTTATCCATCTTGAACTTTAATAAGGTGGGTTACTGGATGGTCCTGTGTGGCCATGGTGGAACTGGTCCTTCACTATATTTTTAAATGTTTGAAAAACCAGTTAATACATAAATGTCACCTTCTAGATTTCATTTGAATCTAGGGTAGTTGTGCTTTTTTTTTTTCCTGTTGCTAGTCTAGGAAGGACTCTCTCTTATTGCCTATTTAGCTACATATTAATTAGTTTCTTAGGAGATGCTGCCTTTTCAGTGTTACTATGAGTGATCCATAATAACATTAAGATGTTCTTACTGCCTACCTAACAGTATTCAGTGAGAATAATAGTGAAGAAGATATTCTTCCCATATGGTTGCTCGATGTGATTCATAGAATTCATTTAAATTCATTTGAACAAACACTTATTATGTATCTGATATATATATAAGACACTGTGCTAGGTGCTGGGGATACAAAGAGAGAAAGGAAATGCTCTTTCTCTTTCAGGAGATTATAGTATTGATTGTAAGAAGGGAAGAAAAAAAATGGATTGAGTTGTACTTTGATAAATGAAGTTTGCTTAATTGCAATTTTTAATGATAAGTTTATGTTTATATATATATATACATGCAAACATACACGTGTATATATATACACACACACATATACACACACACGTGTGTGTGTGTGTGTGTGTGTGTGTATTTCGCATAACCATAGATTTTCTCCAGTATTCCTCCACCACTTCTTCCCAGAGAACCATCCCATTTAACGAAATTTTTGACTTGGGAAAAGAAAAGGAAAAACAATTAGTTTTTTTCCCTGTTTTCTTTTTAAATTTATTCGTAGCTGCTCTGCTATCTTCTGTCCTGCTTTATCTGGAAGATACCCTGTCATTTTTAAATTGAACTTTTGGTCTGTCTCCTTCTCTTTCCCTTCTCCCCTCCCTTTTCCTCCTATATTGTTCCAGGAAGGTAATCCTTTTTTTTTTGTAGGGCCTTAAAAGCATCACAACTACTCATGGAGATGGAAATACTTTTTAAGTGAGCTTCTAAATTTTCTTTGAATTATTACTCTCGTTTTATGATTCAGACTGATTTCAGTGGCAACATTTTTTGTATCATCTTTAATACAAGATAATTGAGAGTAACAGGGAGTGATTTTTTTTAATTTAGGTACCAAAGTATCTTTGGGAACTAAAGTGGAAAAAGCCATGAGAAAGCCTGTATGGCATTCTTGGTGGCAGCTGGCAGCCCAACTGCCTCTTACAAGACTAAGGCATTATCTGACTTCGGGTCATTAGTTTTCTGCTACCATTCTCTTTTCCAGCATAATATCTTACCAGATAGTGCATATTTTAAAATTGTCTTCATTGTGGAGACTGTCCTAAAAACACTGTCTTAGAAAATGAAGAAAATATATTTTTGGGTACAGTCTTGGATTTTTAGTCTTATACAAATATTGAATATTCACAGTATTCTCACAGTGGTGGGAGTGGCGATGAGGAGGTTCTATATACACTCTCTCTTCAAGAAATAGTGGAGGAAGAGATTGTTATTAACAAATTCTTGAGGTTGAATTAGTTCCTGTCTTAATTTTTTTTCTTCTTGTGAGCAGTATAGTGAGATATCTTCCTGACTTAGCAGGACAGAAGGGCAGAGAAACTACATACAAATTGTAAAAGGGAAAAAAAAAACCCCTGATTTTGCTTGAAATTAGTGTGTGTTTTATTTGCATCTGAATATTATTAAATCTACATTGAGTGTATATAGTACTCAGTGGTATTTAGAGTCAGGAAATAAAAATGAAAGGGCAAGTCTTTTGGCTTTATTATTTGATAGCCCTGCTAAGAGGTTGAAATGCTTGCTTTTTTTTTTTAATTGCTACCTTTGGTAGATTTATTTTGTACATTAGCATAGATTATAAAAATTCATTCTTGTACCACAGTAAAAATACATTCAAATACTTACATCACAGCCATTGTGAGAGAGACAGACAGGCAGGCAGGCACGTGTGCATAGAGTGTGTACATTTGCTTTTTTACACAGTGTATTCTGAAGAAGAGTGAGAAATTTTTTTTTTTAAATAAATAGATGATATAGTCAAGTATTGATTGAGCACATTAAACAACAACAGTTATACTGAAATATAAAGCCCTCAGTACATTGCTGTATAGTTCATCAAAACAGCCACATTGGTCATGTCTGAAAAATGTGTATGTCTTTCTGCAATTTAAAGTCATCAGTTCCTACAGGAGAAATGGCATGTTTAATCTTAATTATTTTGGACGTTCTTATCATTGCATTGATCCATATTCTTAAGTTTTTCAACTCAACCCAAAATGAGGAGTGGGCACAGTACATGAACATCTTAGAAAGAACCTTGGTCTTAACTCATCTATTGGTTGATGTGATTGATGTTTGCTGGTTGATAGAGCAATAACAACATCTGGACAGATTAAATGTGTTCACAGAACATCAAGAAAATAGCCTTAAAAAACAAAGGTACCCAAGAAACTTAACTGTATATATGGTTGATCTGGCCATAATTGTGTTTTTAAATTGTCTCAAGTGGCTTTAGATGTCAGTATAGAGAAAGTCCATTGAGAAACTTGAATAAAAAGAAGAATAAATTGAAACACCCTGGTGTATGTTTGAACAGGTGAACCAATTCATAATCACAGTGACAGAATAATTAGAGAGAATCTAGCTAATAAGTTATCAGGGTAAGAAATGCCCACCATATTAGTTTATTACATAATTATTGATAACTAATTTAAACCATGCCATTTTAACCTTTTTATATAAGAATCAGCATGAGAATATAAAATGAGTTGAAATCAAACTATGAAATGAATTTACAATTGTAATTGTAATAGAAAATGAACATAAATTATGTTTAGGAAAAGAGGCATATTAAATTTAATAGTAAAAGAAGTATCTCTTGCTTACTAAAATTTAAAGTCCAAATTCTCTCATTTTTTTCCCTCTCTACTTTTTGCTAAGTATTTTCCCTGTGTTTTTGAGTTTCTTGTTGTTTATTTAGATTTTTGTCTCCTGTATTGAAAGAATTGCTAATATGGCCCGTGTATTGTTAAAAATGTTTCAGATCTGCCAGCCTTCAAACCTAAACAAATCATATTACCTACTTTTGGAAACACATTCTGATAAAATGTTAATGAAATTTTTCTATCACCTTAAGAAACTTTCTTTTCTTTTACAAATCCATAGAGATGCTGAAGTGCTGGTAGACTAAAGGGCTGGCACATGGCAGTGAGGGTTACCTGGAACTGCAGCTAGAGTGTCAATGAGATGAAATATCCTGGCCAGTTAGCTTTTGTATCCTTTGCAAGGCAAGAAATTCCTTGGATTGAAAGGATAACAAAGCATACAGTTGGGGGTATATTTACATTTACTTTGATTCCAAGGTATCAGAAAATTAAAACAATGGTATACTGTCTCACTTGAAAACGAAACAATGTAAAGTAGTATTTTGTGGCGCTGCCCCTCCCACCCCCCAAGCTAGATTAAAGTATGTGAATTTAAAATTTCAGTTTATGGTTTGATCATCTCAATAAAGATGCAGGTGTATGGAAGAATAGTGTTAAAATAATAACTTTAACAAAAAGTTTCTGCTAAACATGACTGGGAACAGTAGTCATCAGTTATTAATGAAAGCTAATTGAATGACTGGCCAAAATCCATTCCAAGACAGCAAATATAAACATTTTGTTTCTAATTTAAAAAAAAAATTATCTCTACTCCCTTGTCCTGTCCCCACCACAGTGAAATAAAACCAAATGTAAATATTCCATCACCACAGCTTAAATGGTTCTAGTGAGTAGAGATCAATATTATGATTCAGATCTTATTTCTCTCAAGATTTCAGTACTGTAATCATTTGGAAGCTATTTAGATTCCATGTCTGCTTAGCACAGTGCCTGGCATGTTGCAGGTGCTATAGAAATGTTTATTGGATTAGATACATATAGACATCTACATACATGATCACATTTTGCTTCAAAAAGTGCTAAAGTTGATATATCACATTCCTATTTTCATTTGATTATTTATTATCTTGTTTGAAATACTGATTGGCTGCACTTTTGAATCTGAGTATCAGTTGCTTACAAGTGCTTCTAAAACAAGGGGAGAACGATGTACTTGCCATACATCAGGATACAATATCAGTTGTGATGATGCTGCCCTATTTACTTGATTGAAGCATCTTGTCTGCAGTGCTTTCTCCTTGACACCTGATTTGAATGGAGTATTCACCAGGATTGCTCCAGGGCCGTTTATCAACTTATAGTGTGGATAAAAAGGAAGAAATGCATAAAAAAGACAATTGTGAAATGCAGGCTGGTGACCCATAATAGAAAATCTTTATATGATGACGTTGACTGTAAAGAAGGGCTCTTGGGAGCCCTACTAGGATCTAAGGGATCATAAAAAGGATCTAGTGAGAACTCATACGAAATCAGAATAGAGACATGTCTCAAGTCCTATCCCCAGCCAAGAAACAAACAAAAGCAAAAACACCCCTACCCAAGTCAAATTTTATTTTTTTGTTTTCTCCTTGATTTTTTTTTTTTACTTTGTTTACTAATATCACTTAGGACTTTGCAGTTGTCTTCACAATGGGTTAATAAAATAGCATTTGCATTTTTCCTCAAAATTAGATAGTAGTTTTGTGTGTGGTGCCAGTTTGATGGCCAGTATTCCCTACTACTTAAAAGGTTTTTTGACTTTTCCATTCTCGATTGGAAACAAAACAAAACAAGAAATTGATATATATCCATTTTGATTTTCACTGAGATTTTTATTCCTGTTACTCATTTCTTTTTGGCTGCATTTTTCAAAATATTCAATAGAGCAGCTGTCTAGGGATTGGCACACTGTAACTCTGATCCTCATATAAGTCTGGTATTAAGATACTGAGCAGACTTGTTTATAAAAGAGATGGGATTCAAACATCTATTTGAGGCTGTATTGAATTCTTTTTTAATGGCTGGCAAATGAGGATTGACAAATACCTTTAATCTGGTAAGCCTGAAATGCTGCTGTGGTCAGCATGGGTTAAGAAGGAGAGAGAATCTATGGAAAGATGGTGTTATGAAGAAATGAACAGGGAATGACAAAGAATCAGAGGTGACAGTTTAAGGATTGCATGGCAGGAGTGGTTCGGTGATTAAATTCACTGATGCTGTCACTGAGCTGTAAGGCTGAAGATAACATTCTCTCCCTGTGCTGAAAACAAGAATCAATACAAACTCCTTGTCAGAGGCTAAATTATTAAAAAGGACCCTTCTTACAATGTTTCATTATCTGGGATTTGCCTCAGCTGGTGATTTGTCTACAGCACACAGATTTGCTGGACATTTTGTATTAAAATTACTCAATCTGTCTATGAATCCATTTTGATAATTCCTGTTCTTTTTACAATGTTCCTTTATAGATCCATGATTTACTCTTGCCTGGATAGCTTTGTATTTTCCTGCTGATGTTAAACCAAGGTTTTTGAATGCAAAGTCTTGTGCTCCTCTTATTCTCTCCCTGCCTCCATCTTTTCTTTTCCTTTTGGGGAGGGTGGAGGTACAGTTGGACTGGGGGGAAGTGTTTAACAAATTGCTTTAGGGATAACTTACCAATTACCAATTCCATTTGACATGTTACCTTAACATGACATATTGAATAATGTACTCTGTGCTTTATGTTTCTCCTAAAGGAAATTATGCCAGAGGTTGGCGTTGCCCTCATTTTGTGGTTTCTAAACTGATGATTGCCCTGTTAGGTGTCTAGTAGAGTTTCTGACAGTTTGCAGGAAAAATAACAGCTTGATCCTTTGTGTCTGCTTTAGTAAAGGAAGAAAGGAACCACCATTTGATGAGTACTGCATTGCAAAGCTTACCTATCCCAATCCAAGGGCAAGGATAGGGAGCTGGAATTGAGACAAAAAGGCTTTGCCCTTGTATCCCTTGCTGGTGACAGGTCTTAGAAGAATTGATTTCTTACCTCAGGGTACTGTGGAGTAGAAGCAGTTTGTGTGAGGATTTTTCATTTTTTGTACAGAGAATGAAGGTGTCAGTTGCATCAGCTCATTTGAAATCTTTTACACGTAGAATGGAAAGCAGAGTGCCAAACACAATGCTAAGCTCTAGGGATACGAGACGGTCCCTGCTCTCAAGGAACTCCTGTTATAATTAGAGGAAAGAACATATAAGAATTTCAACTGCAGGTCCAGTGACAATGCCTGAATCTGTAGAGCAATTAGATGATAAAGCCTAGTGGTTCATCATCTTCACAGAAACATTAGAGTTGATGACTTCTTGCTACCAGCTTTTGGGAAAGGGCAGTATACTTTTTGAAGATGTGAAAGGAAAGGGGAAGTTTCTACCCCCTAGGTAACATCAGTGCAGGACATGGCTTTTGGGTGCCTGGTGGGTTCTGAGTTTGTTGCTGCGCTCTAGAGAATTGTCAACATTGAGTTTTTTTTGTTGAGTTTTTGGATCCTAGGGGGTTGTGGGCAGACTGGGACACTGTGTTCCTGCTGTTTTCTCTCTAAGCCCTAACTGAAAATTGAACACTCCGTGGGTACTTCCAGTGGGAATGAAGGAGGAAAAGTTGAAACCTTATGGTACATTATCTTAGGAAAGTAAGATAATATCCAGAGCCTTGGTATCTCTTAATGGGTGTTTTTGAGAGTTGTATGCTACTCAGCTGAAAACTGGTAAGGTCAGATATTAAATACGTCTCTCTCTCTCTCTCTCTCTCTCTCTCTCTCTCTCTCTCTCTCTTTTTGGTGGGAGGTGAAAAACTGAATTTTACTTTGTATCAAAGAATGTTTCCTAGACTTTTTCATTAAGCAGTTTAATTTAAAATTTTTATGGGTAAGGAAAGCCATTTATTAATAAAAAGGCACAGAGAGTAAATCTTTGAAAACATCTAATTATAGTAATAAAGAAGAAAGAAATGGCTAGATAGGATATAAATGCCAAGAGCACTAGAGGCACTGCTGCTTTAGGGTTAGGAATTACAGGCCACTCACCCTAAGACAGCCCGAAGAACTAATGGTAATTTGGGAGAATGTTAGGAGTACAAAATTTGGCATGTGGTAGTAATATGACGAACAGACCTGGGTCTCTAAGAAGGCCTCCTTTGGTTGTGTATACCAGAGACATCTTTGGAACAGTTTTGCCTTAACAGGGTTGGAAAGCCTTCAGCTTTGTGATCTCTCAGGTGCTTTGAAGTTACTTGGATATTTGGGATGTTGTGATTCCTTTGTACTTGACACTGTTCTGCTTGGGGAAAATTAAATCTCGTAGAAATTTTGAGGTTAAAAGAAATCATCTAGACCATTGGGTTCATTAAGAAAGTTGTTATTTTCATCTAGTTTTTAAAAAATTTATTAATTTACCCTGATTCATCAACAATCACCTCCTTATACTCTTGAGTTTAAAATTTTTCTCCCCTTTCCTCCCCACCACCCTCCCCAAGACGGCGCACAATCTGATATAGGCTACATATACACATTCCCATTAAACATACCTTCAGACCAGTGATGTTGTAGGTAAAAATTAGAGCTAATGGGAGGAACCACTAGAAAAAGGAAACAAAACTCAACAGAAAAGAAAAAAATAACAAACAGTATCCTTCGATCTGCATTCAAATTCCATAGTTCTTTCTTTGGACGTGAATAGCATTTTCCATCACAAGACCTTTGGAGATGTCTGAGGGTGTCTGAGATCCTTGTGTTGCTGGGAAGAATTAAATTTATCAATATTAGTCATCACATAACGTGGCTGGTGTTGTGTACAACGTTCTCTTGGTTCTGCTCACTTCACTCAGCATCAGACCATACAAGTCTTTCCAGGTTTTTCTGAAGTCAGCCTGTTCATCATTTCTTATAGCACAATAGTATTCCATTACATTCATATACCACAACTTGCTCAGCCATTCCCCAATTGATGGGCATCCTCTCAATTTCCAATTCTTTGCCGCCACAAAAAGAGCCACTATGAATATTTTTGTACATGTGGGTCCTTTTCCCATTTGTATGATCTCTTTGGGATATAGCCCTAGAAGTGCTATTATTAGGTCAAAAAGGTATGCACATTTTTATAGCCCTTTGGGCATAGTTCCAAATCGCTCTCCAAAATGGTTGGATCATTTCACAACTCCACCAACAATGCATTAGTGTTCCAATTTTCCTTCTTCTCCTTCTTCTCCATCTTCGCCAACATTTATCATTTTCCTGTTTTGTCATGTTGGCTAATCTGATAGGTTTGATGTGGTACCTCAGAGTTGTTTTGATTTGTGTTTCTCTAATCAATAATGATTTAAAGCATTTATCATATGACTATAGTAGCTTTGATTTCTTCCTTTGAAAACTGCCTGTTCATATCCTTTGACTATTTATCAATTGGGAAATGGCTTGTATTCTTATAAATTTGACTTAATTCTGTATATATTTTAGAAATGAGACTCCTATCAGAGAGACTGGTTTTTCCTTCTAATCTTAGTTGCATTGGCTTTGTGCAAAAACTTTTCAATTTAATGTAATCAAAGCTATCCAATTTGCTTTTTGTAAGGTTTTCTGTCTCCTGTTTGGTCATAAATTTTTCTGTTCTCCATAGATCTGATAGGTAAACTATTCCTTGCTCTCCCAGTTTGCTTATAGTTATCAGCCTTTATATCTAAATCATGAACCCATTGTGACTTTATTTTGATATATGGCGTGAGATTTTGGTCTATGCCTAGTTTCTGCCATAGTCTTTTCCAGTTTTCCCAGCAGTTTTTGTCAAAGAGTGGGTTCTTATCCCAGAAGCTGTGGTCTTTGGGTTTATCAAATAATAGATTACTATAGTCATTGACCACTGTGTCCTTCATTTAGTTTTAACAACATTTAAAGTGTATGTATTTGGTGGGAGGAAGAATCCTTGAGACCCATTATCCTACCCCCTTTCCCCAAGTTGTTAGTACTGCCCCCTCTCCTGCCACCTTGTATTTATTTTGTATTTTTAAAATATATTTATTATATGACATATTATAGAATGTAAGCTTTTGAAGGAAGGGACTGTTTCATTTTTGCTTTTGTATCCCAACCACAATGCCTGGCACATAGTAGTCAGCTAGGTGGTACAGTGGATAGGACACTGGACTTGGAGTCAGGAAGACCTGAGTGCAAATGCAGCCCCAGATACTTACTAGATATGAGACATTGGGCAAGCTGTGTAACCTGTCTGTCTTATTTCCCTCATCTGCAAAATGGGTATAATATTAGCACCTGTCTCCCTTTATTGTTGTGAGGATCAAATGAGATAACATATGTATGTATAGAGCTTTGCAAACTTTAAAGTACCATATAAAAATTAATTTTCTTTGTTAAAGCACACTTAACAAATAAAGTGTCTCATGATAGATTTAAATAAATGTCTCATCCATGCCATTCCCAACTACTTACTGAGGAAATAACTTTGAACAAGATAGTATATCAAAAGCTTTTTTCTTGTTTTTTTTTTTTTAACTATTTTAACTAGAAATTTATTACCTAAAACAGAATTCTCATTAAATACTTGACTTAAAAAATAGTATAGGAAAACTCTGTTATGTTCTTTTTTTTCTATTAACACAAAATTGGTTGTATTGTCAGTATCACAGCCCCTTATTGGCCATGATATATGATTTATTTCCCATTTTGAAGGGGAGAACCTGTAACACATCATCCTACAACTTAGGTTGTTGTAAAGTTGTTTTTTTTATCCTACAAGGAGCTATTATAAATATTTCAGAGTAATTTTCTTTAATAACAAAGTTTTGGTTTTCTTTTTAACCACCCTGATTTTATTCTTGTTGTTTTTTTTTCTTTTTTTTAAAGGCAGTTGGGGTTAAGTGACTTGCCCAAGGTCACACAGCTAGTTAAGTGTCAAGTGTTTCATCTGAGGCCAGATTTGAACTTAGGTCCTGACGTCAGGGCCATTGCTCTATCCACTGTGCCACCTAGCTGCCCCTCCTGATTTTATTATTAAGATTTTTTAAAACTTTCTTTTCTTTCCTCATTTTGGCCCAATTTCCAGGTCAGAATTTTAGAGAATTGATAGCTGTATAGTAGATATTGTTGTTGAGTTGTTTCAGTCGCGTCTGACTCTTAGTGACCCCTTTTGGGGTTTTCTTGGTAAAGATACTCAAGTGCTTTGCTATTTCCTTCTCCAGCTCATTTTACAGATGTGGAAACCGAGACAAACAGGGTGAAGTGATTTGCCCAGGGTCACACAACTAGGAAGTATCTGAGGCAGCATTTGAACTCGGGTTCTCCTGACTCCGGGCAGGATCCTGTATCCATTGTGCCACCTAGCTTCCCTGTAGTAGATATTACCTCTTTTGAAAACAGTAGTAACTCTTTTTTTTTGGTAATGTAAACAAGAGGGTCTGTTTAATGCAAAAAAAAATAATAATAATAACCTCCTGTGGAATACCACAAAGGTAAAATTTTAAGTTCTCACATTTTTCTTTTTAAAACCTTGGTTGGATACAATTTGAGCGGGAAACTTAGTTTTTGCTTTGACTTGCAAACGTCAAGGGATTCTGTCACGTCTAAAAATATTTCTGACCGTTAGGATCACTGAAGTTGAAATTTTCTCTTAGGTCATCGGGGGTACATGAACACTGTCAGATTTTTTTGTGTCACCATCAAATTTCTAAGGATATACACTGCATGATTTCATAAGTCACTACAGATATTCATTAGTGAAATTTGTTTTCTTACTGGAAATAGGTTTTCTTTCTTAGATAAATAAAAAAAAAATGTCAGTGTGATTCATTGTGTGTATCAGTGCCATATTCTGGCCTGATTCTGGTACACTGAATAGGATCTTCTTTCACATCTGCTTGAATTTGTTGTTGTTGTTGTTTTGTTTTGTTTTGTTTTGGGGTGAGGTATATTGTCAGGCAAGTCGCTGTACCGTGGAATTGAGCTGCTCTCCCATATTCTCTCCTGTCTCCCCTTCAAAGAAATAAACCTTTTTTCTTTTTAGTGAGATTCTCTTTAGTTAACTGAAATCCTAGTAGAACATTGTGTGCTTTACTGAGTGAGAAACTCCAATGAGATCACTGCTCTCTCTTTTTTTTTAATGACCTCAAGAACCTGTTGAGGTTGATGGTGGTTTGTAGTTAATGATGAATGATTTCACTCTCTACCTTATCATTCTTGGAAGGTGACTTTCCTCCTGCTCCCCATTTTGAATTTTTTCCATCACTTAAATGATTTTCTGTTTAGGGAAGAAATCAGGTCTATTACCTTTAAAGGACCACATTGTATTACTAACCAGCAATGTCAGTTTATAGAATATTATCAGATACAAAGAATAATTTAATTTTCCTTTCATTTTTATGTTTCTTTTAATTTGACCAACAGCTTATTTGTAAATGGAAATTTTACAAGTTTAAACATATGCATTAAATACAATCAAGCTCTATTTTCTGATTTTTCTTACATATTTCTTTGAACTTTGCAAGGAAATATTCAGGTCAGCCCATCAAAGATATATCTGCATTTAAATTCCCTTTTTCTTTTATCCACAAAAGATGCCAAAATACCAAAGATGTTTGGATCAGTTAGGTAAGTTAGTCATAGATTGTTGGTAATGAAAATTTGAGATGATTTTCTGTAGATGCTAGTTTATTGTGCTTGAGGAGAGAACTCCTTTTGATAGTTACCACCTCCATCTCTGATTCTGGCCAGCCACTTCACAGTAGTCACAGCACTGCTAACAAGAGAGAATGGAGTTTATTGCAGTCTTTCATTGCCTCTAAAAGAGCTGTTCAGAGTCAGAGTCAATGTCCTCTTGTCATTGGGTCGTGAGGAACATATTTGTATGCCAGGAGAGCATATTACAGTAACTACTCTTAAGCAGTAGCAAATACACAACAGTAGTAGAGCTTGAACCCTAGTCTCCTTGAGTACAAGATTAAACTTTTGTTCTTTATACTCAGACTACCCCATAAGAGTGAAAACTGCATCATTCCTTATTTATTCACACTTATGTTCATGTTGTTCATTTGGTTTTGTTAGCAAGCATTTATTAAGTGCTTACTATGTCCTGGCAATACAAATAGAAGCCAAAAAGAAAGACATACCTCTGCCTTCCAGGAGTCCATTCTAATGGAGAAGACCAGGTCTAGGAGGAAGGTGACAGGAAGGCTGAGTGGAGGAAGGTAGAAAGGCACCTAGTGAAGGGGCAGGTTGGCAGAGTCCTGAGGGCAGCCTGGGCACTCTTATAATAGAGGTTCTGGGAGGGGCTGTGGCACCTTGCCTGGGGATTCCCAGGCAGAAGTGAGCATCCATGGTGAGGAGGATTCTGAGGGGCTTGGTGTGGCCTCTGGAGAAAGGGAGGGGCTTGTGTCATTCTTCCTACTACTCCTCTCTCCTTCATCCCTCCATCTCACCCCTTTCTAGTTCACTTAACTTTTCTCCTCTGCAAAGTGCTTGAGAAGTTATTTTGGTCTGTATCTTATTTTACAGTTACTGTTGGAGATGTTCCTCAGATATACCCATTTACCTGGCTTTATCTGTCTGAGCTGATGGACATGTTTGCTATAGTCTCACATTGTGATGTATCTGATAATTTAATAATTTAGTAACATGCTCCTTGATTCATACTGAAAGCATTTTGTAGAGGACAGAGTTAGGCAATTTCTAATGGTGGTTATAAAGGGTGCATTGTAGCATGTTCTTGTAAGCAGCTCTGTCAGGAGGCTAGGTCCTAATTTTGGTATCACTCTCTAGTTAGGTGACCTTAGGCATGCAATTTAACCTTGGTTTCCCCAATCAAATAGGAACAGAGATCACAATTTGAGAATAAAATAGTGTTAAATTATGCTAAATTGCCGAGTGCCATCCCACTGTTGAAAAAGATAAGGATTTACATCCATAGTCCTGCCTTTGAGGCCTTAGGGACATTTAAAAATTATTCATATCTTTTACTTTTCCATGACCAATAATTCACAACATGAACAAACCCTCTCCTGAAAATCTAGCTATCCCTTTTCATAAATAAAACAGACAAAAACTGTAGAGTTCAGCAAAACTAATCAGTAGACCAAAGAACAACATTACATTGTCATATGTCTTTGTTGGGGATAAGCTTGGTTATATAATTTCACAGCATTCATTTTCAGTTCTATTTTTTTTCCTGTTTACCTTGCAGAAGTCATTGTGTGTTTTTTACTTGGCTCTTATCACATTTGACATCGATTTATGTCTTCCCATGCTTTTCTGTATTCACAGTAGCTATCTTTTTTTTTTTTTTAAACGACACAGTAATATTCCATTCACATCCTACAGGTTTTTTTTTTTAAAGTTATTTCCTTATTAATGGGAATCAACTTTATTTCTAATTCTTTGCTATTATAGAAAGTGCTAGTGTAAACATTTTGGCTAATATGGAAGCCTTTTTTTTTTTTAATTACTCACTTTCTCCGGGCATATGTCTTCAGTGTCAATCCTGAATCAAAGGACATGGACAGTTTAATTACTTTCTTAGCATAATTCCAAATTACTTTCCAATTCATAGCTATACCAACAATGCATTAATGAGCCTATCTTTTAAAATAGTCTTCCTTTTTTATTATAAATTTAAACATGAACATTTAAGTATACAGATAAAAATTGCTGTTATGACTAATTTAGGAGACCTTGAGAATGTTAGGCCAACATATGTGTGTAATGGGTGGGAGTGGGCAGAGTAAAGACTTGCAGTGTATATGTGTGAATATAAGCACCTATATATGTACAAGAGATATCAAGGGTAGATTGGTAGTTATCTCAGAGGGAAGATGGAACTGGAAAGGCTTCTTGTAGAAGGTAGGAATTTCTCTTATACATCTTGATAGTCTGTACACCATCAAGTTATCTCTGTATAGGCCTGTTGATTCTTTTAACAGCATTATGCAAGATATTGAAGCCAGGAGGAGCAATATTTGCAAAAATTAAACATTTTAAGTTTGTGCCAACTCACTATTTTAAGAACTGATCAATCTAGAAAATACCAGTGTATCTGTAACTAGGAAACACAGAATCCAACATTTATAAACATTAATTAAACATTCATTTTGACAGTAAAGTTTCTGTTTGAAATGTGAGCTAAACTGGTTTAGAAATATATTTTTTCATTGGATTTATTAATTTAATTTTATTGCTTTTTATTAATTGATAAGATAGAAAACCATCTAAGATTTTATGTGATGTTTTATTTGTACTTTTTGGATTAAATTGCCTAGATTTGACCATGTCAAATTGATAGAATTATGTTAGTGTTCAGATTTCAATGGTACATATTTTGAACATTTTAACAGATGTTGGGGGTGTGTATGTTAATATTTATTGATAAACTTTGCATAAGATTTTATGTTACTTATTTTATTCTGGAGCTTTTCCTATGTAAAATTGCTTTACCAGCTGCACTTTCAAAAAAGTCTTTTCATTTCTACCTTATGTGTGCACTCTTCTCTCCTCTGACACTGTTCCTACCCTGGTGCAGGCCCTAATCCTTTACCTCATCTCTGTACTACTGTGATAGCCTTGCTGATTGGTCTCCCAGCCTCATATTTTTGCCCCACATGAGTTCAAGCTGTCACTTTAATTCAGAGAAGTCAAGAAGAATGAACATTAAGCAGAGGTTATTGATTTAGCAATTTAGAGAACATTGGTGACTTTAAGTTTATATTAAATTTAACATCATAGTAACAAAACCTCTCTTTATCCTCTTGTGAATTTCATTTTGTTTTCTTCTCTGTATTGAAACATTTGTACAGCTGCTCTATTATTTTTTTTCTCTGTCACTGCTCTCCATCCCTCCTCTAATGCCTGTCCATCTAAATTCACTTCACCATTGACTGTCTCTAAAGCACAACTTTCTGTATTTTCAGGAAACATTGACAACTAAAACAGATTTAAAATATGAGAAAATAGGATGTGATCATTGAGATCAGAATGAGTTGAGTTGAGAACATATGGGGATATCAGTCTGTAGGAAGGAGAAGTTTTAAGTTTGACATTTGTCATTTGTACCCCTTGCAAATAAATTGTTGCTATGAGTTATAGTTCATTTTGAACTTGAACCTTGGCTCTTGACACAAATCAAATTCGGTTGTGTCTTGGAGAATAAAAATAAAACAGTGGAATACCTTTCAAAGTGGCATACTTTTTCAGGAGTTCAGAGTTGACTTTTGTCTGTTTGATAAACCTTTGTAAAGTACATTAGGTTGTATTCAGAATCCGTTTTTGGTCTCCTTTGCAAACCATGCTTCAATTGGACTTAAAAACTTCTGAAAAAAAATAGACAATTTTGTAAACAACCCCCCCCCCCCAAAAAAAAGCACATTCAGCTTTAGGTACATATTTTTCTCTTTAGACCCTTAGTTTATTTTCTCTTTGTAATGCTGTAAAAAAATGCTCTAAACTTCATAGCTTTAAATCACTCTGCAAATTGTGTTTATTTGTCTTGTCTTCTGATGAAGCCTTGATTCCTGACATTTTGGGTAGTAGAAACAGCACAGGATTTAGTGTCAGGAGACTTGTATTTAAAGCCTGTCCTTTCCATTTATTATATGAATGACTTTGGGTTTGTCCCTTAATCTCTTTGTGCCCCAGTTTCCTTAGCTGTAATATAATGGGGTTTTATTAAATAAAGTTCCCTTTTAACTTGAAATTATGTTAGCTATGATTGATAAATTACCAGTTCTTAAGTGTCCATTCTTCACTGAGTGTGTTAATAGGACCAGTGGGGGAGTTCAGTAGTCAATAAACATTCATGAAATGCCTTATCATGTGCAAGGCACTATACTAAACATTGGGGATCCATAGAAAACCAAGATTGGCCCTGTCTCTGCTGTCAAGGAGCCCAGAGTACAATGGGGATGAGAACTTTCAAACAACTGTATCCTAACTACATGTAGAATAACTTGGGCATAGTCTTAAGGGAAAGGCATTTGAATCAAGAGGGATTGAGAAAGGCTTCCTTTTGGAAGTGGGATTTTAGCTGGTATTTGAAGAAAACCAGGGGATCCAGGAAACAGAGATGACGATGAGAAGAACATTCCAGGAATGGGTGAGATAACTGGAAAAAATGCTCAAGTCAGAAGGTGGAATATCTTGTATTGGAGAAACATTGAAGAGGTCAGTGTCATGGTATCAAAGAGTCTGTGGGGGGAGAGAGGGCTGTGGATAAGGTATAAGAAAACTGGGAAGGTAGGAGAGGCCAGGTTATGAAGGACTTGGAATACCAAACAGAGGATTTTATATTTGATCTTGAAGATGATAGGGAATCACTAGAACTTATTGATTAGTGGGTGGGAGGTTCAGCCTTGTGCTTTAGGAAGATGATGTTGATACCTGAAGGGAGGGTGGACTACAGTGAAGAGACTTGTGCTGGAAACACTAAGCAGTAGACTATGGTAATAGTCTAGGCATGAGGTGATGAGGGCCTGCACTGGAGTGGTGGCATTGAGAAAGGAGAGAAGGAGGGATGTGTGCAAGAGATGTTATAAAGGTAAAATCAACAGGCCTTGATAACAGCTTGGTTATGGGAAGAGACAGACAGACAGACACACAGAGAGGAGTTGAGGATGATGTCCAGGTTTGTGAGCTCGTGTGACTGAGAGGGTGGTCATACTTTCTACAGTAATAGGGAAGTTTGGAAGGGGAGAGGATGTTTTGGAAAAGGTAATGAGTTCAGTTTTGAAAATGCTGGGTTTAAGAGTTCTCCAGGATATCAGAAATAGAATAGGCTTCAGCCCTAATTAAGCTACCAGCCTATGACCTCTTGCATGCAGACACCTCCAGTGGAATCTCCAATTCATACCTCCCACTTCACTACTTCTCTCTTTGCCTCAGGTCCTTCCTAGGGTCTCCTCAGTGCTTTAGAAGGGGTTTTTCTTTTTTCTTTTTCTTCTCCTGGAGAAGACCTGTCTCAAATTACCAGCTTCTGCTTCCAATCTAATTATTCGCTTTCCTCAGTGGACCTTTCTGAAGCCTCTTGTTACTTTGCCTGGCTGGACTCATTCTTCTGTGGTTGGTACACTCCCACTCAAGGTTTTGTACACCTAAAGGCTTAAATTGACTTCTGATTATCTTTTTCTGTTGATAAAATTAACATAGTCAGTTGTGCTATTCAGTATAAAAGATCTATACAGTGGGTCAGAAGTGTTCCCTGACTGCTGTGAAAATCAGGATTTCTTTGTTCTCAGAATATCTTCCTCTTATTTTATCCCTGAGAGCTTTTTTCACCCTTGCTACTATTTCAGAGAGAGAAATTTGCTTCATCTGCCAAGACAGGTAGTTTGATGTCTGCCTTTCCTTTTGGCCCATGTAGTTTGAGATTGGAATTCTCTCTAACAAGATGTAGTGAATGTGATGGCCACACGACAGAATCTCTCCCAGCCCTTTCTTCAAATACCCTGCAAGAAGACTTTCACTTCCTTTCTTCTTGATAGTGAACAAACCTTTGGGAGGCTGATGCTCAGTTTTTCACATCTGAAATGGCTGAAACACCTTCAACTGCTCCAAATGCTTATAGAAAGATATAGTTGAGTTAGAAAAGTTTGGAGACTAATTGCTTAGCAACCCCCTCAACTTGATAGCTGTTTAAAATTTTTTAGCAGAATTACTGTGTTGGTGTTATAGTTGAACACAGGCATTGAAATGTATTTGAATGAAACAAAAATGTTCTTTGGGTCAATCCACTTCCTTAAAGTAGGATAGGAAAATGGAAACTACAAACAAAACAACCCTGTAGTTAGGTCAAGAAAATTTAATCTGAGGCCTAGACTTTGTCAATTGGCAAATTATTGGAGTGAGTTGATGCATGTGACTGACAGGCCTGCCTCCATATTTAAATTCTGAACATGGAGTAATTATAAAAATGGAAGCTCCACATTGAGAAGTACAAGTTGTTAGTCCACTTACTAAAACCCATGAGGTTTTGTGGTTAACAGCATGGCTTTTGCAATGAGGAAATTCCTATTTATGGAATTTAATAATAGCTCACATTTATATAGCTCTTTTAGGTTTGCAAATTACTTAACAAATAATTGACTTTCTCCTTACAACAACCCCTGGGAGGTAGTCACTGTTATTATTCCAATTTTACAGATGAGGAAACCAAAGCAGGCGGGTTAAATGACTTGCCCTGTGTCACACAACTAATAAGTTTCTGAAACTGGATTTGAACTCAGGTCTATGTGATGCCAAGCTCGGTGCTTTATCACTGAAGTGTCACCTTGTTGACTCTTACAATAATCACTGAGGTTTATAGAGTACTTGATTTGCAAAGCACTTTACAAATACATTTGATTCTCACAGAAACTCTGGAAAGTAGGTGCTTTTGTTATATTCATTTTGCAGATGGTTAACTGAGACGGAAGTTACTGCCTTAAGTCACACAGCTAGTAAGTGTTTGAGACTGGATATGCTCAGGTCTTCCATGACCTTACCCAAGAAGAGTTCTAACAGTCATTGAATTAGCGTTTATTAATCACCTATGATTTGCTGGGACCTATCCCAAGTGCTGGGAAACAAAGAAAAGACAAAAACAAGGTCAATGGTCAGGGCTATCTAATAGCCTCTCAGTATATATTTTTAAAGGATTTTCCCTCCAATATTTTCTATTCCAGTTATTTATAATTTAAAAATTTTCACCCCACTTAATGGATTTCTAAAATGCTACTTTCTTTCATGTCAGTAGTGCTCTATCTAAACTGGACTACTTGTTGTTTCTCATGTTTTCAGTATTTTTTTGCCTATATATCATATCTTCTGTTCACACTATTCTCAGTACTCCAGTTCTCTGGTTCTCAAATTCTATCCAGCTTTTAAGGCCAAAATTAAATTCTTGCTCCTTCATGCAACATTCTCTGACCATCTATCTTATTATTATGTTCATTTCCTCTGACTTTTCAGGACATCTTAGGACTCTTCTATCCTTTTCTGTATTTTGGGGGTGTTGATTCTTCTTCTATATTTGTAAATTTCTTGAGGTCTGGGACTGTGTTTGGATTATTTTGCTTTTTTTCCCCAAACACTTAGTGCTTGCCATACTATAGGGACTTAATTTAATGTTTGCTATTTGAATATTATTACCACTTTGGCACTGACTGTACTTAAATTAGAAGATACATTCCTGTAGATATAGCACTTAAGGTATGCTATTTGTCAAATATGTGGTCTTCAGATCCTTAGTTCATGCAAAACATGTGAATCTAACACTGCAGCAAACTATCTGAGATTGTAAATTGTGTGGAGACCAATACTTTTGTAACCTGTTTCTATTCTCATGTAATGACAAGGACAAAAAAAGGTTAAAGAAAACTTGCAGTTTTCCTTCTATCTTAATCTACAGTTTGCATGTTTGTCTTTAGTTCTCACTGTGCTTTTTTGAACATCATTCTGACTAACACAAGCTGTGGTGGATTCTTATTCTTTGTTCTGTGCTTAACATTATATACTTGGAAGCCCTGACCACATTAGTACATATTTCTTTCCCTAACACCTACCCATTTGCATTACATTTTATAGTCTAAATCATTTGGTCCCATTCATGAATAGGAAATTTTATGATTGGTGGCAGAATATATGATAACATTTCATCAAGGAACTGAATCATCCTTTGTAATTGTGTGTCAAGCACAAGTTTTGCTTTTTATTACTCAGGGCATGTCCATTGGATGCCCTTCCTATTTATGTAATCTAATTTTGGTTATTTAAGGTCTCTTCACCCCACCCTGTACCCCCCATCACTTTTTCTGATGCCTTTTAATGTAGAATATAGGAGAGGTAGTTTAAATAAAGTCTTTTTTTTTGTCAGAGAGTGCTCATTAAGGACAGACATAAACCTCCAGAGAAAATCTGCGGCATGGCTGTGTTTTAAGGTTAGGCATGATCAGTCAAGAACTAGACAACAAACATTTATTAAGCGCTTGTTATGTGCCAGCCACTGACTGTAGATTCAGAAAAAGAAAAACCATGTTCTAATCTGGTTGACAACATGTAAATAAGTAGGTACAAGATGCCTGTCGTCTTCTCTGTCTCCCTATCTGTCTCTCTGTGTTTTTGAATTCTCAACAAACTTTAGTTTAGATGGGGAAGGGCATTGGGAACAGCCTGTGCAAAGTTATGGAGGAATGTTGTCCTTGAGGCAGCTGCAGCAGGTCAGTGTAGCTGCATCCTAGAGTGTGTAAAGTGACATCATGTAAAAATGATGGAAAGGTCTGCCTGGGCCAGCTACACAGGAGCACTTGGTGCTTAGCATTCTTAAAATCTTTGCTTCAAGGGAGGGCCTTGGCCAACCATTGTCATGATTCTTTGGACTCTTTATTCCATTACTCCACAACAACCGTATCACCCTGGAAGGTACTTAACATTCATTTACGTGCTCTAGCAGCCTTCTTAACCTGGAAGAACCTTTACTTTTGGCTTATTGGTATTTAGTTGTTCTTTCGGTTTATATCATGGGTAGTTATTGTGTATATTTTTTTCTTGGCTCTGCTTACTCCACTCTGGATCAGTTCATATAGATCCTTCCAGGCTTCTCTGTATTGATCACATACAACATTTCTTATTATACAATTGTTTTTATTACATGCACATCATCAACTTTGTTTCTAATTCGTAGCTTTCACAACAAGTTCTACTATAAATATTTGGAGTATATGGAGACCTTTCTCTTATCAGTGGATTTATTGGAGAATAAGCTCAGTAATGGAATCTCTGGTTCAAAGGTATAGACATTTTAGTCACTTTATTCACATAATTCCAAATTGCTTTCCAGAATGTTTGTACCACTTCATGCCTCCACCAACAGTGTATTAATGTGCCTGTCTTTCCATGACTCCTCCAACACTGACTGTTGTTGTTTTTTTTAAGTCATCTTTGCCAATTTGTAGGTGTAGGGTAGAACATCAGAATTGTTTTCATTTGCATTTCTCTTATTATTAGTGATTTGGAGCATTTTTTTCATGTGGTTGTGAATGCTTTGCAGTTCTTCTTTTGATAACTTCATGTCCTTTGACCATTTATCTGTGAAGAATAGTTATTAGTCATATACATACACACATTTCTCACACACACACACACACGTATCTTGAATACCAAACCCTTATCAGAAAAATTTGATACAAAATTTTTTTCCCCCGTTCAACCACTTTCCTTCTTATCCTAGATGCATTTATGTTGTCTGCAGAAGTTTCAAGTTTCTTGATCTGTTGTAAACAACATACTGTATTCCTTCAGTTGCTTTACTGTAATCTTTTTATTTTAGGGTGACCCCGTTCCCATGGGCTCTCTTCCCCTCACTCTTGATCCCTTCTTCTCATTTGTTGCTTATTTCCCTTTAGGGTTTTGTTTATTAATTCCTTTTTCTCCTACTTTTATCTGGTTATATATTTCTTCCCATTCTTTTTTCCACTCAGTCATGTAAATAGCCCCTTCTTATCCTCCTTCAACTAGTTTTCTTCCATAGTTTTGAGATTTCATTTTTTTGCTCCCTTTTCCAAAAAGGAATTTCTCTCACTTTCTTCATTATCCATCTTCTCTTTCTTTTTACTCTAGACTCTCATTCTCTGATTTGTGATTCCTAAAATCATCTAGTCTTTCTTTTTTTTTTCTGTATGCTTCATATAATCAAAGCTTCCCAGGTATCTATTCTGTTCTCTCCTCTCTAGATGCTTTCTCTCTCTACCTTCTTGGGCTTATTCCAAGGATTATTGTTTTCCATTGTGCCCTCACTTCGAGAATAATGCCAATCTTATAGATGTCAAAGAGGACACTGTTCCATGGTAGGGTCCCTCCCCAACCAAGTCTCTTATAATTCAGTCTACTGAGCAATACCTTGTCTTTTTGACCTTTTCCCTCCTACATTTACTGGGAAATGGCCTCCATGTGTCCTTGCTCTCTCATTCTTCCTGGTGCCAGTTGCCCCCAGGGATTCTAGGTACCTTCTCCTTATGCTTTGTCAGGGTGGGGTGGGGGGAAGAGGGCCACATCATTAAGGGCACACCACTTCTCCCCCTCCACACCTCCTGTAGATTGTTGAAGCTCCAGGCCTCATTCCATGTGAAGTCTTCATCTTCACCAACTATCTCTCCTTACCTATAGAAACATTCATAATTGGAAACCCCTCCCACCTCCAATGTTATCTTAATCCATTTCCCTATAGGATCTTCTCTTTCCCTCATTGCTTGTCCTTAATTTGATCCTTTGCATATCACTCAATCCTCTCTTGTCCTGCTTCCCCCTCTCCCTTCTGTGTACCCTCTCATGTTGTCATTCTGCAAAAGAAACATTGATTCACCTGTTGGCATGTTGTCACCAGGTTGTGTCCATGATACCCTCTGTTCACTCTTACCTCTGTCAGTTTTCAGCCTTCACCTGTCTTCTCATGCACATTTAGAAACTTATTGGTCTCTCCATTGTCACTCTGCTGCTATTAATGTCCTGCTACATTTTATCCACTCCTCCTGCATATCTGTCCTTTGGCACTATGCTAAGCAGCTGTGCTAGATGGCCATTAAGGTCCCTTCCAACTCTCAGATACTGTGATTTTTATGAAGGTAAACTATTCTCCAGATTTTTAAAGGTAATTATGCTTTTTAACATCTGCCCAAAACCTTGCTAGAGAGTTAGGATCACTTATAGATGAAATGATACCGAATGAAAATATTCATTTCCCAGATGCTGATTTGTCACATCAAAGGGATAGGAAAGAAGCAATCTCCTCAAATATTTTTTAAGCCAAATGAATTATTAAGAATCCTTGGTATATCTTTTGCTTACTGAACATTTTAAAACTTAGAGTTTTTATTTAAATCCATAGAGTGTGCTGAGAATTCAGAGCCCTATGTGTTAATATCATTTAGAATGCATTTTAATTTCCTTCCAGTATATACATTAAAATGATACCAGATTGTCTTCCATTTTCTCCTGTTTTTAGTTATTTTTCAGTTGAAAAAACTATAGGTGACCATAGATATCATTGGGCCTGTTAATCTTCCATACATAGTACCTCTTTTCTGTATGTTCCAATCTTACCTTAGTATCGTAGGATTAAAGCTTCAGACCTGGAAGGAACCTTATGCTTCATCTAGTGCACCCACTTATTTTACAGATGAAGTCTCTTGAGGCTCCATGGGGTTTTGACTCACGTAATGTCATAGAGTAAATTGCAGGTATAGGATTATTAGGACCCACATCCTTTGCCTCCAAATCTGTCTTCTGACTATATCTTCCTGTTTCCATGAATGGTTAATTCCGTTTTTATCACAGTAATTACTGACATTATACTTCTAATTTGGGCTGAGATTTGTCAGTTCATCTGTTATAAATCACGGATGATGGATTCCTTTTTGATTCAATCCACTTGAATAGCAAATTTTCCCCTCTTAAACTGTACTATATACTAATAATCACAAGGGATAAGCCTTTAAGGAAAAAAACTTTTTCTGCGCAAGTAGGAAAAGAAGTTTCTCAAAGGATTAGTTGTAGGAATTGGTTTTATGGAACATGGTCCAAGTTTCATAAAAAAGGAATTAATGTGGTGAGACTGGAAAAGTACCATTAAAATCATGGATGATAAGTGTTCAGGCAGACCGACGCGCACACGCCCCTCATTAATTGGGAAATTCCATTCATTGATAGAGACTGCAATATATTTGTGTTTATTCATCCTGTGAGATTTTGCAGGAAGTTGGTGATGCAATGCCACCCCTGGGATAGAGCCTTGGTTCTAGGGTCAGGGAGACCTGAGTTCAAATCCTGCTTCAGATACTTACTTAGTATGACACTAGACAAATCACTTCCTCTCTGACTTTCCAATTTTTCTCACATTAAAATGGCTATAATAATAGCACCTACTTAGCAGGGTTGTTGTGAGGATCAAATGAGATAATATTTGTAAAGCATTTTGCAGACTTTAAAACACAATATAAGGGCATTGTTATTGTCATTGGAACTTTCTTTGTTTTCTTCCAACATTTTGAGTTTACTAAGTGAAAACACTTTGGCTGTGTACCTGTCCTTTCTTATCTTGTCAAGTAAACAACCTTCTTGTTACGTCATACATTTCCTTAATGACATATTTTATAACTATTTTCCCTTGAAATTGCTCATTTGTTATATGTTATAGTCCTTTCATGTTTACCATATTACTTCTCATTGCCTCCTCTGTGATTTTTGTGGAGTCGTTTTTCAGTCATGTCCAACTCTTTGTATGACCGTATTTCTTTATTCCCTTTGTGATATTCCTTTTTAATTCTTCAGAGACTCTTGTATTACATATTTTGCTGCCATCCGTTTGTTTTAAAAACTTGAACCATCTACTACACACACACATTCTTTCTCTCACTCCCTCTCCCCCATCCCTCACTTTTTTTGTCACATGAGTGTATGTTCTGTAGTGGTGTCTTTTATCTTTTAATAAGTACAAAATAAATAAAATTTTTGTAGAGTGGTCATATCTTTTTTTGAACCATTCCCAACCTTTATTGAGAATTATGAATAAACACTGTGGTTTCTCTGGATTTATCTCTGTGACCTTGGAGATGGAAAGGAAAAGCCCTTTTTCATGTGTTTATTCTTCAACATGAAACGTCCTCATCCCATTGGCATTTTATTTTAACCCATGAGATAGGTGTTCAGCTGTTTTCTGGGTTTTGTGGCATGTCTTCATTTTTGAATGTTTCTTCTTTCAGTTTGGTTAGCTGTCCTTGTTAAAGGGCCAAACCCCTTATTGAGATGCTCCAGGATATAAGGCCCATGATATTTAAAAGGTGAGAAATCTGTTTAAACCATATAATAGCTTCAGACATCTCCACTACTGTGCACTGCTTGTTTTAATGTAAGTGATAGATACTGTGACTGTTTGTGTTCAGCAATTAATTATATGTGAACTGTGTACTATAAGTGTGACATTTAATGGCAAATGTGGATGGTGTTTCCACTTCACTACTACCTCTCTTCAGGTTTAAGAGTTTAAAGAAACTTGAATCAGATTTAATTCCTAGAGCATATATTCAAAGATTAGTTCAATGCATTCTTAATACCGTTGGTTATTAGGTAACTGTTTGCTTATTGTTCCTGACACTGAGTGTATTTGATTTAGAATGTCTGTGTGTGCTGAATAGCAATAGAAATGCTAATAAGGCAGTGTGTTGGGGAGGGTATTCATCAATACTGTGTCAGCAGCTTGCTGCCAAATTTGCTTCTGTGGGGGAAAAAACATAATCTGTAATCAAAGTAGAGTTTGTGGAAGCAGCAAACATGAACAAAAAAAAAAACTGAAAAAAATAGTGCTTATTACTTTCTTCAATGGTGATTTTAATTATAGGCTATTAATGAATCGTGTGTGTGTGTGTGTGTGTGTTTGTGTACTCCTTTTGTAATATTTCAGATAGTGAATAGTAGGAATTTAGCAGCGTGACGGTTTTGATTCAAATATGTTTCGTAGAATAACATTTAGTAACCCATCTTTATATTCAAAGTGAGACCTTGCAATCCACTTTCATGTTAGAAGACTCCAAATGTATTTGAATCAAACACCACAGAAATATCAAATGTATGGAGGAGAAGAGATGATTCTAATGTAGTTGAAATTATAACTGAATGCTTTTAATGTGCTTCTATATCTCAAGAAAATTTAGGTCTACCAGTTAGCATATTTGAATACACATCTAGACTTGTAGCACTGACAGATATAATCAAACATTTTATTCTCTAACACTGTGGTTAATGTGACATTTTATTCTCTAACAGTGTGGTTAGCGTAGGTTCCTGTTATCTTTATCTGGCAACCCCCGCCAACATAAAGGGAAAAATTAGGAAAGTCTAAGGGAGGGATGAAATAGTAAAAGAAAACAAGGGTAGACACGGTCATCTGCAGAGAAAGAGTCTCTGAGTTTGTTTTTACAAGATACTACTGATAAAGTATTATTGAGTTGCCTTGCTGTATATGAGCTTTAATTTGGGAAAGTTTAAAATAGGATGTTTAAAACTATTGAGGATGGTAAAAAATGCTTAACTTCTGGAGAATGTAGATTTGTTTTCAACTATTCAAGTCGAGAAACATTACTTAAATGCCTGCTATGTGCCATAGTCAGTGCATTAGAGATTCAAAGACAAGAAAGAAAGCAGTGCCATGCACAGAGCAAGTGTGTTGATTGCATCAGTTCCACCCTCCAGGAGCTTATTCTGCTGTTGAAGGCTGGGGAATGGGAGAGAAGTATATCAACAGATAGGTAACTGCAAAGTATTTGGGAAGTAAATCCAGAGTACCTTGGTGGGGACAAGAGAGAATAGGGAAAGCAGAGCCAACCGGCCAAGCGGTTGTGTATGAGGAGGCACTTCAGTTGAAGGGCTTTAGAGATTCCAAGATGTGCATGTGAAGAGGAGAGAGCATCATGTGTATGGGGATCAGAGGGCTCAGAGATAGGGCTAACTGGCAATTTTGTCTGGAATTACAGTATGTTCTGGAAAACAATCTCATGAAACAGTAACTGGTAATAACATTTTGAACAAAAACTTTATTTTGTTCTGAACTTAAGAAATAAAAAAAAAAGGTGATTGTACATGAAACATGAAATCCCTTATGTCCAACTTGCTAGTCCTTTTAAATATATGATAATCATGTAACTTTCCTTTTGGTAATTTTTTCCTCCCCTCACCTTGCCCTACAGGTGGTTGCTATTAGAAACAAATGTGTGTGTACGTGTAAAACCCATTCTATACACACTTCTATTTATCAATTATTTCTCTGGATGCAGACATTGTTTAAAATATACGGGATAAAGGCAGCTAGGTGGCGCAGTGGTTAGAGCACTGGCCTTGGAGTCAGGAGGACCTGAGTTCAAATCTGGCCTCAGACCAAACACCTGACACTTACTAGCTGTGTGACTGTGGGCAAGTCACTTAACCCTATTGCCTAGTCAATTAAAATGTAAAAAATAAAATATATGAGATATTTGTAATTTTTATGTAGTAAATGTTAGCCTGTTTTCCTACGGGATGTTAAGGCAGGTAAAGGAAGTCATGTAATACAGTGGAAAAGAGCACTTACTGACCTTGTAGTCAGTCAGTCTGGGTGCAAATCCTGCCTTTCATTATTCCCTGTTGAGACGCTGGCAAAATCACTACACCTTGAAGGCTTCAGTTTCCTCCTCTGAAAAATAAGGGGGAGAGAGATCAGGGGAGGGGAGGAAATGAGTTTTGGCTTAGTTGGCATCTGAATGTCCTTTCAGCTCTAGATTTGTGCTCCTTTGCTTTCCTGGCTTCTCTCCTTGCTGTATTTTGTCAGAATGACTGGTTAACAATTTGTGTGCATGTATACTCTTATGAAGTGCTGAGTGCTGGTGCCTTCAAATGGTGTGTCTTAAGATGCATTATAAAAATTTACTTGTTCCCCAGATAAATACATTCGTTTGCTGCCCATGTAATTTGTTAAATATGTTCATCTAATACTTGGGATTCAAATGATATGAACTGTTAGGATTTTCCATGAATCAGATGGACAAGTGCCAAATTCAAAATCAGAGCTCTGTCCAAGTCACCTCTTACCTGTTTTGACATTGCAGACCGTCAAAATAGGTCTTGACAATCTTACTAGTCACTCAGATGTCTAGCTAGAATGGTGTCAATAGTTCAGGACTTATTAATTCCACCACCTTGAAAAAACCCTCAATTTGTGAACATGCTACTGGTGGTGATAGATTATTATATCATGTTCGTATGTAGCAAAAACTTTTTGGTTTACACTTTTTTTGGCATTCGCAGGCAAAGCCACATTTTTACTGAGATATATATATATACATATCTGTGTAGAAGGGCTAAAATAAAGTAGTGAGAGAATAGGAAACGAGCTATATTTGGGGGAGAGAGAGATACTTATCAGAAGGAATCCACATTAACTCCAATGTGTGGTTTTAGGTTGCCATCTTTCAGGGTCTTTCCATAGGTATTCTCTTATTAGTTTCTGTTACTTGTTTCGAACATTTTGCATGACTTTTAGTTAAATTGATTTTATTAAACTTGTTAGTTTGCTGACGCAGACACTGAAGTATATTATGGATTTAACCCATTGATTTGAGTGGGCAACAAATGGTAGTTATGGCAGTTGCAAATTGAAATAAGTCTGCCTTCCTTGAATGTGGATTTTGTTCTTTAAAAAATATGGAGCACTTCAAAATTTTCTTTACCAACTTATGTGCCAGTGACGTAATTTCAAGCCATTTTCTAAATGTTATATCTGCTTTCCTTGTTAATCACATTATATGTATCTGCAGGGTGCACACATTGCCTTCATAGACTATCTCTTGTGGTCCTCACAACAACCTTGTGAGGTGGGCAGTTGAATAACTGTCATCACCTCTTTTAGAGTTGTGGAAGGTGAAGCTCGTGTGGTTAAAGGTCATGGCCAACTTCGAGTGAGAGAATGGAATCAGGTGTTCTGACACCAAAAAAGTTTGTAGCAGGAGTAAAACTGGGGCATATTGAACAAGCCCTCCTGTGACAAAAGGTTCAGACTACAAATTATAGAGGTGTATTACTCAGTTGGGGATTATCTTTTTACGTGTTGTATTTTAGGAGAAACCTATTTTGACAGAAGTTGGTGAACACATTTCTTGTTACATTAAGTAACAATGTATATTATTTGAAAGTATTCTTGATGACCTGATACCTTGCTTCAGTTTCATAATAAAACCTTGTTCCTATGAAATTGAAACCATTTTATTTTTACATTTGAGTGGCTTTAAAGGTAGTTGAGGTTCTATCATGTAATACTATAGAAAGTCACAAATTGCCTCCAGGTCATTCTTTCCTACCTTTTTTATATATGAATATACAAGAAATTCCGATTATTCTTTGTTCGTAGCTGATATACATATATTTCTTTCCTTCCTCCACCAAATAGCAGGGTCATCTGTTCCAGCTAAAAATAGTTTGATTTCTCACAGAGGATACTTGAAGTAGATATGAACTAAAAAAAAAAAGAAAGACTTAAAAAATCCAGTTGTCTATGTATTTATGGGCCTATGTAGTATAAAAGATAGGGTTTTTTTTTTATGAGGATCAAAATATTCATTAAAAAAATGAGACTTGGTCCTAAAATGATACTCTTCTTCCCATCAGTATTTTTCCAGTTCAGTTCACAGTTCACTGAATACCTGTTGATTATTCTTGGCTTAAACAAGCTTTTTCATTTCTTGTTTTGTATTACTTTACTCAGTCAAACTAGTGTTTCTTGTGGCCTGATTTGTGCACAGAGATAAGGCACCCAGGCATTAGAAAAGCTCTTGTTGATGGGGCATTCTTAGATAAGTGTAACAGGTTGAAAGGTTGTAGCTGCTTTGGTTTTAGTTAAAGCTGGGACAAAAACCTAAAAAGAAAAGAACAGAGAATAAGACTTAGAGGAAAATTAGTATCTCTGAGGCTTTTATTGGCAAGAAAAGAAAATTTACAAGTTATCATTGTTAGTTATTTCCTAATATTTTTATTTTAGTTTATAAGTTGTTGTGTGGTGCTTAAATTTTTTCAAATACTTTTTTTATTAATTTATTTTTAGTTTTCAACAATCACTTCCATAAGCTTTTGAGTTTTAAATTTTTCTCCCTCTTCCGCCTCCCTCCCCAAGGCAGTGTTCAGTTTGATATTGACTCTACATATACATTCCTATTAAACATTTTCACATTAGTCATGTTGTAAGGAAGAACTGGAATAAATAGGAGGAACCACAAGAAAGAGGAAACAAAACAAAACAGAAGAAAAAAAAGAGCAAATAGTATGCTTTGATCTGCATTCAAACTCCATAGTTCTTTCTCTGGATGTGGATAGCATTTTCCATCATGAGACTTTTGGAAATGTCTTAGATCCTTGCATTGCTGAGAAGGGCTAAGTCCATCAAAATTAGTCATCACACAATGTGGCTGTTACTATGTATAAGGTTCTCCTGGTTCTGCTCACTTCACTCAGCATCAGTCACAAGTCGTTGCAGGTTTTTCTGAAGTCTGCTTGCTCATCATTTCTTACAGCACTCAAATACTTTTCAGTAAGTGAATAATGAAGAAAATACCATCTTGAAAGGGAGTAGAGACTGTCATAGCCACAAAAGAACAGATGCTCCAGTCTTCATAAAAAATTAAATTTTATTTCTATAGTTAAGTCAATGTTTGGTCTGTAGATTTCCTGTGCTTTGAAAGTAATGGATTACAAATCTGTTACTAGTGTTTAACAGTTTCTATAGGTAATAAAAATAAATAAAATATCTTAACCTTTGACTAGAGCCAAAATTGTTTAATACATTTAAATTTTCCTCCAAAAAGGATGGTTTGGGGCAGCTAGGTGATGCAGTGGATAGAATACTGGCCCTGGATTCAGGAGGACCTGAGTTCAGATCCGGCCTGACACATAACACTTACTAGCTGTGTGACCCTGGGCAAGTCACTTAACCTCCATTGCCCAACCAAAAAAACAAACAAACCCAAAAAGGGATGGTACATTTTTGGAGAAAGATGCCAGTCAAATTTTGATTAATTAAGGAGGGAATAGGGGAGAATGGTAATACCTTCTTAGTAGACACTTTACAGTCAATACATACTTATTGAATGCCTACAATGTGCCAGGTATTTTCATTTCATATTCTCTAATTTAAAACTTTATTATTTTAAAATAATTATTTATAAGTGCAAAAGGCACTTTAGGACAACATCAAGTCTCAAACCATTCTTTTCTTTTAATTTATGTATACATATATAGTTTTATTCAGTCAGCAAAAATTTGCCTTAGCTCCTATGTAACACCCCCTCCCCCATTTGAAAATGAAAGAAAAACAAAACGCTTGTTATAGACATGTAGAGTCAAACAGAATAAATGTCTACATTGTTCAACAATATATTCTGTGCTTTGAGTCCAGCCTTTTTTTCAGGAGGTAGATACATGTTTTATCATCAGTTCTCAGAAATCATGGTTGGTCATTACACTGGATCAAAAATTCTTAAATCTTTCAAAGTTGTCTGTCCTTACCATATTGTCATCATCATATAAATTATTCTCCTGACTCTCTTCACTCTGCATCAGTTCATACGCGTCTAACCAGGTCTCTCTGAAATCATCCCCCATATCATTTCCTAGAGCTTAGTAATATTCTATTATATTCATACACCACAACTTGATCAGTGATTCCTTCTTTGATGGCCCCCACCTCAGATTCCCATTCTTTAAAAAAGAACTGTAAATATTTTTGTATATCCTTAGTTGGAGTTTGTTTTATTTAAATGCCTTGTTTAATCTACTCTCTCACTAATTCATTCTTCCCTCTTTTCCCCTTTCCCTCCTGTTCATGTTGAGTACAATGTATTTCTATATCCAGGGGGTGTGTGTGTGTGTGTGTGTGTGTGTGTGTGTGTGTGTGTGTTTTCTTCCCTCTTTGAACAGTTCAAATGAAGGTGAAATTAAAGTCTCAGTCACTAACCTCTTCGCTCCCTCCTGATTTGTGTAGTTATGTATTTGCACACTCTAATTATAAAAGATAATTTTCTATAACCACCTTCTCTGCTTCATCCTGGTATATTCTTCTTCCTTTTTCCATTCTTAAGAATATCAAAGACAACAGAATTACTCTCAGACTTTCTTTAATTAGACTCAGGGCTCAGAGGGGACATAGGTAACATTGCATCATATTTTAAAAAAAATTTATCCTTGTTTATTCCTTTATTTTCATTCATTTATGTTTACCTTTTTATATTTCTCTTTTGTGTTTCAAAATTTCTACATAACTCTGGTCTTTTCATCGTGAGTGCTTGGAAACCCTATCCTCCATTAAAGGCCTCCTTTTTTTGCTCTTTTAGAATTATAATACTCAGTTTTGCTAGGTAAATTATTCTTGGCTGTTTACCTATGTAATCTGCCTTCTGGAATATAATATTCCACATTCACCTCTCCTTTAAGGTGGTGGTTGTTAAATTGTGTGTGATACTGACTGTGACACCTTGTACTTGAATCCTTTTTTTCTTTTTGCTTGTAGTATGTTTTCTCTTAACGAAAAGCTATAGATTTTGGCTATAATGTTCCTGGAAGGAACATTAAAACATTTTGAGGCTGTGGCCATTGGATTCTTTCTCTTTCCATTTCCCCCCTGATTCTAAGAGATCTGGGCAGTTTTATTTTAAGATTTCTTAAAACAGCATGTCTAGGTCCCCCCCCCCCAACATAGGATTCAGGGAGTCCGATGATTCTTAAATTTTTTTCCCTCTATCTGTTTCCTAGGTCAGTTGTTTTCTCTCTGAAATAACTTATATTTTCTTCTGTTTTTCTGTCTTTTGACTTTATTTTAGAATTTCTCTCATAGAGCCATTGGCGTCTAATTGGTCCATTCTAATTTTCAGAGAGTTTGTTGCTTGGGCAATATTTTGTTACTCCTTGTGCCAGATTGTTAATTCCTTTGCCAATTCTTTGTTCTATACCTTTCATTTCTTTTTCAGTATTTTCCTCAATCACTTTCATTGATCAAAGAAAAAAAATTAAAACACTTTACATTATAGATTCTTGGCTTAATCTCTTCCAGGAATTGTGGTGGAATTTGTGCTTGAGATGTGTTTTTATTAGAGACTTTGCTTGTAGGTGTTTTGGAGTCATTTTCTCTTTCTGAGTTTGTGCCTTTAGCATCCCTCCCACCATAATAGCTTTTTATGGTGGTGTAGTTTGGATTTTCTTTACTTTTTCTCATCCTTCCAGCCGATTTCCTGACTTTGGACTTGATTTTAGAACTGGGCTCTGACCATCTCTGGAGGGAAGTTTCTAGGCTAGTGCTGCTCTGGCTTTCTTTGTATAGTTAGGGTTTTTTAATTCCTAGATCTCTAACAAAGCTATTGTGATAAATATTTTACAATTTAAAGAACTGAGTCAGATAGGCTAAATGCCTTGCCCATTGTCACACAGCTATTTAAATTCCTGAGGATGGATTTGAACAATGTTCTTCCTGATTCTAGGTTCAGTGCTTTAACACTGTGCCAGCTAAGCTGCTTCAACAGTGTACTTGTCATGGAGTTATCCTATGTTCATTTAAAATAACTTCATTTTTAGCTTCCCAGGTTTTAAATGGATAATATGACGCTAGGGATTACTAAAATAGCATATCAAAACAATTTATATTTTAGTTGATTTTCTGTCTTGTAATATCATAGGTTAGGGTTTGTCCGTGCAAGAAAGCACACCTACCCCTCCCCATTTAAAGTAGTGTTTTCACCCTGATTTGAAAGTAGAACAGATCTATGGCATGCAAAATATAAGCAATGGTGAATCAGCCATTTATTATGTTGCAGTAGGCAGTGTGATAGTGCAAGAAAGAATTAGAATTGAGGCAGATTGCCCCTTTGTGATTCTAGGATTTAGGGGGATTAGAATTTTAGAGAGCATTTAATCCAGCATTCTGATTTTTACCAGTTAGGAAACTGAGATCCAAAGAAACGAAATGTTTTCCCCAGAATCACGTGGGTATCTTAGTAGCAGAGCCAGGTTTTAATCGTAAGTCTTCTGACTCTTACTTCACTGTTATTTCTATCATGCCACACTCCCTATAACATTTAAGTTCTGTCTGTGTCTGTTTCTAGTCATGCTATTTTGGGTAAGCCACTCAAAGTCTTTCAGCTATAGTTTCTTTATTTGAAAGATGTGGGTGGTATTTACAATACTTATGCTATTGACTTGTGAGGAAAATGCTTTTCATACCATATATTACCTTAAAATATATTTTTATTCATTGGGCATAACAATGATAGTCTTCTTCTCCTTGTGACATCAGATATAGCTTAGAATCAGATAGAGCTGGAAGGGATTGTAGAATTTATTTGGACCTGAACCACATGTTTTGTGCAAGAGGAAATTATAATTTTCAGTTGAAGTGGATCTCAAAGTATGACCTCATCCAGTCTCCTCTTTATACAGATGAGGAAATTGAAAGCCTTGAAATCTTAGTCGTGCCTAAGGATCACTAAGATATGTTCTCGTTGAGTAAATAGGTAATATGTTTAAAAATTCCTGAGTTTTTAACAATATTTGTTTGTAGGCCAAAAAAAAAATTGGTTGACAGTAATTTCCATAACAGTCAAAAGATTGATTTGGCCATTGATGTGCTGACACTTTTTTTCCTGCCTATTTGGAAATATTTTTCAGGTATATTTTCAATTAGTCAAAACATAGTCACTGTAGAGAGATATCTTAAATAGAAGCTATAATTTAAAAAAAATCTTTTGTTTCAGTGCAACATACATTTCGGTGAATTAATTTGTCAGCACATTTCCAGTTGCATCATCTGTCTAGAGATTTATAAACAACCTGTTATTTTTACATCTTCATTTTGTAAACACATATAATTATCTCTGTGGTTGTATTCCTGCTGCACTCCACCCTCATTCCTTAGCTTTTCCTATAAGGATCCTCTCATAAAGAGAAAGTCATATAGAGAGAAAGGTGGTATAGCATAATTCAGAGAGACATGATTTCAGGTCTACCACTTAATATAGCCTATTACTTTTGACAAATTATTTAATTTTTCTGAACCTCATTTTCCACATCTATAAAATAATTATAATTCTTGCCCTTCATTTTTGTTGTTGTTTAGTCATGTTCTACTCTTCATGACCCCATTTGGGGTTTTCCTGACAAAGATGTTGGAGTGGTTTGCCATTTCCTTCTCCAGCTCATTTTACAGTTGAGGAACTGAAGCAAACAGGGTTAAGTGAGTTACCCAGGGTCCCACAGATAGCGTCTGAGGCCCCAGATCTGAACTCAGGAAGATGAGTCTTCCTGATTCCAAGCCTAGTGCTCTATTCACTGAGCCACCTAACTACTCCTTTCTTATTTCATGCTATTATTTTGAGAATCAAATCAGGATAGTTTGAAAGTGCTTTGTGCTCTCAAAAATATTGCACAAACAAGTTACTTTCTGTCACACTCAATACATTCACGTTCTGATGACATCTTCTCCAGGGCTTCTTAAACTCTTTCTACTGGAGACCTCCTATCAGCACTTCTTAAACTATGTGAATATTCAAGGTCATGGGTAACTACATGGTGCAGTGGATGGAGTACTGCCCTCAGGTCAGGAAGACTCATTTTTCTGAATTCAAATCTGGGGACCCACATATTAATAGTTCTTTCTAAAAATTTGGTGCCAGTGTCAGTTTTTCTCATTTAGAATAGAGTGCTTTAGTTAGATGTGAGCTGTGCAAGTTTCCCTCTGCTTTGACTTTTTGTAGAAAGCTTGGAATGTCAACTAGTTGACAAGATTGCATGTTATGTTTGATTTGTGTTGTGGAGGAACAAAACTATGGGAGTCTACAGTGACCTTCTCATGAGCAATCTTCATTCCTGCACATTGGAAAGGAAAGTGAAGGTATGAATATCTCCACCACCAGTGGGCAGGTTATCTAGCACCCCAGGGAAGTTGTCAAGAATAGTTTCAGGAGGCCTCTTTTTAGACAGAATTTATAAAATATGCAGTGTTGTCCTTTCCCCTCCAAAATACAAATAGATATAATAATGCTATACATAAATATATGGAAGGAGAATCAAGTTGTTAGAGATAAGGTATAAATTTTCACGCTATATCCCTGACCTTTGAGGTAAATTCCATGTAGAGAGACACTATGCTGCATGGGCCCAAACAGAATATTAGGTTGGATGGAATGTTGCTCTAATCCAGCATTTAAGCCCTGTCCATAAAACTTTCTGTTCCTTGGCATAAGTTAAGAATTTTTTGAGATAATTTTGATACTGTGTAAATTGGAGGAAAGAGTAGAGGCTCTGGAATCAGAGGACCTGTGTTCACATCCTGTCTGTCAGGCATTTACCACCTATGGGATTTTGGGCCAATTACTTGACCTCTGAGGGGCTCAGTTTCCTAATTTATTGAGGGAGGTAATTGGGCTAGATAATCTAATTGGGCTAAGATAAATCTGTGGTCTTGTCGCTTTATTAAAAGTAATTTCTGACCTTGTCTAATAAGGAATATTTTCTTCTCTACTATTAATGACTTCTTTTTGAAATTTAAAGAAAAATTATAAAAAAAAATCCATATGCATACATACACACATTCTCTTACATAGAGAATTTTGCATCATAACCAACTACTAAAAGAATCTAATTCTGTATACTAGCATTTTGGATATAGGAGTTGTGTGGCAGTGTTCTGGTAAGGTAAATTATCCTTTTCATGGAATAGCCTCCCAGCTGTCTTTCCTGAATTCATCTTGATTTTTCAGTCCTACATCCTGCTACCACACAAGTCTTCCTTAATTATCACTTTGATTGTGTCATTCTTCCCAGAATCTTTCAAATTGTTCCTTAATTCTTACTATGTTCAATTCTGACTTTTCTGGCTTAAAAAAAAGTTTTATTGATATGTTTAGTTCATTTTTACATCACCATAATTTCCCTCAGTATCCCTGCATCTCCTTATCCCAAGGAACCCCCCCCAATAGTATTTTTGAAGACAAAAAAGAAGAAAAAATCAATATAGTTGGCCAATTCATTGAAAAAGTATGAAAATATATGCAATGTACATTTATTGGCCTCTGACCTCTGCAGACGGATAGGAATATCTTCTCATATCTCTTTGAAAAAATGTTTGTTCTTGATAATTTTCCAACATTGACTTCTAATTTTTGGCTGCATTTTTTTTTTTTTTTTTTTTTTGGCAAGGCAATCAGGGTTAAATGACTTGCCCCAGGGTCACACAGCTAGTGAGTGTCATGTGTCTGATGCCGCATTTGAACTCAGGTCCTCCTGACTCCAAGGTCGTAGCTTTATCTACTGCACCACCTAGTTGCCCTGACTTCTAATTTTTTTAATACTTGTTTTTCCTGTTTACATTGTATTTAAGATTTTGTTTTCTTCATTGTGTTTACTTTACTCTACCTCAGTTTGATGTGGATCCTACCATGCTTCTTTTTCATTTATTCATTCAATAAATATTCATTAAGCAGTTACTATGTGTCAGGCACTGTTGCTAAGCACTGGGTATACAAAAAGTGGCAAAAGACAGACCCTACATTCAAGGAGCTTATAATTTAATGGTGGGGACAACATGCAAACACATTCTTAAAAGCCAGCTATGTACAGGATAAGAAATTATTAATAGAGGGAAGGCACTAGGAATTAGGAGAGGTCAGAAAAGGTTTCCTATGAGAGATGGGATTTTTTGTTTAGAATTAGTGGAAGCCCAAGAGTTCAGTTTGCATAGCAAAGGAGGGAGAGTGTTCCAAGTAGAAAGGACAGTCAGAGAAAATGCTGGAGGGGAGAGATGAAGTATTTTGTTTGCCAACAGTCAGGAGGCCAGTGTCACTGGATTGAAGAGTAAGTGGCAGGAAGTAAGGTGTAAGAAGACTGGGAAGGTAGGAGAGGGCTGGATTATGAACAGCTTTAAGTGCCATGGGGGATTTTGTTTTTGATCATGGAGGTGGTAGTGACTCACTGGAATTTACTGAGTAGGGGGTGACATTGCCTGATCTGTGTTTTAGGAAAATTTCTAGTGGCTAAATGGAGAATGGATTGGAATGGAAGGGGCATTAGACCGGCCTATGCACCAGCAGGCTGTTGCAATCATCTCAGTTTGAGGTGAAGAGGGACTTTTACCAGTGTGACAGTGTCAGAGGAGAAAAGGGAACATATCAGAGAAATGCTGCCAAGGTGAAATTGACAGGCCTTGGCAACAGATTGGAGAGATGGGGGTGTGCAGGATAGCTCTTAGGTTGCAAGCCTGATTGGCTGGGAGGATGATGATGCCCTCTATTATCATAGAGAAGGTAGCAGGTGGAGAGGGTTTAGGAAGAAAGATGATGAGTTCTGTTTTGGACTTGTTGAGTTTAAGTTGACATACTAGACACCCAGTCCAGTATGTCTGAAAGGCAGTTCGAGGTAGAAGATTGGAGATCAGCACAGGGTTTGTGGCAGGATAGGGAGATTTGAGAATCTTCATCATAGAGATGGCATTTAAATCCATGGGAGTTCATCATGTAATATAAGATAGAGGGAGAAGAAAAGAGGATTCAGGACAGAACCCTAAAGGACCCCTACTTTTGGAGGGTGTGATCTGAGTAAGAATCCTGCCAAGGAGACTGAGAGAGAGCAGTCAGATAACTAGGAGAAGAGAGTGGTGTCTCAGAAACCTAGAAAGAAGGAGAAAAAGGGTAAAAACAATCCCTGCTGTCATGGAGTTCACAGTCCAATTAAGGAGGCAACATGCAGATAACCCTGTAGAAGCAAGACATACGCAGAACAAATGGGAAATAATCATCAAAGGAAAGACACTACTATTAAAGGGGATTAGGAAAAGCTTTTTTTTGAAGGTGGGATTTTAGCTGGGACTTGAAGAAAGCCAGGGAAGCCAGTTGGCAGAGGTAAGGAACAGGATATTCTAGGTATGACAGAGAAATTTTAGGATCCCTTATACTAGAGGGCAAAGATCCTAGTATTCCTTTAGACTTTAGTTCCTTTATCCAAAACACTTCCCTCCTTTCCTCAGTGAATTCAGAGCCTGGTATAGTCTTTTTCTGCTCCCCAACTCTTGTCCTTATACTAGGTGAACTAAACATAAAATTTGTTACTCCCTCATGCACTCTTAACACCACTGTTCCTCAGTTTACTCATTTCACATTACCTATCTATCCCACTTCAGGCACACAGAAATATGGTCAGACTCTTGATCTTACCATCAGCCACAAATGTAACATTTCCATGTTCGTGAACTCTGAAACTCCCTTATCTCGTCACAGTATGTTGTCATTTCACCTTTCCCTCTGCCTTCCAAACCCAAACTCTGTCCTTTGTCTACATCATAACTTCCAATTCCTCAAACAGTTGTTCTCTCCTATGCTATCACTTCTACTTGAGATACACTCCTCCTTTCCCCATCTTAATCCATTGGCAAATCATTTTATCCCTTCACTGTCCTTATAAGTTCCTTTCTGCAGGATCATATTGCTCATTGTACTCTACCAAGGCTCATCTTTGGGTCACTCCTCCCATCTGTTGACCTAGGTCCTATGAATGTGGTGCCAAATGAAGGTGGGCAAGAGTCATGAAGCTGTGTTGACTAGATATACTACAGACTCATGTCATGCAACCTCAAAAGTCCGCATTACTGAATGGCATTCTGTTTAGATCCCCCTAATTAGTTCACTGTCCTATTCAGTACAGCAGTTTTTTGAAACCTTTCCACCACTCTTCAGTTTCCCCATTTCTGCACCTCCTATCACTATCTCAGCTGAGAACCTTGCTTCGTAATTTCAGAAATAATTGTGGCCTGTGCTGAGAGCTGCTTCTCCTCTCTTCTCGTCTCACATCATGGAATTGCCTTTTCTCACTATCTCCTCCTTCACCCTGGCCTCATGTGAAGATCTGATCCTTCTCCTTGCCAAGGGTTTCACATTCTCTCTGATCTTTTCCAACAGATTTGCCCCTCTCTGTTATCCTCACTCTCTTACTTATCTTTAATCTCTCATGTGACTAAACTCATTAAGAAGGCAATCTACAGTCAGTGCCTCCACTTCAACTCTCTTCACTCTCAACATTCTAACTTCTGTCCTTATTCTACTGAAACTACTTTCTCCAAAGTTTCTAATGAATTTTTATTTGCTAAATCTAATGGCTTTTTCTCAGTCCTCATCTTTTTTTGGACTGCTAGGTAGCAGAGTAGCTATAGTGTTGGCCCAGGATTCAAATATAACCTCAGACATTTGCTAGCTGTGTGGCCCTGGGCAAGTCACTTAACCTCTTTGTGACTCAGTTTCTTTAACTGCAAAATGTGAATAATAATAATAACAATAATAATGATAAATGCTTCACAGAGTTGTGAGATCAGATGACATAACTAATGTTAAGTCTTTAGCACTCTGCACGGCACGTAGTCGATGCTTAATAAATGCTTGTTTTCATCCTTCCTTTTAACATCTATCATATAATCTGGTTGCCTCCTACCTTTCTAGTATTCTTACACTTCATATCAGCCTTCTTGCTATTCTTCCTCCAAGACTCTATGTTTTCTGAATCTGGGAATTTTCATTAAGTCACTCTCATGTTCCTCATCCCTATTTCTCGGCTTCTCAGTCTTCCTTCAATTATAACTGATTCTTCTACCTTTTCGATAGCCTTTCCCTTCACTCTTTAATCTTACTGCCTTCTCTCTGAGATTATTTTCACTTTTTCTTTCTCATTTTGTTCATACTTGTTTGCATGTTATTTCTTCCGTTAGACTGTTAGCTCCTTGCAGAAGGAATTGTTTTTTGCCTGCCTTTGTATCCTCATTGCTTACACTGTGCTTGCTACATAAGCTCATAATAAATGGTTGTCAACTTGCCTTAAGAATGATGAGAAGTCATGTGACAAAATTTGTCATGCATTTGATAAATAAGAAAACAAGTCATATTAGAAGAGAAAGTAAAAATGAAAATTTTTTATTAATAGAAGATGGCTGTCATAACCAAACCGTAGACAACCATTATTAGTACTAAATACATAGCCTCCAATGGCATATCATTTAAACACTTAAAAGAATAATAGATAACAAAATAAATTTTTTTTTTTTTTTGGTGAGGGCAGTTGGGGTTAAGTGACTTGCCCAGAGTCACACAGCTAGTGAGTGTTATGTGTCTGAGGTCACATTTGAACTCAGGCCCTCCTGACTCCAGGGCCAGTGCTCTATTAACTCTGCCACCTAGCTGCCCCAAACAGAATAATTTTTGAAAATGTTAATGTACTACTCTGAGTTAGACAAATAGCATTAAAAAAAGGAAAAAAAACTTGAATAAATGATTCAAGAATTTCAAGCTAAGAGATTTATAGGATCTGCTGAAGGAAGCTACTAATGAATATACTTATTTTACAGTACCATATCTTATTTTATATAATAGGCATTATCTTTAGTAGTAAATAAATGTAAAAAAGCAGAAATTCTAAACATCATAAATTATAATATAAAAATAGTAATTAATACTGGGAACAAAAGTAAAAGTACAGACATTAATGTAGACCTCCTGATGACATCTTAAATAATCAGTGGTTCAAACGGCAATCCATACAAACAGTTTTGTTAAAGGGAATGATAAAGACAGTATTCCATAATTTTTTGGATCCATGTAAGTCAGCCTTTAGAGGGTAATTTATACCTCAGAAAAAAATATATTAACATAATTGAAAAGAGCACTGATGGAATGAATATGCAATTCATTGATCTTTTTTTTAATCAAGAAATTATCCCAAAATAAATACAATGAATGAAATAATGAAGATTGGAGAATAGTTAAATAGGAAAACAAAAATAATATAGAGTTGATAAAACTGAAAACCAGAATAGACTTTTAAAGAATCAAGAATCTTTAATACCTATACTCTAAAATTATTCTTAAATTGAGAAACAAAATGCTTTGAGACGTATGATCCTGATATCTAAACCAGAGAAGTATAAAGCAAACAGATTTACAGATCAATATTTAAACCAAATCCTAGCAAAAAAGCCTTTTGCTGAGCCCTTCATACTTAAAACCTAGTTATTGTCTCATTCTTTCATGTATGTTTCATTTCCATTGCCAGAGATTCTAATCTAGGTCTTAAAACAGTAATTCCAGTGCTCTTCTCTCTCGGCTAGGCTCAGAACTCAAGTCATGGGTTGTATTTTTTATTTGTATCCTGCCGTGTTGAGAATGTAGTGGAGAGGATTCTTGTTCCTGTGTTGTTTGGTTCATATACCTGTGAAAACAGTTCCCATTCTATTGTTTGGTAATTAAAAGTACTCATTTGTTGGTATGTTTACTGAATAACCAAATGCACTAGAAGTAAGATTATTAACCAGAGTAAATTATTCTTAATAAAAAAATTCCACCAGTGTTTCCTTTAAATAGCAAACTCTTTCTTATCAACAGCACCTTTAACATTGTTTCATTTACCAAAATATTATTTAGTCTCTCTTTTCAAACATGTGACTCCGACTGAAAAAAAAAAATATCTGTAGTGGAGGCTTTCTTGTTCCCTTATTTTTTACCTAAACCATTTTATCCTTCAATGGCTTATGCATCTTTGGTTTTGGAAGCCACACCTACTTGAGTCTTGAAGTATATCATTCTTAGGGTCTCTTCTAGTTTCAGAATTCTGTGATTTTGTTAACAGGCCATGTTCATCTGAAACTGGGGGGCTTCAGAGCAGTTGTCCTCAGGGACTCAGTCTTGTAGGACTGAGACCAAAGTCTTTGTAAGTGTCTGTCTTTATAATTTTCAATCAGGGAATTAAAAAGCATTTATTAAGTTTTTTTATGTGCCAGACACACTTGGGATATCTTAGAGAATGGTTCCTGCCTTTCAAGGGGCTTTCATTTTAAAGGGAGAGACAGCTTGTCAACAGCATATGAGATGCACACAGAGTTGGTGGAAGATGATTTCAGAGTGTAAGGCACTGGTAGTTGAGAGAATTTAAATTCAGACCTGAAGAAAGAAACTAAACTGAAAGGAAGACTTATCATCTTCAATTGATGTAGTTGTTATTTTTTTGAGTCATACTTTTAAAAAGTTCTTTTAATTCCGATTTGTTTCAGGTTGTTATATAGTATTACCTTGTATCTTTTTGGTATTAGTAATTGTGGAAATTTTATCTCATCTCCTGGTTTATCTCTCTTTACTTGTTAAAAGACAATCTAGAATTCAGGGGTGAAGAACTAGAGGGCTACATCTGGCCTCTAGGCTGCAGGTTCCCCACCCATGAATTGATCTTAATCCCGCATTTTATAGATGGGAAAGTAGGGTTGCCACCCCTGTCTAAACAGCTACAGGCAAAGTTTTTGGATTCTAGCCCTGGTTTCTTTCACCACAACATACTACATCCTTTTGAAATGAAATATTCCCTGAAATCATAATTCAGGGCTTAAGCCTATTCATATAAGTTTTGAGCATAAATTCTTATGGTTCTATATTTTGAATTTTGCTGTTTTTCAGCCAACTGATAAGAGTCTCAAGATTTTTTTATGACACAATGCTGCCACTAACTGGTTTTCTTGTGGTACTGCATTTTTCAGTATAACTTTTAAAAAATCTACCTGGAATTAATGTGTTTTGGATTAAGAAATTTTGACTCTGACAGTAGGCTAGCATGGATTAAAGAAATGGTAAGACTGTTCTCTAAAAAGTAAATATTGGTTTGGTTAATATGTAATGTAACCACGACATAAAAATAAATTTATTTACTTTGAAAATATCAGATTCCACATGAATTTTAGTTTTCCTTTAAAAAGTGTTCCCCAAAAGGTTTTGAATTATCTGAAATGTTTCATTATGAAATGTTTAAAAGTATATATTCTAGACTTAAATATTTTAAAACTTTCTTGATTGAAAAGCTTCATGCTGTATTATCTTTCTGGTTAATTTTCAAATATATTTTCAAGCCCAAAAGGTGTTTGGGATGGGGTGCTGGCAGGTGGGGTGGTTTGAATCCCTGGTTGATGTAGTAAATTTAAATGTGTTTAAAAATTAAAAAAAAAAAAGAATGCTTCCATGAGTCTAGAAGTTTTCCTACAGTTGCACATACAATTACTCACTGGGAGGTTTTGGATTTTGTGCCTTGCTATTCTGATCCTTACACTATATGAAGTCCATACTTGAAACTTTTCTGTCTGTGCTTGCAATTTGGGTGTATCCTTGATATCTTTATTCTTAATTTTCTTCCATGACTTTCCTGATATCTTTTGAGATAGTTGAATATTAAGGAGAATTTTTAATTAGAATGAGATACTGGATTTTCTTTTGGTTACTCTCCTATCTGCTCTGCTTTTAAAATTAAAAACTGCTTTAATGGTAATTCAGTCTTTTTTTTTTCTATTCAAAAGTGTTGAAAACTGTGAGTAGATGAAAATTCTCTTATCTGGATTTTTTTTTAATTGATATTTTGTACATCCTGCTTATTTTTCTACTCCTCCTCAGAGAGCCGTCCCATGTAACAAAGAATAGAAACTAACATTACATATCAGTTGAGTCTGATGGTATGTTTAGTGCTCCTCATGAAAAGTCCTACCCTTCACAGCTCCCTCAAAGAAGGGGAAGAGGTATATCTTCTCATTACTTCTTGGTCATGATACTTATACCATATCAGTATCATTTGTCCTTGTTCTTTGCATTTTTATCATCCAGAAATTTTTTTGTGCTGTGTAATAGAAAAATAATGATACAGCCAGTTGGTCATGTTTATAGGGAGCTGCAGCAGCAGTCAGAAAGATCTGAGTTCCATTGTGTCTTCAGACATTTAACTAACTGTGTCAGCCTTGACAAGTCATTTAACCTTTGTCAGCATCAGGTTTCTCTTATGTAAAATGGGAATAATTATAGTCCTTTACTTCTTAGGGCTGTCATGAGGATAAAAGAAGATAATGTTTTTAAAGTGCTTCAGAAACAAGAAGCCTGACAGGATTTTTAGCTTGACCTTAGCATTTACTACTTTTGTGATCTTGGGCAAATTACTTAACCTCTCTGAGCCTCAGTTTCCTTACCTGTGAAATCTGTATACTTAACTTCCTACTTCTCTTTTAAACCATGAAGCACAACAGAGATTAAAGAGGCCTTTAAAATCACCTAGTACAATTTCTTCACTTTACAAGTGAGGAAAATGAGATCCAAGCAAGTGAAATGATTTAAAGTTATGCAGATGCTTTAATAAGTCATAGAGCCATATTTGAGCCCAGGTCTTCGGGTATAGCAAATGTAGTGCTCTACCACATTTTTACTACCTTCTGTGTCTTTTAAAATTTCTAAACTTTAGAGATGACTCCTAAACTCTTGAAGATCATGTCAAGGAAAAATGGTTAAACAAGTCCAAACTGAGCGTAGAAGATATATGTGTGGTCTTTAAGCACTTTATCTGAGGACTAGCCTAGTTAAGTGTTGAAAGACTTGTCCCCAGAGAGTTGGCTGCTAGCTGTTACAGTTATGTCTGCTTTCAGACCTCAGCTAAGAAGTTGAGAAGGCTGTTGATTTGTTCCTTAAATGGTGAGTTCCTTAAATGGACCATAGATTGTTGAAGCATTCAGATATTAGCTTTGAAAATAAAAGTACTGGCTTAAAGGTTCTTTAAATAATGAAAAATATCTTTTATTAATAGGGTAGATCTTTCAAAGTGAGCAAAAATGCATGAAGTGCTTTATAGAGAGGTCTGGTTGATATAATTGTGCAGGAAAAAAGGCATGAGGAAAAAATTCTTAGGAAACTAATTAGCAAATTTACAAAAGAAATGAGAGATCTATACTGGAGAGTAGAACTGTATTTCTGCTATAGAGAATAGTTGTAGTTCTCTTTTTAATTTCCTCCATAATTCTCTCCAGTCTGCTTTTCTATCCCTAAAACAATTTTAATTTTTTAACTTCATATGTCAACCTTTGTTTTTACATTACCTTTATTTTCCAATAGCTACTTCAGCCTTCCCATTCAGGGAGCTACTCATTCAATAAAGAATATAAAATAAAAAAGTATTTAAACAAAATTAAAACTTCTGTCAAATTTTATACTATATGTTATTTTCGTGATCTAAGTCTCCCACTTCTGCCAAACAGGGAGGGAGGGAGGTACATTTTCATATCTATTCTTCAGGACCAAGGTTGGTAATTAAAATTACACAGCATTTGAATTCAATATTTGTTATTTTTGTTTATGTTTACCTTGTATTCATAGGATGTACTGATTTGGTGGTTCTTGTGACATTTTCTATTAGTTTATATGTCTTCTCACGCTTCCTCATGTTCATGATGTTTCTCCTTGCTTATTTTACAGTAATCTTTCAGTAAATTAATGTCATCATAGTTTCTTTTAACCATTTTTATTGCATCGGAATCTACACTTGTTCAGCCCTTTCCCCCTTCTCTGTCACTATATAAAGCCCTTTCAGAAATACTTTGTTGTATATGGTACTGTTCTTTCTATCTTTGATTTTCTTTAGGTTTCTGCCTAGCAGGGGAATTTCTTAAGTCTTTTCTGCTTCAGTTTTGTCATCCATATGTAAAACTGAAATTATACCTATGTCATATAGTATTGTTGTGAGTATCAAAGGAGAAAAACTATGAAGTGTTGTGCAAACCTTAAAGTATCATTTCTTGTACATGGTTTATGAGTTATTTACTTTCTTAGTATAATTCCATATTGGTTTCTAGAATATTTGTATAAATTAACAGCTTCACTAGCAATGTATTAATGTGTTTTTTCCCACTCTCCCAACATTGACCATTTTCATTTTTTGTCATGCTTGTTGATTTTGTAGTGTGAGGTAAAATCTCAGAGTTGTTTTGCTTTGTATCATTTATATGGCTTTCAATAGACTATAATTCTTTTTTAGAACTCTTTATTGATAGCCTTTGGCTATCAATAAAGCCATTATGAATAAGTTTTGGTCTTATAAATTTGTCTTAACATTGTAAAAGCTGTGTTTTTATTTATCGTTAATGACTTCATTTTTGGAAAGTCCTAGGATCTAATCCTTTAAGTGACTTTTTATAAATAAGTGTTTGTTGATGCTTTTAAAAATACCATCTTAGCTTCCACCACTCGTTTCTGCAGAACCATCTCATATAATAATATTTTTTTAAAAGACAAATTAAAGGAAAGAGGAAAAAAATACCCAGCCTAATTAGTATTTCAAAAAAAAATCTGAGAATATGTGCAGTATGCAGCACTTTTGGACCTTCCATTTCTGCAAAGGGGGTAGGTGAGAGTGTTTTCTCATATATCTTATTTTGACCCATGCTTTTTCTGGCTGATAACATGATGGTTTTCTTATGAAAATCCTTGTGAGTCTTCAAAGAAATTGAGGAAGTTGTCTTAACTAGTTCAGATAATTAATAATTTTAGCAAAGGATGAAGGCTACAAAATAAACCTACAGAAATCAATCACATTTCTATTTGGTTGGAATGAGAGATGGAAAGAAATATGGCAGAATTTACACTTAGACCAAGATATTAGCACTTTATTTTATAATAAGTTCAGAATGTATACATGACTTGGATATTAAAGGTGATGATGATGATGAGAGAGAGAGAAGTGAGCTGACTACTTACCTTTTGCAATTTTGAGTGGAAGATTAATTCTTAACCCAACAATGGGTGGAGGGAATTACAAATGGCAAATTAGATAATTTTCATCAAATGAAGTGAAAAGTTTTTGCACAAAATGAACACATTTAGTTTCAGAGGAAAATATTTATATATCAAATACTTTACCAGGGATTTGATATCCAATATGTATTGACAAATAACACATGTAAAAATCTCAATAGAGAAATGCTTAGGGGTTATGAATAAACAGTTCTCAAAAGATAAGTTGCCAATGATTACCAATAATATAAAACAGTGTTCCCAGTAAATAATAATGAGAAATGCAAATCTAAACAACCTTAAATTTTCATATCCTGTCAAGAAAATTAGTAAGGATAGAAAAATTAGTCATTACTAGAGAGGTTTTAGGAAAGCAAACATACTAAGGTATTATTGGCGGAGCTGTGAATTGGTACAACAATTCAAGAAAGTAAGTTGTAATTATGCAAGTTAGATGGCTAAAATAGCCATATTAATTGACCTAGAATCAGTACAACTATTCACAGAAGAATTTGTAATTAGGCACATAAAGTGACTAACATCTAGTGACTAATATCCACTGACCCAGCAATTCCCCTTCTAGACATATGCCATTCATACTGGCTGTTTCCTTTTCCTTTTCTCTCATTCTCTTCTAAAATTGAGCAGCCTGGCTTTTTGTCCTTATCCTTCAAACTGAGGCAACCCTCTCCAAAATTATGAGTGATCTCTCAATTTCCAAATATAATGGCCTTTTCTTAGTCCTTGTTCTTCTTGACCTTTCTATAGCATTTGACACAGTTAATCACTTTCTCCACCTGGATACTCTTCTCTCTAGGCTTTCATCTCACTACTTTTTTCTGGTTTTCTTTTCTACCTGACTTCTCATTTTTCTTTGCTGGTTCTTTATCTGTGTCTGTCTACTAACCATGAATGTCCTTGAAGGCTTTGTCCTCAGCTCTCTTTGCTTTTTTCTTCATATTGTTTGCTTATCTCATCTCCTGTGGGTTCAATTATGATCTCTTTGTAAATGATTCTCACATCTTAAGAATTCAGCCTTTGTCTCTTTTGTTGAACTACAATCATGAATCATTAGCTTACGTTTTGGGTGTTTTGAACTATATGTCCTGTGTACACCCCAAAGTTAACCAAAACAACTCATCTTTTCCCTTAAACCTTTCACTCTTCTGAACTTTACTATTACTGTTGAGAGCACCACCACCCTCCCAGTTACCTTCAGGTTTGTCGTTATCCTTCAAGCCTCAAGCTTCCTCTGCATAGCCATCTATTGCCAAATATTGTAATTTTTTCTTTCACAATGTGTACTGTCTATGTCCCCTTCTTTCTACTCACACAGCTAGAATCCTAATTTAGACTCCTGTTGCCTATCATCTAGACCATTAAAGCAGCATTCTGACTACTTTCCCTGCTTGAGGTCTTTTCCCCTCTTCCTGTCACCTTAAGGATCAAATAGAAAGCTTTGACTTTCAGTGCCCTTTACAACTTGACCCCCTCCTACCCTTTTCTTTTTCTTTCACCTTCCTCATCCTGTATATTTTGTGACTCAGTGACACTTTTCTCCTTGCTGACTCTTGCCCAGGATACTTCATCTTTAGACTTTTGACATTTTTTCTGGACGTTCCCTATGCTTGGAATACATGTCTTCTTATCCCTACCTGTTGGCCTACCTGGCTTCCTTCAAGTTCCAGTTAAAATCCTGCCTTCTATGATGTCGTTCTTGATGCTAGTGTCTTTCTTCTATTGATTATTTCCTATTTATCTTGTTTGTACATAATTGTTTTCATGTTTTCTTCCCCATTAAATTGGGAACCCATTGAGAACAGGTATTGTCTTTAGTCTTTCTCTGTATCCCCAGCATTTAACTCGGTGCCAAGGCAGATTGTGGGTACTTAACACATGCTTAGTGACTTTCTGACTCACTGTGGTAACGATATATTCTATAATTCTCTGGCCTCTCTCAATCTTTCCTTACTAATGCTTTGTAATTTTTTTTTCTTCACCACCTTCATATTCCTTTCTTTGTACTGACATCACCAAGTGTCAGCACATGTGTTGATTTAAGTTTGAGAGGTTTTTATTGAGTTCTTTGTTGAAGTTTTCTACTTCATCATCTGCAATTGATGTTGGTGCATAAGGTTCTATTATTTTCATGGTAGAATTTTGCACATATTAATCAGAGCGCTGAAGTACAAGATGGCTCAATGTCACAGCAAATAATGTTTCTTATTGTCTTTTGATATTTAATAAAACCTATTCTGCCAAATCTTTTGGGGGTTTTTGCCTTTTCATGAGCTATTCTTTCGTTTTTCTTTTTTCTACTCATTTCATTTATAATGGAAGTAGACACAATGATTCCAGGTCCTCTACTAGTATGTTCCCTTATTGATTATTAGACAAAGATCTCACATTTAAAGCTGCAGCTATGAAGTTAATGTTTATTAGCAATCCTCCTCTTCTTACAGTCCACATTCCTGTCAAATTGGACATGACATGCCCTTTCCCACTGCTTTGTCTTCATGTTGGCCTTCCCCTTTGCCTAAAATCTACTCATTGCTCATATATCTGCCTGACACAATTAATGTTTCTCTTCAAGTGCAGATGCCACTTCCTCCACGAAACCTTTCCTGATAACTTCTGTCACCTAACTTAAAAGTGTTTATAGGAACCTCAATCTAGAGTTAGAAGGGACATGTTTATTTTACATGTGAGGCTACAAAGTGACTTGGTCAAGGTCACATTGGTTGTCAGTTTCAGAGTCAGGCTTTGAGCCTATGCCCTTTGTTTCCAGAGTCCTTGCCCTTTCTGCTATCTTACCTCTTTTTCTTCCTTTTTACCTTTTCCAAAAGCATTTTGGACCTATCTTGTGTCTATTTTTGCTTTCTCTTGTGTTATATTTATTTATGTAAGTTCTTGCCTCCCCCAGGGCTTTCGTTTCTACCTCAAAGAACATAAGTTGTTTGAAGGTACCACTATGATATTTTTAATCTTTATCTTTATCTCAACTACATTGTCTTTCCCATTGGTTCTTAATGCATATTTGTCCACTGGATCAAGACAGGAAGGATGAAATACACATTTTATTTTATAAAAGTTTGTCATGAGGTACAAAATATAAAAAGTTTTCTGGTAAACTAGGTTGTTCAACTAAGCTGTTTCAGCTAGACGTCCCAACTTAGGCATGTTTCTGGTTGATGTTTTACATCAAATATTATATAAACGATCATTATTCAGTACTTAGACTTTTTTTTTGTTTCAAGGTATTTTTGATTTTATTTCTTTCTCTATTTTTAAATAATAGGATCTGACCCACAGGTAATTGACTTGTACCTTTTGCCTTCCTTACTGGGACCCCCCCCCCCCCCCCAGGACTAAAGTGCTAAATAATCTTTAATAAGTATATTCATGTTGTTTGTGAATTTCTTTCCAGTAATGCTTTAGATTTTCTTTTTCAGAGCAAGAGGGACCATCTTCTTATGAATGTCAAATGGTACTATCGTCAGTCTGAAGTTCCTGATTCTGTCTATCAGCATTTGGTTCAAGACCGGCACAATGAAAATGGTAAATACTGCTCCCTACTGTTAGCGCCATTTAGTGTTTGCAAAGGAGTGTCCAATGAAAAGTTATTCAAGAGTAGCACAGGAAATAAATCAATATTAAATATTAGTTCAAAACCTTCAGTTTTCTGTCCACTAGAATCTAAATGCCCACAGCATTGCAGGAAGAGGTAGGTAAGGAGTTTGATTTGTAGATTAAGATATCATACAACTAATTCATTTACTCAGACTGCAGAATTGAAAAGGGAAAACAAATCTCTCTTCTTTTTGACTTAAATTAAGGTGTGTTATGTAAAGTAATTTTTGTAATATCAGTAAATTTGAGGCACATACTCTAAATATGTTTATTTTTATAAATAGATCTTTTCCAGGACTTACGTCCATCATGTGTATGCGTGCGTGTGTGTGTGTGTGTGTGTGTGTGTGTGTGTGTGTATGTGTATGTGTATGTGTATGTGTAAAACCCTTGGGAGATTGCTTTGCCTAGTGTACCGAGTCAGTATGATCTTGATTCAGCACAGGACTCTGAACCATACATACATTCTACTTGTTAGGTTGCCTTGGGGAAACTACTTAATTTGTCAGTGCCTAAGACACCAATTGCAATGCAGATACTGAGGAGGTTTCCTTATCTGAAACTACTACAGTCACAGGCCTAGACTCTGTATGTGTATTTTACCCTTCATATTTTGTTAATTTATCTTTTCCTTTAAATTGCTGTTCAGAACAGTCAGTAAGGTTGTTGTTGTTGTTTTTTTTTTTAGAGATAGTAGTATCATAGTTTTTACACCATTTTTAATACCTAAAAAAATCTCCACGCCCCCCCTCCCCAACATTTTTGACCCATAATCAAGACTATAAACCCTATAGGATTATATTTGGTCACTTCTGCTTCTCTTCTTCCTAGCCCCAATATTATGAAAAAAAACTATAATTATTTCCTTCTGCAAGTTCACTGATGTACATTAACCTCAAAAGAAAATGTGTTATTGTTTTAAAAAACTATAACTTATTTCTTTGGAAATTATTACTAAATTAATTTTTGTTGATGTAGATGTTCTCTCAGAGCACATAGTGATGTATTTGAGTGTATTTTTTGATGAGAATTGTGCTTTTTTTATTATTGTTTCTATTCACAGTATTTAATGTTCATATTTAATGTTATTTCATGATTGCCAATCCAGCCTCAGTTCACTGCTTGTATAAAATACAATACTCAAAACTGTTCTCTAACTAGCTTTGCAGTTTGTTCTACAGCTTTACTGTACATGTGTCTGTACCTATAGACAAAAAGCATAAATTTTCTCTTTTTGCCATGTAAGAATTCAAATGAAATTTAGCAGAAACATGACATCTCATCTTAGACTTTTCTTCTTTGAATCTTGAAGTTTTCAAAAAATAGATACAACTTTTCTTTTGAATACTATTCTTTGTAGTTTCATTGTAATCATCTATGCAGAACTGAGTCTATAGTTTTCTTTTTAAAAATATTTCTTAGTTTACTAAAAAAAAGATTAAATTAGTAAATATATGAGTAACTTTTAAGATATATACTTAGATCCTACTAGAGTATGCTTGTTCTGACAATATTTTTTTCCTTTCTTTATCAGCAGAGTATTTTCCCAGCCTTTGGTTCAAAGTTTCTTTTAGAAATCTGTATTTGTAGGAGGGACCTTTAGGAGATTGAATTTTTCTTTGAATAGTATAGCAGTAATGAGGAGCAGCTAGAGAGGATAATTTTCGGGAACTGCAGTTGAAATTTTCTAGAAACATGGGAAAAGTCAGCATTTAGTAAGGCAAAGAAAAATGTATATGGAGAATTTCAGAAAACCATTTCTGAAATTGGATCTTTTATAAGTAAGAAATATAAGGGGCAGAATTAGCTAAGATTTTGTTAAATTTTGATTGAGAACTCATGCCAAAGAAGTTATAATAGAAAATATAGGTATGTTGGCTAATTTGCTTACTTTTGATAGAAAGTTAAAAGTTGAGCTTTTGAAGTCTAGAATTTGTGTGCTTTTGTGGCAGATTTCATCCATTAGATGCAGCTATTGCCTGTGTGCAGGTCTGTGACTCCTTGGCTTGAGAATGATGAGCTCATTCAATTTAATCAAATTATAGTTGCTTGTTAGAAACAAACCAAACAGACTCCATTGCTCTGTAGTTTGGAATTGATAACTTTGTCCCTCCCACTCTGTTAAGACTTTATATGTTTTTTGGTGACCATGTCACATTCTACTCCCTTCTGCCTCCCTTTTGCTTTTAGGATAAAATATAAACTACTCAGCCTGACATTTAAAGCTTTCTATAATACCTATCAACTCATCTTTTCATCCTTACTTCATTTCTTTTGATACATTCTCCATTCCAGTTGGACTGACTTGGTCACTAGTAGTTGTCTCTGTCTTGCAGTCCATCCATCTATATCTTTGCCTGCTTTTGTGTACAACTCGTTTTTCCCTCCTGTAATGCCCCACTTCCCCTCACTGCCTCCTTTACAGCCTTGAACTTTCTTCAGAGCGTGGCTGACCTGCTCCCTCTAACTCAGGCCTTTTCTTTACCTCTTCTCTTCTACCCTGACACTAGCAGTTTCTGGAAATCACTCTGTATTACTTTGTATATTCTTCACATTTCCTTTTTTTTACATGTTGTAACCCCCATAACAGAATGTAAGCTGCTTGAGAACAGGGACTTAAAAAAGTTTTGTCATTGTATCCCCAGTTGTTAACATGGGGCTTTTTATATAGCACTTCATAATTGTGGTGAGTTATGTGAAAGCAATATGGCCTAGTTGATATGAGTGGATAACAGGCCCACCTTGGAATCAGGAAGACCTGGGTTCGAGTCATACCTCTAAACATACTCCTGACATTGTGCTTCTGTAAAGGATGTGCCAATTTATAGCCTTCTGGCTCTATTTAGCATACCCTTACACTTTAGAGCAAAACACCCCTCCCTGGCCACCAGTTCACTATTTGTTTTTCTATCCTTTTATATTGTAAACTCTTGGAATGCAAGGATTACCTTCCCCTTTTTACTTGTATTCCCAGTGCTTGGTACATTGTAAGTGCTTAATAAGTGCTTTCTTATTCTTTCGTTAATTAATTGATTGATTGACTCTTATTTTGTGACCATGGCAAATCTCTTAACAGTACTACAGGCAACTGTTCTACCACCATAAATTACATGAGTTATCGATTTTCATTGGTGAAAGACGTTTCCACCTCAGGAGTTTCTCATACTAATGAAATCCTTGATCTTGATGCCCACCCTGCTCAAGTCATCATGTTCTCTTATGTGTGTTTAAAATAAATTTGGGGATTTTCAATGATTTTTTTAAAAAAAAAATGGTAGTAAATTGGAATAGGAGGTAAGGTGATTGGTTTAGGAAAGATGGATGTTTTAAGAACCCCTATCTTATGCCCTTCTTTTTCTAACAGATTCTGGACGAGAACTTGTCATTACAGACCCAGTTATCAAGAATCGAGAGCTCTTCATTTCCGATTATGTTGACACTTACCATGCTGCTGCCCTTCGGTAAGTGGCAGAGTTTAGATGAAAGTCTCATATTAAGTAGAAGATATTCAGTACAAGTGGAAAACATTCAGTCTACCATGTTATCTTCTAGAGATGATTACTGCACTTATTCTACTTAATTATTTTAAGCATGTGCAATAATAAATCAAGGGCAAGTATTTAATCTGGGAAGATGTGACTTCAAAATTCTGATGCTGGAATCCTCATTAATATATTATATGCAAGAGATAATTGCATTTCATCTTTTAGAGGCCCATTCTTCTTCCTTTATTAACCTAAATTCTCCTTCTCTCCTCTCCTCTCTCCTCTTCTCTTGCTTACCTTCTCTTCCATTTTATCTGACATTGCCTTAAAAAATGCTCACCCAGTTAAATTTATTAAACTCTGTGTCTAAAGCTATTGCATGTGAGCTGCAAAGACAATTTGTAATCATCTGTGTTTTATGCTCAACAGAAAAAACAAAACTATTTTATTCTAGGTAGATTTTGTGTTTAAATATCGTGCTTTGGCCTTCGAAGTAGAAGGAGAAGCAGGATAATTTTTTTTCCTCCAATAAAGAAAGATTTTTTTTCTGGCCATTGTTGCTTTTAGATTATCAGTAATTGGAATGGATATTGCCATATGTGGATGGAATAATTTCTCTAATAAAAATGTTCAGATGATGTTTCACTGAAAGCATCTAGAAAGGGTTTTCCCTGTTTAAAGCCACTTCAAGAAAGGCCCTTACTGCAAGGCAAATTAGCATTAACTTCTAATATGGGAGCAGGAGGTGTTAGCGGTTAGGGGAGAGAGTCTTTTATTTTTTTTGACGTAGAGAACTTTAGATAAACTTAGAAAATTTCAGTGTTTTGTGATAGTCTTTCATCCACACTCCAGAATCCTTTTTATGGCTCCATGAAGGTAATTTCTAACATTCATTTTGCATGTCAGAAAGGATAGTAAGTTAATGAGAAGTTTGCTTGAATTGACTGACCTAGGTTTTTTAATTAAATTGGCTTAGAAATCAAATGTGTAGAACCTTCCTTTTTTTCTTTTCCTCACCCTCCCTTCTTTCTCGTTCTTTCTCATTTCCCTCACCCCCTCTTGCCCCCCCATTCCCCTCCCCCCCATTATGATATGGCTTGGGCATTAAGAAGTTAAGCAGTTTAGAGGTCTTTTGAAACAAATATATGTGATATGATTGGTCTGATAAGGCCAGTATTCTGACGTCACAAACATCTTAGATTTGCAAGTTTAATATATATTTTATGATGATTTTGTACTTTACTCTTCTGGGGAATTTTTACTTGATTTCTAACACTTTTACAAGCGTCATTGGTCTAGTTATAATGAAGCATTTCAGTCTGATTTTAAAATAGTTTGCTGCGATAAATAGTTTCCTATCTCAGGGCTGATTTGTTAAAGATTTTAACATGGTATGATTCTTCCCTCTCCTTTCACACTTCTTCTAGCCAGTAAGATTTAGAGTTTTGAAATGACATCAATGTTTGAATTCCATATCCCTGAGCAGGTCCTTGATTGGACAGTTTGATCTTCATTGTTAAATAATGAGTTTTGTTTGAAGACATTTTGGCCGTTTTAGGAAAAAAAAGTTTTTACAAAATTTATCTTTTAAAATATTTTGGTTATTAAATAAAATACAACTGCCTGTATCTGTTTCCAACAAAATGAGGCACAAGATGATCAGTTATTTAATGTATTTATTATGTGCCTGGGAAGACTCTTTTTTTATTGAGTGATCCAGCTTCTTATCCCTAGATTAGAGTTCTTTTGTTCCTTAATAGTCTTGTTATTGGTGTCATCACAAAAGAAGTCAGTCACCTGGTAGCCTCCTTTCTGAGGATAAACCTCACTACTATTCCTCCAGTCTGTTGCAAGATCATACTGGAAACTTCTGTACTTTAGGAGGATGTGCCAGAGCTTAGGCACTACCTGGACATTCCTCATGAGCCACAAGTCACTGCCACGCCATAATGAGGCAGTAGAGTGGGACTTCAGTGGAGTGGCCTTGACACTTGAGGTATTTGGTAGTCTCGGTTTAACTGGAAAATCACTTTTTTTCTAGAAGTGCTAAACAAGAATAGCTAGGCCTCTAAGTTAATAATTCTCTAGGCTGTTCAATTTCCTGTATCATTACCATCTGGAAAAGTGTATTGATGACACAGTGTCACAGAGAGAGGTTAACCTATTTAGGTCTCATGGCACCTTGAATATCAGTAAAAATAATTTTATTGTTTAGTCACGTCCAACTCTTCATGACCTCATATAGGATTTATTTTGGCAAAGATATGGAATGGTTTGCCATTGCCTTCTTCAGTGAATTAAGGCAGTGACTAAGTGATTTGCCCTGGGTGACACAGCTAAAGAATGTCTGAGGTAGATAGGGTTTGAATTCAGATCTTTCTGACTCCAGGCCAGTGCTCTATCCACCCAGCCACCTAGCTGTCTGCATGTAAAAATAATAATAACTTCCATTTCTGTAAGAATTTATTGTTTATACAAACCCTCACAGCAGTCCCATGAAAGAGTGCCATTACTGTGATCCCCATTTTGCAGGTGAGTAAAGGGAAGCTCAGAAGGGTTAAAAGAACTACCCAAAGTCACACAGTAAGTCTCAGAGCCAGGACTCATCCAAGTATGCTGACTTGTATCACAGCTAATAATAACTGTTATTTCTTAGAACTTGAAGATTTACAAGGCGTTTCATATAAATTATATTATTTAATTCAATCTTTACCACAAACCATTGAGAGAGATGCTGTTATTATCCCCATTTTACAGATGAGGGAATTGAGATTTAGAGAGGTTAAGTGACTTCCCTAGGGGATGATACAGTTGTTCATAAACTTACTATTGTTGCAGTGGGCTTGGCTTGGCTTTTCATATCACCTAGTCCTATAAAGTAGTAAGATGTGACTGCCTTAAAAAGAATTCTTTCACTCTAATTCAGATACTTCCTAATTTTTATAGGCATAAGCTAGATACAGAAATGTCACATGGATTTCATCAAGTTAATTTCTTTGTACAATTACCCTTATACTTCTTACCATCTCTTAGCCTTTTTTTGGGGGGGGGGGGTGAGGCAATTGGAGTTAAGTGACTTGCCCAGGGTCACACAGCTAGTAAGTGTCAAGTGTTTGGTCTGAGGCCGGATTTGAACTCAGGTCCTCCTGACTTCAAGGCCGGTGCTCTATCTACTGTGCTACCTAGCTGCCCCCTTCTTTTTTAGCTTTTGAGCTATTCCTAGTCTTATAAGGTTCAAGATTCCTTAGAATGATGGACCACAGCTATTATTATTATCATGAGATTCTAGATATATTGCTGATAACAACTGTAGTGGTCAACTAGGCTATCACCTTCATTTTACAGATGAGGAGACCCAGAGAAGTTGTGTGATTTGTCTGTGGTCATACAGATAGTAAGAATGAGCAGCAGGATTCTGGGTCCTGCTTCAGAATCTGGAACCAGCTCTCTCCCATCTCATTTTTCTATCACAGTATTTTATGTACACATAATAATCATAGACTCAAAAGATTTAAAGGTGGAAGGGAACTCTGCTCATCTAGCCCAACTGTCTCCTTTTATAAATATGGTTGCTGTGACCTAAGGAGATTATATAACTTAGCCAAATGGACATTAAGAGTCATCAGCAGAATTTGAACTCAGATCCTTTGACTCCAGGGCTGTTGCTTTTTTATGTTGCCATACTGCTTCCTCCCTTAATCTACAGGGTTTAAAAGCAAAAAAACTCTCGTTGAAACACGTCCACTGCTTCCTTAGATCTTATAGATTGTCAAATACTGTTTCTATCTTGTATATATGTATTTTTTTGTGTGTGTATATAGATATATGTATAAGTGTATATGTATTTATGGAACCCTAGGACTCCATTATCTATTCCTGCAGATAGATTATTTTGAGAAGCCATTGAGAAATATAGGTTGAGTCATAGTATAATGGATCTATAACAGAAAGTTAGCCCAGCAGCCCTCAGTCCAGCTGTCTCCTTTTCTCCCTGAGGGAGAGGCATAATCCTCTGAGAAAAGAGCTCTTTCCATGAGAGTACACTGCCTCCACATTCCTTCAATTTTGTTAGTATATATTAAGTCCCTCCATATGTTAAGCTTATTTACCTTTGGTGTCCACCTGTCGCCCAGTTCTCACCTGTGGCTCCGAGAAGCTGTAGCATGCACCCTGGCCACACCCTGGTAAACCATCCTGGTAAATGAGCTAAACCAGGCTTCTTGGAGCCACAGGTGAGAACTGGGTGACGGTGGACACCAGAAGTAAAGTTGTTTGGTAAAGGCCCAAAGGTCCAGTTTATGAAGGTCTTTGAATGCCTAATAGAGGCATTTTGTACTTGATTGTGGAAGTGACAAGAGGTAATGGAGCTTCCTGGGTAGGGGAGTGGTCAGGTTGGACCAGAATTTTAGGAAAATCTCTTTAGTGGCTGAATAGGGGATGTGCTAGAGTGGGGAGGGACTTCAGGGAGATAGACCTACCATCGGGCTACTGCTGTAATCAAGGTGGGAGTTAAAAAGGGCCTCTACCAGGCTGATGACAGTGCCAGGGGAGAGAAAAGGGCATATTGGAGAGATGCCGCAAAGGTGGAATCAACAGGCCTTGGCAAGAACTTGGGCATGGGTGATGAGAGATGGTGAGGAGTCTAGTATGACTTCTAGGTTGTGAGCCAGAGGGACTGGGGTGGTGGAAGGGAGGGGAGAGTTTAGGGGGAAAGATAATTAATTTTATTTTGCACGTATTTCGTTTAAGATGTCTAATACGTATATGGTTTGAGCTGTTTGAAAGACAGTTGGAGATGCAAAATTGGAGGTCGGAGAGTTTAGGGTAGGATAGATAGATATGAGAATCATCATAGATGTTTGTGTTAGGTTAATTGCCCTTTTAATAATGAGTGATGATGTTACTTTAATGTACATACACATTTAGTGCTTTATACACAGTCAAAATTTAGTGTTTTATAATATTTGTAACAGGTTATATTTCATTAGTTCTTCATTTACAAAATACTTTCTTTAAGTCAAGTCTGCGAGATGGATATTGCCAGTATTTTTATCTTCATTTTATAATGAGGAAATTGATAGGAGTTGTTGATTTTCCGATGGTCATGGTCTTAGCAAACATTAGAGTCGAGATTTGAACCATTCTCCTGATTCCCAATTGCTTCCCTATTACTCTTGAGGGTACACCATCCTCTCAGTTGCTTAAAGCTTACAACCCAGATATCTTACTTAACTTTTTTTTTTCGTCCTTTTCCTCCCACCCTCCCTCATCCAATCAATTTTCAAATCTTTCCTTTCTTTCCATTAACATCTCTCATATATGCCCCCTTCTCTCCTCTGTTCTTTTTTTATCTTCTTTGTACACAGATGGCCCATGTTATCTCCCCCATTTGGGAGCTCTTTGAGGTCAAGGACTAGGGTTTTGTTTGTTTTTTTTTTCTTTTTGGTGAGGCAATTGGGGTTAAGTGACTTGCCCAGGGTCACACAGCTAGTTAAGTGTCAAGTGTCTGGGGTCAGTTTTGCACTCAGGTCCTCCTGACTTCAAGGCTGGAACTCTATGCACTGCGCCACCTAGCTGCCCCTTGTTCATTTATTTTTGAGTAGCACAGTGACAGGCACATAGAAGGCTCTTAGGGGGCAGGTAGGTGGTGCAGTGGTTAGAGCACCAGCCCTGAAGTCAGGAGAACCTGAGTTCAAATCTGACCTCAGACCAAACACTTGACACCTACTAGCTGTATGACCTTGCGCAAGTCACTTAACCCCAATTGCCAACAAATAAATAAATAAACAAACAAACAAACAAACATAGAAGGCTCTTAATAAATGCTAGTTGGTTGACTGTACATTCACTGCCCTTATATCTAATTGCAGTGTTAGCCCCTTACAGAGTAAAGGATGGCATAGTACCGAGCACATAGTAAATTCTTAATAAATATTTGTTGATGGCCTGCCTGTCTCATTTAATGATCATTCATAAATTCAGACATTTAATTAAGTACTCATTATGTGATGATGATGGTGGTGCTGGTGGTGGTAGTAGTAGTGGTGGTGGTGGAATTGGTAGTTGCAGAGTGAAAGGAATATTTGGTTGCTTTTAGTTAGAATCCAACTTGGGATTTTTTTTTTTTTAATTTCCTCTTTGGTTAGGGAAAGATATGTTGTACTTTGTATCTGCATTTGTACCTGAATGCATGATTTTCCATAGAATCAATATTATAAAGTTTATGTAGCTTCTTTAGTACTAGTAATGCCATAGCTAAGACTCTGATCATCATGTATGATATTCTTTGCATTAGTATGTGGATTACTGGATTCCAGGCTTCTGACTTATAAATATGTTTCATTGAGGCTTTTACAAAAGAAAATGAAAAGGAAAATTTTTTTGCTTTTCTTGTGGGTAATTTTTTTCTGTTTTTCTGTCAGTTTCTAAAACTAAAAGAAGAGAATTTTTTTATGACAGCTTTAAAAAAAATCTTTGACAGCACTGATGGCAAAAGATCTTTGTTTTTGATCAGTCAGCAAACATTCATCCAATCCTTTGTGCCATGCTCTGTGCTAAGAACGGCAGATACAAAGGAGAAGCAAAAACAGTCCCTGACTCACGGCACTTACATTCTAACAAAGGAGATGACAAGCCTATAAATAACTACAGAAATAACATACATAATAGGGAAAGGCATTAGTTACTGGGTGGACCATAAAGGCATTCTAGAGAAGAGAAGGTGGTGTTTGAGTGGAGTCTTGAATGAATCCAATTCTGAAAGGCAAAGGAGTGAAAGGAGACCTTTCTAGACATGGACAAAATCCAGTTTAGTGGCAAGGAGAAGAGAGAGAAGGTGTTGTCAGCCATTCAGTCAACAAGAATTTATTATTAAGTACATGCCAGTCACTATGCTAAGTGCTCAGGGTAGAGCAACAGCAAGCAGATGAGTCAGGCTGATGCAACATGGGCAATGATACATTTAATGCTTTCTTCCCTACAATTTTTGAGCTAAAAAGGAAAACTGGATTTTGTGATTTTTTGAAGTGCTGTCGTTAACTTGTATTATCTTGTTTGCACTCCTGTCTTGCTTTCAGGTTTGTTGACTTTCCCCTGAATTAATTTTATTTTTATTTTTAGTGCTTACATTTTTCAGGGATGAGGAGATTATCAGGCTGGTATTAGAAGTACTTTTTGGTTATTCAATTGAATATAGGGAAAAGTGTCAGATTGTATCCTAATAAATTAAATCATGTGTGCTGAGCACCATACTTAATGCCTTCCATGTTATGAATGATAAAGACATAGTTTCATCACGGAATTCCTATCCCATTCGAGTAAAGAGGAAATGAAATATACACAAGCACATTTTATATATGAGAACTAAATGCAAACCCTGTTCTTCATTCCGCACTGCCTTTTCCCTTTTCCCATTGTGAATCCAGAATATCTTCTTCAACCAAGTTCCCCCGCAGTGTTCCACTCTAAGGCTACCACCTCTTCCACTGTGCTCTCTGGAATCATTTCTCCATAGGCAGCAAAGTTGCTTTTGTCTTAAATCACTTCCTTTCACCCTCTTTTCATCTTGTGGCTCCTGCTAAGTCCTACCTGTCCTGTTGATGCAGTCTCCCTGGTCTCCCTGACCTGCATTGGTTACACTTTAACTCATTCCATTCATTCACTGTTCAAGATGAAGAATGTGGAAGACTTCTTGCTCCCCATTGCCACTCCTAGCTCATCCTCTGCCTCCATCAACTCAGTAAGTTCTCCTTTGAGAGTCATCCAGTCACAATTTTTGTAGCTGTTTTGTACCCTCCTCTTTCATTGTGTTTAGGGCCTTCCTCAGTGAACCACAATCTTATTCTTCTCCTAAACACTCACCTTCATAATAGAATTCAGCATATATATGTTTCTGTTCTCTCTGTTTTGCCTCCCAGTTCCTCAGTTTACTCATTTCCCATGACCTACTTCTCTAACTCACTGTAGCTATTCTCAGGGATAGTAATACCCTTCATCTATCCATCACCTACCAATGTTCCACATTTGTGTTCATTAACTGTAAAATTCCTATATTTGGTCATAATATGTTGTCATTCCACTTTTCCCTTTGTCCTGTGTTTTCATCATTACTTCCAAATCCTTTGAATCCTTAGTTCTTTCACAGGCCAGCACCCTAGAACTGCGTACGCTCTCCTCCCTTTCTTTTCTTTCTTCAATCCTATATATTTAATTTTCTCCATTTAAAAACATGATTCTGAAAAGCCATTCAGAGACTTCAGCAGACAGCCAAAGGTTCCATGACACAAAAAAAATTCAGAACATCTGGCCTAAGGAGAAAAAATTAGGGCCTAGTAAATCTACTCAACACCTACCCCCACAAAAATATTCTCCTTACAACAAATTTCTTGGTAGTACTGGAACAGTAGAGGGTTTTCTTCTCTTTGCTGTCTTTACCCCTTAGTGACCAGTTTGACTGCATGCTGTCTCCTCTCAAATTTCTTGCCCTTTTTTGCTGATCTTGGTTAGCTGTAACCCTTAGCCCTGAATTTTTTCCACTGTGTATTGTCTTTTTTCATAGTCATGTGCTGCTGAATGAATCTGGAGAAAAATCACAAAACCGTATGATTGGACCCACCTCAAATTTCTTACATAATCTCAGCTGGGCCCTTATTGCTTCATCATAATCATTTTGTATCTTCCTATTCAACTCACTATCCCACTCTTCACAGTGGTTCTTCCAAACCTTTTCATCCCTCCTCAAGCCTCCTGCATTTTCCTTTCCCTCCACCTTTGCAGCTGAGAATCTGTAGCCTCATAGTTCACTGAAAAAAATCAAGGCCACTGACGGAGAGTTGCTTTTTCTTTCTTCAGCTCACACCTCCCAGATGCCCTCTGCCACCATCTCATCATTCACCCCTGTTCCACAAAAACAACTCACCTTTCTCCTTGTTAAGAAAACCCTCTTGCCCAAGCAATCTTATTCCAGCCCATTTCCAGCAGATTACTACTGTCATCTTTACTCTCACACTAATATTCAGCTATTTTCTATCTACTGACTGCATCTTTACTACCTGCAAACGTGTCTGTGACTCCTCCATCCTCAAGAAAACTCCCTTGATCATTCTTTCACCACTAACTATATATCTCTTTTGCCTTTTTTGGCTAATCACCTTGAGAAAACTGTCCACAACAGGTGCCTTCAAATCCTGTTTACTCACTCTTTTCTTAACCCTCTACAGTCTGACTTCTGACCTTATCTTTCATTGAAACTGCTCTCTTTTCAGTTATCATTGATCTCTTCATTACCAAATCTAGTGTCTTCAGTTCTCATCCTTCCTGACCTCTCTTGCAGCCATTGACACGACTGATTACCTTCTTCTCCTTGATATTCTCTAAGTTGTCAGGACACCACTCTCTACTTGTTCTCTTCTTCCCTGTCTGACCACTCCTGGCTTTCCTTTCTTGAATTTTCATGTCCACTGAAAGTGAATAGTCTCCATTTCTCTGTTCTGATCCTTCTTCTTTTTGTCCTTCTCCTGTTTGTTGATCTCATCAGCTTTCATGGATTCAATTATCATCTCTATGGTGACGATTTAAAAATCTACCTATCTAGCCCTAATCTCTCTACTGACTTTCAGTCTCACATTTCTCACTGCCTGGAGACCTGGGACTTTATATTCATCCAGAGATTTCAAATTCATGGGCCCAATTCAGATTAAAATGTAATTTGGAAATGTTTAGAAAAATAAGTATATAATACAACTTATACAACAACTATAATGCAACATAGATAGTGATAATTTGTGGTTTTCTAAGTCAATATTCAGGCCACAGATAACTTTTTCTATTTGAGTTTGACGCCAGTGCCATAGACATTTTAAACTCCGTATGTCCAAAACTAATCTTGCCCCCCTAAACCTTCCCCTCTTATTAATTTCCCTATTTTTGTCAAAGTTATCATTATCTTCTCAGTCATCCATGCTCATAACCGTGGTGTCATCCTTGTCTTTTCACTCTTAACTCCCACTTCTAATCTATTTTGTTTGAATCTATATTTGAAGTCTCTCTCCACTCCATTCAATTCTCCTTTAAGCTTTCAAATTGATTTTCCTAAAGCTCCGGTCTGATCTCGTCATCACCTTTCTAAATAACCTCAGTGGCTTCTTTATTACCTCTATAATCCAATTTAAAATCTAATGCTTGTCCTTCATAACCTTTACTCAAAGCCCTTCATAACCTGTCCATCCTCCCTCATTCTATTCTTTTTATACTTTGTACACTCTTGCATACTCTGAAATCCACTGATCTTGGTTTTCTTGCTGTTTGAACTCTGTCTCCCTTCTCTGGCCACTTTCACTGACTTTCTGCCATGCCTAGAATTCTCTCCCTCTCTCTCTGCTCCTTGACTTCCCTGGCTTCTTTAATGTCCTTCCCAAAATCCCACCTCTATGAAACCTTTAATATTTCATGCCTTCCCTTTATTGATTATCCCCAATTTATCTTCTCGGTAAGTTGTTTGTACATGGTTATCTGCACGTTGTCTTTTCCACTGGCTGGGAGCTCCGCAAGGACTGTCTTTTGCCTTTCTTTGTATCCCCAGTGCTTAGCACAGTGCCTGGCATCTAGTGACTGACTATATTTTATATATAAAATATATTTATATATTTGAAGTGGACATATTTATATATATTTTTTATTTACTAAACTAATATATTTGCATGCCATTGAATAATTTAATGATGTTGTGGAAACATAGCTGGGTTCTGAGAATCAAAGATTATGGATTTAGATTTGGAGAGGGACCTTTGACATCATCTAGTTCAGTTTGCTTATTTTACACATGACGAAATCGAGACCCAGAGAGGCCCGTTGTGTTGTCCTTGGTCTCCCTACTCAGTTAGTACTGAGTGTAACCCATCCAGTGTAGACTCTGAGAGCCCAAACTGAGCAGAGTTCTGGTACATCCTAATGAGCATTCATTGAGCAATAGATTCTGAATCTGACACCAGATCTGTGTCTCTTTCTTCTAGACCAGTTCTAGCCCCACCACTAATTGTTGTTACTGCTCCTCTGGCCCTCAGGTTGCTCTTTTCTGAAAGTAAAGGTGTTAGATTGGATTACCCCTGACATCTCCCCTAGCTCTGGGCTCCTCTGAATATCCCTGTCAGATGTGATGTGATGTGTGATGAGGGGAAGGGTTATAGCTTTCTTTTTTTTTAATGTTCTCCTCGAGTACCCTCTAATGAGTTTAGTATTTGTCCTTCTTTCTTGAGATTATTTTGACTTGTAATTTTTAAAAAAATTTACCTGATATCTTTTTTTTTCCTTAATTTTCAGAGGGAAATGTAATATCTCCCATTTTTCTGACATATTTGCTGCCAGAGAGTTTAAAGCTCGGGTGGATTCATTTTTCTATATATTAGGCTACAATCCAGAGACAAGGTAAGTAATTCACTTTTCATTTTTAAACACATTTATTTAAGTTTTAATCAGTTTTCAGTAAATACCCATTATCACTTCAGTTGATTTTTATGTAAGAAGCTAGTGGCTCATTCCTAGGGATGAAATGTGATCCTAAGACTTGGGAAGGGAACAGACTGTTTGATATTTGTTTGGTTTGTGGGCATATGTGCATGCCTCTCCACATATATGGATAAAAATTACAGAAAGTGGATACAGAAAAAATTACATGCTACCGTGGTCATATTTAAGACAAGCTTATTGTTGTGAGTTAGATTCACCAATATATCATCCAAACAGGAGATGGAAAGCCAGGATGAAAACTGCATTTAGCAGTGGAGATGTGATGGAGGCAAAATTTTTGTAGATTCTCTTTCAGAACTAGATTAAAAAATGGCCGATTACTACCATGCAGAAGGAGAAATAGCATATCTGCAGTGAGACTTTATTCTTTTCATATCACAATGCAGGGAATAGCCCTAGTTCTTCTGGTAATGTTTGCAGGAGCTTATCACCTTTATCATTTTTGATGATGAATTTGTATGCTTTCACCAGTGCTTATTAACTTGCCCTTTTAAAAGTATGTATGGGATCTAATTTAGGACAGATTAATACATTCTTTTTTGTTTGTTTTTGTTTTTGTTTTTGGTTAGGCAATGGGGTTAAGTGACTTGCCCAGGCTCACACAGCTAGTAAGTGTTATGTGTCTGAGGCTGGATTTGAACTCAGGTACTCCTGACTTCAGGGCCGGTGCTGTATCCACTGTGCCACCTAGCTGCCCCTAGATTAATACATTCTTAAGTGATACTGAAATACATTAGCAAGAAGAATGATGTAACCAAAAAAACTTACAGCTGCGATTTTTGACTTGAGGCCATGTAAGCCAAAGTTCAACTGACTGTAGTCTTTGATAAGACTTAAAAAACTAGGGCTGTGCTTGATTATGAAAGGCCTGGAATGCCAGCCTAAGCAGTATGGACTTCATTTAGAGTACAGGACCACTGAATGATTTTTAGCAGAGGAGTGATTTGAGTAAATATGCATAAATATTTATCTGTGAATTGTGAAAAGCATTGATTAGAGTGGCAGAAAGGTTGATTGGGGGACTGTTTTTATAGTGCGTATGCATGGGAGTGAAGGGTTCTATGTTAGATAAATGTCAATGGGAAGAGAATGATTGAGATTGGTTTAATGGAGTTTGACTTAGTAACAGTACATTAAATATTCTAGGTTTTGGCCAATAGAATACATTCATAATTATAACACCTAGCTACCTTCTGAGGAAACTAATATAAGTAAATGAAAAGAAACTTGGTGAAAGGATTACCTAATTAATAATAATAATAACAGCTAACAGGTATATAGCAGTTACTATATGCCAGGCACTGTGCTACATGCTTTTTACTAATATTATCTCATTTGATCCTGATAGCAACCCAAGGAGGTATAGGTGCTGTTATCACTCCTGTTTTACAGATAAGGAAATTGAAGCATACTGAAGTGATTTGGTCAGGGTCACACAGCTAGTTAGTATGTGGCTGAGACTGAATTTGAACTCAAGTCTTCCTGACTTCAGGCCCAGCGCTCTGTGTACTGTGCCACTTAGCAGAAATGGGTGAATAGTCTTTTGCATTCTTTAAACAATTTTCTATTTAATATTTAATTTTCTAATTTTCTATAAATTTCTAAATTTTCTATTTAATATGTAATATGAAGTCAGATAAAATATTTTGGCAGCTTTAACCCTGGTTTCATTTTTGCTTAGTTTGTTATTATGTGCATTTTCTTTTCATTGAGATTGCTGAGAAATATTATGGGAAAATCTCAACTTGCTTGTTTGGGCCTTCAACCTCATCAGATAGAAGGAAGCAAGCCATTGTTCCTTCTTTATGGGATTCCTAGTAGCAAAACCCTGAGCCACAGTGCGCATGTTGGCATGATTATCTTTGAGTTAGAAGGGTTAGTGCTATAATGGATGACTTCTTTTCTTATCGGCAGTTACACCTTTTCCAGCCTCTGCTGAGAAGAAAACCACAATGGTGACTTTATTTTTAATTAAAAAAACACGCCAAGTACACTTTACCAAGAAACCAGGCAGAGGGGGTACATGCTGGTCTGGTATATGTTCACTCACAAGGTGCCTTGTGGTTTTAACATCTTTATTTCCTGGTATTCTTTTCAGCATTCACTTATCTAATTGGTAGATTATTATTGCTAACTTGCTAACTAAAGGTGGGCAGCTAGGTGGTATAGTGGATAGAGTATTGAGCCTTGAATCAGGAGTATTCAACCTCTGAGAGCAGATCTGACCTCAGACACTTGCTTGCTGTGTGACCCTGAGCAAGTCACTGAACCCTGTTTGCTTCACTTACTCATCCTTCAAATGAGCTGGAGAAGGAAATGGCAAACCACTCTATTATCTTTGCCAAGAAAACCCCAAATGTGGTCACAGAGAGTCAGACAGGACTGACAACAATTGAACAAGTAAAGGCAGTCGTTTTCTTCTTTTGTGTTAGATTCCCTGTCACATTTCCCACAAAAAGCTATGCCAGATGTTCTCCTCCTCTCTTTCCCCTTTTTCTCTCAGCTGAGTATTTTTTTTTTTAATTTACTGAGGAAAATAGACCTTTTTACATGAGTTTCCTCTTCTCATTCTCTTCATCCTGAAATTATTTGACATCAGCCAAATCTTCTCCTTCCCCTTAGTCTCTGGCAAGTCTTCTACTTTCCAGGAACAGCCTCTTTTCCTAACTCCCCTATTGAGACCTTGATCCCATTCCCCCTTATCGTCTGTATATTGCATCCACAGTCCTCCACCCTTTATCTTCCATCTTCAACCTCTTCTTAGCAAATGATTTCTTCCCTCCTACTTTCATTTAGTCACTTGTGCCTACTGTGTTCCATGCATGGAGCTCAGCACTGGGGTTACAAAGAAAGGCAAAAAAACATTCTCTGTTCTCAAGGAGTTCACAGTCTAATGGGGAAGACAACATACAAACAGCTATGTATGTAAGATATGTACACTATAAATTGGGGATAATCTCAGAGGAAGATTCAGACGTGGCCACTACACTTGGAAAGTATTGCTACTTCAGGTGTTGCCTAGGAACTTGGGAGCCATTTTTTTCCTTTCTCCAGAAAAAGTTAGTAGTTTTACTCTGGATGCCATTGCTATGGGGGGGGAATGGTTTTTAAAATGCTAACTGCAAACACTGATGCCAGAAGCTTTGTCTTTTCAAACTCTGTTTTATTTCTGGTGGCTAATTTCTGCTTAAAGATGTTATTTTGGTTCTCAGTAGGTGATAGTGCGTATTTCCAAGTGAAATATGCCAGTCTCTTTTGATGAGGACAGTATGAGAACCACAAACAATGTTGGAATTTTGTACCAATCAATGTAGAAAGTAGAGTTATGTTAATGCCTTGAACATTTTATGGGGCAGTTGTATTCCTCCTGTATTTATTGAATGACATTTTTGGTGATGAGCCTAGGTGTCTATGACTTTCCTCTTCTTATTGGTGTTGTGACAGTAATTTTCCTTTACTTTTAGTATCTTACCAATAGGAATGGGTAATTCTTGGTAATTGGATAAATTTCTTTTCTCATGCTTTGTTAGGGATTTGAAATTAATTGCTTTGATCCTCTCAACTAGAAGATATGGTCATTTTTTAGTTTGTCTTTGTACTACCATTTTAATAAATTCTCAGGGCCGTGATTTGTTTTGTCAAAAAGGAAACCAAATATAATCATGCATGGAATATACTGGGACAGAATTTTATAGTTGAAAGAGTGAGACCAGAGGTTCATAAGATGAAAGAGATTTTTGAGTGAAATGGTAGCCCAGATGTTGAACACTTTATCTAATTGGACTTTGATTTGGACTGTTGCTTTGAAACTATTTGCTTTTTATTCATTTCTGCATCATTCATTTCAGTTTATCTCTGCTAAGTGCTCAGGTCAATCTCAAACTTGTTCCTCCTGTCAGCAGGATAATAAAATTAAAAGTCTTGCTTTGTTGGAAGTATCTGAAACAAAATATGTTTAGAAATGGCAGTTGAATTCCATTTGTTTGGTATTATGTAGCAAAGCAAATTTGGACATGCACCATTTTATAAAAACCACATAGTCATCAAGATCATAATTACAGTCATGTGCACTCTCTTTTTTTCCCTAAGGTGTTTGGTAGATATTGACCTTGTGAACTAGGCACTTTAACTAACTTTGGGCTGGAGAGCCTGTGTAGGCTGCCATGTAACTTTTTTGTAAGAGGCTTGACAGTCAAAAATTGTTAATGTAACGAAGAGAATAAAGAATATTAACAAGCATACACATTTTTAAAATCACTTTTTAAAAAGCCATTTATAGTGTTAAGAGTGAAACCATGTACAAATCATATTTTAGGATTTTCTTTCTTTTCAGAATTTCTTTTTATATTAATTTGTTCTTACCATTATCCACCCCTACCTCCAATAATCAGATTTTAAAAAGAAACCCTTAAAAATAAGGCCCTCAGGACATAATACCATAGTCCAGTGAAAAACATCTATATATTGTCTGTGTCTGAAAACTTAACGTCTCTCTGCATTTTTAAATTCACTACTCTGGCAAGAGGTGAGTGGCATATTCCATTCTCATTTTTTGGATTAGTTTCTCATTGTATTGACAGAATTCTAAAGTCTTTCAAATTTATTTTTCTCTCTATCATTATTATTGTGTAAATTGTTCTAGTTTTTCTCTCTGCTCTGCATCAGTTTGTAGAGGTCTCAGTTTTCTCTGAAATGATCTGTTTCATTTAATTATTTGTTTAGCTATTCTTCATTAGGAGTTTAGTTTCCAATATTCAGTTACCATCAAAGTAACTACTATAAATATTTTTTGTATATAAAGGGCCTTTGCTTCTTTTAAAAAAAAAAAAACTTTATTTGTGGGCATAGCCCCAGTATTTATACAGCTGGGTCACAGGATATGCCTCGTTAAATAACTTTTTGGGGATAGTTACAAATCAGTTTCCAGAATGATCAGATTTATAGGGATAGTGAACCTGCAGCCTTGAGGCCACATGTAGCCCTATAGGTCTTCTAGTGCAGTCCTTTGACTTTCCTCAGTGGAAGAGAGAAGGGGGAGATCAGTAAACGGCATGCAACCCAGAAACTAGAAAATGAACAAAATAAAAAACCTGAATTAAACAACAAAATAGTAATCCTTAAAACCACAGAAGAGATTAACAAAATTGAAAGCAGAATAATCGTTAAATTAATAAACAAAACCCGGAGGTGTTTAAAACAACAGCAACAAAATAGATAAACCATTAGCTAATTTGATTTTTTTAAAGGAATAAAACCAAATTACCAGTATAGAAAATGAAAAAGACGAATTCACAATCAGTTAAGAAGTAATAAGAGCAATTTTAGGTACTGTTTCATCTAAACTAGCAGTCTAAATGAAACAGATGAATATCTACAAAAATATAAATTTCCCAGATTAGTAGCACTAGAAATAAACTACCAAAGGAAAAAATACCTGAACCAGATGTATTTACATGTGAATTCTACCAGCTATTTGAAGAAATTCCAATACTATATAAACTATTTAGAAAAAATAGGTAACAAAGGTTTCCTACTAAATTCCTTTTTTGACACAAATATGGTCTTGAAACCTAAAGCAGGGAGAGTGAAAACATAGGAAGAAAACCTATATACCAATAAACTCAGTGAATATTGATACAAAAATTTTAAATATTAGCAAGAAGACTACAGCAGTATATCACAAAGATCATATACTATAACTAGGCTGTATTTCTACCAGGAATGCCAGGCTGGTTCAAGATTTACTATAAGCATAATTGACCATATTAATAACAACAAAAATCACATTTATTTCAATAAATGTAGAAAAGTCTTTTGACAAAATGCAACATCCATTCCTGCTTTAAAAAAAAAAAATAGAAAGCATTGGGATTAAACCAGGAACTAGCATCATCTATAATGCGGATAAGCTACAGGCTTTTCCAGGAAAATCAGCAATGAAGCAAGGATGTCTGTTATACTCATTACTATTCAATATTGAAGCATAAAGGCTAGTTATCACAATAAAATAAGAAAAAAGAATTGAAGGAATAATCATGGGATGGAATAAGCATTTGTTTCATTCTATATATTATTATCCCCTTTTAACAAATGGAGGAACCTGAAGATCAAAGGGGTTACTTAACTGGTTTTGAGTTTCTTGGAGTTCATAAGGTCCCCTTTTTTACATTAAAGTAAGTCCTGGTCAAAGTATGGGACATGCATAAGTTATGCAGCCAGTTAGTAACACACCTTAAAGAAGAATTTTGCCTTCTTGGCTCACAATCCAGTTCTCTTTTCACAATATTTTCCTTCTCATCTTGCCCAGAGCCACATAGTGATTGCCAGTGCTGGCACTCTTCTCACTTGTAGTGGCTTTTCCACTACAATATACTTTTTCTAAGTGGTTACTCATTTATTTTAATTCAGATATAAATTTCATGCAGCCATGATGTTAAAAAGTTGGGGGACATATTCACATAGTTCTCTTTGATGACTCTTCCTTTTCCTACTCATAGGAATGATTTATATCTTTTAGAATTGTTTTCTTGAGATAGTCTTCTGAGCTGATTTCTCCTGCAGAAAATTTTATACCATGATAGCTTTCTTACACTTGCTCTAAATCCTTTGAAAGCTCCTCTTCCTGAATCTGTGTTTTACGTCAGTCTGTATCTCTCTGCTGACACAAATTGAAAGGTGGAAGGATCACTCCCTCCGCCCTCCAAGTTTCTATCATTTCTCCCCTAGCCACCAATTTTCACATTGTTGGTAGATGTCAATTTCAGAATAGAATTTCTATTGGGTGGTTCCTCCTTTTGAAGGAGGAAATTATCTGCAAGTTAAGACAGGAAATTATTAATGCTCTGCTTTTGTCCCGAATCGAAAGTAAAGATAGTTAAGGTCCTTCATCATTGCTATGCAATGCATAGCATTATGCATCTATGCAAAATTTGTAATCAGTTTCTTGAAATCATCATTTGTTCCTTCTCTCTGTTTCTGTTCATTCATTCTTTAGTGTGTTCCTATTTCTGCTTGCATTGATTTGTACCCAGATCCTATCCATCATGCTTCCCTGTTCTACTTCTTAGATTTCTTTGTATAAGCATATTTTCTTGATTAAAAAAAAATTAATTGGCATCATTATAGTTTTCACCAGAAACTCTCTCTCCTCTCCTCCCAGACAGCTATCACATATTATGGATAGTATTTCTTAATGACAAAAAGTAGAAAAAAAAAAAAGAAAAAATTATCATTGAGTGATCAGTACATCAAAAATACATGCAATGTTCTGCAAAGGGGTACCTCCACATATTTCTTTTTTTTGAGTCATGCTTGTTCTTTGCAGTTTTGTAACAGTCACTTTGGATTTTGTTGTTATTATTCTTTCCATTTACATTGTAGTTATTGTGAATATTGTTTTCTTGTCTATCCATATTTAACTCTGCAGTCAACTCTTAGATCTTGTCCATACTTCCTGGCATTTGTTAAATTTCTTATTTCTTATAGCACGGTCATATTCTATTGTAATCTTGTACTGTAGAGTTTTAGATATTCCTCAATCAATGGGCATCTACATTATTTCCAATTCTTTGCTATCTCAAAAAGTACTGCTATAAATATTTTGGAGTATATAGGAGCTTTCTTTTTATCAGTGGCCTCCTTGGGATCCAAGCTTAGAAATGGAATCTCTGGGCATGAATCTAAGAATATGGCCATTTTAGTAATTTTGTTTTCGTAATTCTAAATTGCTTTCCAGAATGATTGTACTGATTAATAGCTCCAGCAGCAATTCATTGAAGTGCCTTTTTTTTTTCATGAGTCTCTCTAGTATTGACTATTTCTATTTTTTCCCCTTTGTCAATTTGCAGGATGTGCATTGACACCTGAGGGTTGTTTTGACTTCCATTTTTCTTTTTAATCAGTGTCATTTTAGCCAGTCTGATAGATTTGAGGTGGTACTTAAGAGTTGTTTTAATTTGTAGTTCTCTGATTATTAGTGATTTTCCATGTGACCATTTATAGCTTGAATTTCTGCTTCTGAAAGCTCCCTTTTCATATCCCTTTGACTATTTATCAGTTGGGGAATGGCACTTATAAATTTGGCTTCGTTTCCTATGTATTTAAAAAATTAAACCTTTATCAGAGAAACCTCTTGTGAAATTCTTTCCCCAGTTTCCTATTTTCCTTCTAATTTTGGATGCATTGGTTTTGTTTGTGTAAAACATTTTTAACATACACAGTTCTTGATTTATGTAAATTTGAATTTTGATCATGCTTCTACCTGGCTCTGGTTCCTGGCAGGCAGGGGACTGGAGCACCAGTGCAGCCCAGTGCCAGGAGTCTTCTGCTCCTGGAGTCACTCAGGCTGGGGGTAGACGGGGCAGGGTGTGTGAGTATAGGGGCAAAACACTTCAAGCCACTCTGGTTCTGGAGGTTGGGTGAGGGGGCAGTGAGAACTGGCTATAATGTAATCAAAATTATCTGTTTTATGGTTAGTGATCCTCTTTATCTCGTATTTGGTCTTAAATCTTTCCCTTAGAAAGGTTATTTATTTCATGCTCCCTTAATTTACTTATAATATCACCCATTATGTTGAAATTATGTACTGATTTTGATCTTCTCTTTGTGTATGGCATTTAATGTTGGTCTGTGCTTAGTTCTTGCAGACTGTTTTCCTATTTTCCCACCAGTTTTTGTCAGATAGTGAGTTTTTGCCCCAGTAGTTTGGATCTTTGGGTTTATCAAACATTAGGTTGCTATGATCTTTTACTTCTGTATATTGTATGCTTAATGTATTCCATTGGTCAACTGCTCTATTTCTTGTCTAATATCAGATTGTTTTGATGATTACTGCTTTGTAATATAGAAAAAAAATTTCTATTTAAAATAATTGCAGAGAGTATGAAATACTTGAGAAACCACCCACATTGAGATCTTGTAATTATTTGAGATCTGGTACTGCTAAACCTCCTTTTTGTGTTTGTTTGTTTGTTTGTTTGTTTTTTTTCAAATTGATTCCTTTGATATTCTTGAACTTTTGTTCCTACAGAAGATTTTTTTTTTTAGCTTTAAAAAACAATTCTTTGGCAGTTGGGTATGGCTCTGAATAAATCAATTAATTTAGATAGTATTGTCATTTTTGTTATATTGGCTTGGCCTACTCATGAGCTATTATTATTTCTCCAGTTGTTTAGATTTGTCCTTATTTACGTGAAGAGCGTTTTGTGATTGTGTTCATCTAGTTCCTGTCTGTGTCTTGGCAGGTAGACTTCCAAACATTTTATATGGCCTGCAGCCATTTTAAGTGGAATTTCTCTTTCTATCTCTTCCTGCTGGCTTTTATTGGTGACATATAGAAATGTTGATTATTTGTGTGGATTTATTTTATTTCCTGCAACCTTGCTAAAATTATTTGTTGTTTAGACTAGTTTTTAAATTGATTCTCTAAGATTCTCTTATCATATTATTTGCAAAAGTTAATAGTTTTGTTTTCTCTTTGTCTATTCTTATTCCTTCAATTTCTTTTCCTTGTCTTATTGCTATTGCTAGTATATCTAGTACAGTAATGAATAATAATGGCAATAATAGACATCTTTGCTTCATGAACTCCGATCTTATTGGAAAAGCTTCTAGTTTAACCCCATTAAGATGATGCTTGCTTGGTTTTAGATAGGTAATACTTGTAATATAAAGAAAAGCCCATTTATTCCTATGCTTTTCTAGTATTTTTATTGGAATAGTATTGTTTTTGTCAAAAGTTTTTTCTGCATCTATTGATTTAATAACATTTTTTATGACTGATATCACCAATTATGCTTATAGTTATCCTAATATTGAACCAGCCATGAATTTCTGGTATATATTCTACCTGTTTATAGTGTATGATTTTTGTGATTTATTGCTGTAATCTCCTTGCTAGTATTTTATTTAAAATTTTTGCATCCATATTCATTAGGGAAATTAGTCTATAGTTTCTTTGTTTTTGCTGGCTTTGTTTTAGCTATCAAAACATTTGTATCTTTTGTAGATTATGGTAAGATTTTTTTTACTATTTTTTCAATCAGTTTATATATGGTGGAATTAATCGTTCTTTAAATACTTAATAGAGTTCACTTGTAAATCCATCTGGTCCTGGGATTTTTATATCAGGGACCTAATCATTTATGACTTGTTCACTTTCTCTCTCTCTCCTCTCCCTCTGCCCAATATCAGTATATTTAAGTAATTTCTTTTCTTCTCTCTTCTTTTAATAAATATTCATCTGTTTCATTTAGATTGTATTTCATTGTTATATAGTTGAGAAAATAGCTCCGAATAATTGATTTAATTTCATCTTCATTCACCCTTTTCAGTTTTGATGCAGGAAATTAACTGATGATTAATGGTTATTAACTGATGGTTAATGGTATGTTTTACCCTCCCCCCCCAATAAAACCTGCTCCTAGTTTTGTTTATTAGTTTATTGATTTTTTTTTCTAACCTTCATTTTTTTAAATTTTCCCTTTTGTTTTTGATATAAGCATTTAGAGATATAACTTTCCCCCAAATAACGTTTTGTCTATATCCCACAAATTTTGATATGTTGTCTCGTTATTCTTTTTAATAAAATTATTGTTCCTATGATTTGTTCTTTGCCCCTTTAATTCTTTAGGATTAAATTATTTAGTTTCCAATTAATTTGTTATTTTGCTTCAGATGCCCTTCATTGATTGTAATTTTTATTGCATTATGGTCCAAAAAGTGTATTTATTATTTCTACTTTTCTGCATTTGTTTGTGAGGTTTTTATGCCCTTAATATGCAATAAGTTTTTGTGAGGGTGCCATGTACAGCTGACAAAAAAGTATACTCCATTCTATTCCCATTCTGTATTTTCCAGTGTCCTGTCATATCTAACTTTTTATAAATTCTATTCATCTTGTTGACTTCTTTCTTATTTTTGTTTAGATTTATCTAGGTTTGAGAGGGATAAACTGAGTTACCTACTAGTATAACTTTACTGGCTATTTCCTGCTGTAATTCTTTTAACTTTTTCTTCAATAATTTGGATTCTAGGGGCAGTTAGATAGACACTTACTAGTTGTTTGACCCTGGGTAAGTCACTTAACCCCAATTGCCTAAAAAAAAAAAAAAAATTGGATTCTATGCCATTTGATGTATATATGTTTAGTATTGATATTACTTCATCATCTTTGGTACTTTTAACCAAAATGTAGTTTCCCTGATTATCTCGTTAATTTGGTCAATTTTTTTCTTTTACTTTGTCTGAGAACATGATTGCTGCCTCTGACTTTTTCACTTCAGCTGAAGCATAATATTCAGCACCAGCCCCTTATTTTAACTCTGTTAGTACCTTTTTGTTTTAAGAGTGTCTCTTGTAAACAGTATATTGTTGGATTTTGCTTTTTGTTGCATTGTTATTATTCTCTTAATGTTTTATATATGAATTCATATCTTTCATATTCAGTTATATTTCCTTCCATTCTCTTGCCATTTATTCTTCCCTTTTTTTATTCTGTCCCCTCCTCAAAAAGTCTGTTTTGCTTCTGACGCTGCTTTAAACTACCCTCCCTGTCTTTCTCTTAGTCCCTTCCCCTACTGTGTCCTTGTTGGGTAAGATGAATTACTATTCCCAAATCTGTATGTGTATATGTTTTCTGGACCAGTTAAGATATAAATGAGGTTCACACGTTCCACCCCCTCCTATTTTCCCCTCCATTGTAAAAATTCTTGCTTATATGCTTCTTTTGTGTGAGATGTTTTCCTGCCTTCTTTATCTCCATCCCTCCTTTTCCCAGGACATCATTGATACATGTCCCCTTCACTTCACACCTGAACAATTGCACTAGCTTTCTGGTTTGTTTCCCTGTCTAAAATCTTTGCACTCCAATCCATTCTCCGTTTGGCTGTCAAAGTGATCTTCCTGAAGTAATTTCTCCATCACTCTCCCATTCTACAGTGGCTATGGATTTTCTCCAGCATCAAATATAAAATTCCTTTTCTTTCAAAGTCCTTCGTAATCTGCCCCTTTCCTACCTTCATCTCTCAGCTCTGAATGTTTTCTCTGGCTGTCCTCCATGCCTGGAATTCTTTCCTTCATTTCCACCTCTTTGTTTCCTTGGCATGCCTTCAAATTCAAACTACTACAGAAAACCTTTCCTAATCCCAATAGTCCCTTCCCTTTGTTGATTATTTCCAGTGTATCCTATTTGTATCTTGTTTGTACACAGTTGTCTGTATGTTGTCACCACCATTAAAATGTGAGCTCCTTGAGAGAAGGGTCTTTTTCTCTTCCTCCTTCCTCTTCCCTAGCCTCCTTCTTTTTCTCTGTCCCTTGTCTCCCCTCCCTCCTTTCTCTTCTCCTTTGCTCTCTTCTTGCTTTCCATCTCCCATTCCTTTCTTGTCTTTCTTCTCTCTCCTTTTCCTTCTCTCTCCAACACCCTTGTGGTCATCTCAGTAGTTTAACCTAAGTGTCAGTTTCCTTTAGGACACTCATATATTCCATTTATGATGTTCCTATTTATACTTAATGCTTTGCAAGATTGCTCTTTTGCTTAATGATGTGTCTTTCTTGAACACATAAGAATAAAATAAATAAAATTAAAATAAAAAATTATTCTTATTTCAGTTTATTTGGTTCAACTATTTTCATTTGTTGTTGAGAACTGTATTTCTTAGTACTCTAATAAAAAATGCTATTGGACGTTGAGGGTAGTAACTTTCTTCCATACAGGTGAATACCTGCTCAAGTGTTTAATTCAAATGTTGAATTAAAGTTGAAACTTGTTTAAGGGGGTGTTGGCATTTCCTTTGTTTCATAGACAGTTTTGTGGATGAAAAAGTGTTGTTTTCATTTTGTTAGTGTTTCAGAAACTGTTTATTTGAGAACATAAAATATATTAAGAGATTACATTTAATTTATCACCTTATAAGAAAGTTAAATGGACAATTGGATATGCTTTTAAATAAGATTTTTTTTTCAAAGACTCTCAACCCAGAAAGTAGGACCACCCTCTTCCATTAAAGCTCAGTTGGACTAGAACATGTCCTGGGGAACCCTGACTGACTCCAAAGAGGCCTATCAGTCTCTTGTTATGTACACTGTGGCTCATTATACTTCCACTCTGGGTATTCTGAGGAATATTTCTTAAACTTTTGGGATATCTCTTGTCCAGTGTCTACCTAAAAGACAGGGTTCCTTCTAGAAAAATATCCAATGTGCAAAGTAGGTTAGATATAGGACAGGTATTTCCTGTCCCATAGAAAAAATATTTAAAATACAAAAGACCAGAAGTGCACATTGACACCTAATTAACTCATCAAATAGTAGCACAAAACTCTTGTTATTTTTTCAGGAGCTTGATACTTGGACATTACAATAGAAAACACTGTGGGCTTATTCGACACTGTGGACTTATACTTCAGCTCTCTACCATCTGAGCATTTCATTTAAGATTCATAACTTCCTTCTAGCAAGTCAGATGTGGTTGGTCTCATCTTCTAGAATTTTTTTCAGAGGCCATTCCTGCTGGCACCCAAAGCCTAGGTCCTGTAGCTCTCAAAGTATTGAACTCATATGGTTGCTGCCAAGGTTAGAAATTCCTCTTGTATTCCAGGGTTCCTGTTTGGTCACCTGTATTCAGGGAAGAAAACACAAAGTAGAAAAAGCTGCTTTTGTTTTGATATAAAGTATCAGGCAGATATGGTCACGCTCTTCATCTTGCCATTGCCCACAAATGTTACATTTCATGTTCAAGAATTCTGAAATTATTTGATTATAATACTTTATAAGTCCTTTTTCCTCTGTGCTTTCTAACTCGTGTGTCTGTGTACGTGTGTTCACTGAGATGTCCATTCTCTCCACCTCACTCTTCTTTCTGAAGTCATTATCCTTCCACTGGTTAAAGTTTCCTCTTTTACCTTTCTTGATCCCTTAGTGAACTCTTTGAATTCTGATGTATTTTCCATTCTCAGATGCCTTCATCACCGTATCACACTGCTCATTATGTCTTGCCAAACTCCAACCATGAAATAGTCCAACTCCCTACTTCTTCTTTTGTTCTGTTTACATGCTGCTAAACATACTAGTGTAACCTGGTGGTGAAGTAAATAGGAGCCCTGGACTTGCACTCTGGAAGTAGCCTCTGGCACTTACTACCTATACAATCCTGTGCAAATTGTTTAACCTCTATGAGCTTGTTTCCCTATAAAATGGGAATAGTAATAGCACCTACCTGTCCAGAAGTTATTGTGAGGATCAAATAAGGTGATATTTATGAAGCCCTTTGCAACCTTAAAGTGCTATGTAAATGTTACTATTACTAGTACTACTACTATTACTATTGTTATTGAATTGAACCAGGAGAGGTCATGCATCTGTTCTGATGAGTCCATTACCAATTCATGCTATTTTATCTAGTCTAATCTAATCTAATCTAATCTAATCTAGACAGTAGTAGTTCCGTAAAGCCATCTTTCATTTTCTCTGTAATTAGTTCTCTTTTGCACTTACCACAGTGGCTTTTGTAAATCTTTTCTTCTTAGGCTTCCTACAGCCTGTTTCTGCTGAGGGCCTAGCCTCATACTCCACCAACAATAGAAGCCATTTGTCTTCTTCCTTATCTCATATCACTCAGTTTTTCCCCACTATCTCTTCTTTTCTTCCTAACTTGTATGAAAAGGTATACCTTCTTTCCAGTGCCAGCCCCTCTACTTGCAAACTCTTATGTTTCTTATCTTTTAAGTGATTCTTTCCCCTACTTGTCTCCTGTAGTAGATTTGTCTTCCAGTTATTCCTGATCCCACACACCCTGCTCTGCTGTTTTTTCTTTTTCTAAACTCTTTTTCTCTATATACTTTTCTGTTTACTGGCTCCTTCTCTGATGCCTGCAAATATGATAATACCTCCTCCATCATTAAAAAAAAACCCCGCACTTCATCCTACCATTCCCTGTAGCTATCTTCCTCTGTCTGTCCTTCTCTTTTAAGGAAAATGCTATCCATACGAATTACCTCTATGTTTTTTCCTCTCACTCTCTTCCAAATCCTTTGCAGCCTTGCTTCTGGCTCCGTCATTCAACTGGAACTTCTCTGTCCACAGTTACCACTGATCTTTCTGCCATATCCAAACCTTGTATTTTAAAGATAAAGAAAATGATGCCACTTCAGAACTATCTCTTTTAAAGTAATTAATGGGAATCATTCAGATCATTTCCCCCCTGGAAAGTATGATTGCATTTATCTTAGGATATAGAGCTGAACAACAATGTAGATATTATGACTTTTCTTTGTTCTATGCATTTTAGCTTAAAAATAATTTTGTTTGTGCACTTTTTTGTTTTTATATCACCATCATTCCACAGTATAAACTGTCCCTTGTTCTGTACTCAATTAGCAATTATCCTTTATTAAAAATATTTTTATCTATGTTTTTAGAAGTGATAAAACTGAGTCTGAGATGTTAAGTGAGGAAGTGGCAGACATTGTGCTAAGTTCTGGAAATAGAAAGTTAAGAAGTTCTTGTTCTCAAGTAGCTCATTGTCTATTGGGAGGAGACAACATACAAACACTTACCTATAATCAAGCTCTATACAGGATAAATTGGAGATAACTACCGAGGGAAGGCACCAGAATTAATGGGTGGGGATGGAGGGGGTCGGGTATGGAAAGTCTTCCTACAGAAGGTAAGATTTTAAGTGGGGCTTCAAGGAAGCCAGGAGGCAGAGATGAAAACAGAAAATATTTCAGGCATACAGAACAGGCAGTAAAAATGCCCAGTCTACATTAAGGTGTAAAAAGGTATTAAGGTATAAAAAGCCTAGTCATGGCAAAGGGTTTGACTTTTATAGTTGATCCTTGAGGTTGGTGAAGGGGGAATGACACTGTCAGCCTAGACCTTTAAGAAGATAATTTTGGCATCTAAGTGGAGGGTGGACTTCAGTGAGCAGAGACCCACCAGCAGCCAGCAGTAGTTCATGCCTGAGAAGATGATGGCCTGCTCCAGAGTGGTAGTGGTGTCAGAGGAAAGAAGAGGGTGTAGTGAAGGAATGTTACATAAATAAAACCAGCAGGCCTTGGTAACAGATTGGATATGGATGTGAGGGAGAGTGAGGAGTTGAAGGTTGACTGGGAGAATGGTGGTGCCCTCAACAGAAATAGGGAAGTTAGGAAGAGGGGAGGCGAAAAATTCTGTTCAGATTTAGATGTGTTGAGTTTAGAAAGTCTACCTGACATCCATTTCAAGATGTTTAAGAAGCAGTTAGAGATGTGAGACTGGAGGCTTGGGAATGAAGTTAAGCCTGGGTTAGTGGAGATGTGAATCATAATTATTACTAAACCTGAGGGAGCTTATAAGATCACTAAGTAGAGGAAGAAGAGAAATGGTCCCAGGTCAGAGCTCTGGTTTGGCGTCCCATCTTTAAGGTGCATAACTTGGATGAAGATCCATCAAAGGTGTCTGAGGAGTGGTCATAAAAGTAAGCAAAAACCAGAAGAGACTTTTTATTGGGCAGTTAGCTGGTGCAGTGCATAGAGTGCCTGGCCTAAAGATGAGTCTTCCTGAGTTCAAATCTGGCCTCAGACACTTACAGCTATGTAACCCTAGGCAAGTCACTTCACCCTGTTTGCCTCAGTTTCCTCATCAGTGAAAGGAGTTGGAGAAGGAAATGGCAAACCACTCTAGTATCTTTGCCAAGAAAACCCCAAGTCAGGTCATGACTGAAATGACCAAAAAGAACAACATAAAAGTCAGCAAAGAACTAGAAGAGAGTAACCAGAGAGAAGAGAGTTTCAAGAAGGAAAATGTGATTGACACCGTAAAGGGCTTCAGAGAGGTTAAGAAGTATAGTGATTGAGAAAAGGCCATTACCTTCAACAATTTAAACAGTCATTAGTAACTTTGGAGAGAGCAATTTCAGTGGAAGAATGAGGTCAAGAGGGGCAGGTAGGTGCTGCAGTGGATAGAACACTGGCCCTGAAGTCAGGAGGACCTGAGTTCAAATGCGGCCTCACCAAACATTTGACACATACTAGCTGTATGACCTTGGGCAAGTCACTTAACCCCGATTGCCTCACTAAAAGAAAAAAAAAGAATGAGGTCAAGAAGCTTGACTATTAAGAAGAATGTGAGAGGAAAGGAAATGGAAGCATATGGTATACATAGCATCCTCTAGAACTTTAGTCACAAAAGATATAGGATATAGGCTAGTGGGAATGGAATATGCAGGGAGAGAATGTTGGGAGGTAGTGGGGAAGCAGTCAGGGAGAAATTGAAGATGTGAGCGCGTGGCGATGATGGAAGGGACAGTCTACTGCAGAAGATGGGATGGGATGAGATCACTTGTTCACAGAGGGCTTTGTTTTGGCAGGAAGGGCCATCTCATAGGAGATGCTGTGAATTTAAGGAGAATGGCTCACATCTTGATGAAGTGAGATGAGGAGAAGAGATCAGAGAGCTTGTAGCACATGGCTTCCTTTTTTTCCCCACTAAAATATAAGGCATGATTCTCAATGGGGTTTGGATGATTTGCCCTTTATCACACATTGAGGAAGTCTCAGAAGCAAATTGCTTTTGGTCATAGAATCCATGTATTTCCTAAGATATCTATACCCCAGGTCTCTCTTTTCAAGGTTGAGGCAGCTAGGTGATCCCGTGAATAGAGCTCTGGACCTACAGTCAGAAAGATGTGACACCAATATAATAAGGTAGCTAGGTGACTGACTCTGGAGTCAGGTATAACTAAGGTCAAATCCAATCTCGGACACTTAATAGCTGCGTGACCCTGGACAAGTAACTTTACCTCTGTTTGCCTCCACTTCCTCACATGTAAAATGGGGGTAATAATAGCACTTACTATCAAGATTATTGTGAGGATCAAATGAGATAATATTTGTAAAATGCTTAGCACAGTGTCTGGCATATATTAGGCCCTATATAAATATTAGACATTGTTGTTGTTATTATTATTATTATCATTCTCTACTCCTGGATTTTCTGCATCAGAAGGACCTGAACTTTTGAGATAAGGAATTTGATCTTGATTGCCATTCAGTATACTAGCATATGCCATCTACAATGGTCTTGAACCATCTTATAGGATAGTCAAGCCTAGTTTAGTGTACAAAATGCTGCTGAATTTGGAGGTAGGAAGACCTGAGTTCAAGTCTCACTTCAGTTCCATCATTTGTATAATGTGCATAGTAATATAGTAGTAATGCCATAGGATATTTCTGAGAATCAAACAAAATAATGTCTACAAAGGCTTTGCAGATCTTATTGTCCTGTAGGAATATTAGTATTGGCTCTCATTTGAGTATATTGGCATTCATTAGCATCTCGAGCTTTCCCCAAATTGTGTGGTCCTTTGCTAAATGCCTGAAATAAAGGACAAGTTGCTAAACAGAGCATCCATTTGTTCCTTTGTAAAACGGGTATTACAACATTTGCACTGCCAACCTCCCTAGGTAGTCTGAGGAGGAGAGCACCTGGCAAACCTTGAAGGAACTATTTCAATTAGAATCACCATTATGAGTTCTCAAAGCCTTCCAAAAGAATGTAGCTGGATTTTTATGTGGATTATTTACTGATACTTTTTAACATGTCCTATGATATTTGTTGTTTTGTTGAAAAGTAACAACATATAAAAACACTATGGTAAAGTGGTCTATTTCTGTATCCTTGATTCTTGTGAACTTTGCAAAATTGGGATGATCTCTGTTTCAAATGTCTCTTGATTGCTACAACTGCCCAATCCACTCTCCCCATTGCTCTGCAAACAAGAAATTTCAGAAAAGCCTCTGGATGACTGGGTTGAATGTTCCCCATGCTGTTGGCTGTCTTAGAACCCCTCACAGCGGCCCCACTTCCCTGCACACTAGCTTGGTATGCAGGGAGAAGCTGCAGAGTCTGCTGGCTGTGCTTTATTTACGGAAACAGCAGGGTTGAGATTGATTGCGGTGAGAGACAGTGTATGGATGAGGGAGGGTCACAGCACATGCTCAGTCCTGTCAGTCTGAGGGGGAAGTTTCTGCGTTCTGCGTGAAGGCTTAGGTCATAGCACAAGCTCAGTGAAAGCTCTCTGAGGTCTCTCAGACTGCATGTGCCTCCATTTTGAGTTGTTAGAGTAGAAAAAGGCAGAGTTTTAGCAGTAAGTAGAGGTTCAGGAATACAGCTAGACCCACAGGAGCGGCTGTTAGGCATGGATGATCCATTCAGCCCCTGCAGGTAGGCTACTTTACTCTGGCCTCACCCAACCGGGATGGCTTTTGCTGCTGCTTCTGACTTCTGAAAATGTTTATGAAATCATTTCATTATTCATAATGCATGTTCCTAAGAACCTTTACTATATACCAGCCTAGCTGTGCAGGTGGTTTCCGAATGCGAGCAAGCTTGAAAGAACTGACCCTGTTCAGAGATGCATGGAGCAAATGCAGAATGTAAGGCCATGTGAATTAACCCTCCCTCCCGCCCTCCTTCCCTCCCTCTTCTCTGCATCCCATCTCCTTCCCCTGCCCCTTGTTATGGTTTCACTTGCTCAGTGTGCATGGGTCCAGATTTGTTGCCTGCCTTCAGGGAGCTGTAGGTCTAATCTGCAAGATGCTCTGTTCCCTGTCGCTATTAAGGAATGTTTGGGCCTTTGAGAGACTGCTTGGACAGTATTTTAGGGAGGATGCTAAGTAGTCTGCTATTGGTTACTTGGAAGGTGGGTGGAAACTTGTTTTGATTGAATATCTTTTCCCAGTGGAAATTATAGTTTCTGTGATATTTTTCTGAAGTATAGAGAAGCAGATAGCATGTACATTTTGCTCCTCAGTTGTTACTCAGATTCAGGAAATAGTTGTAGAATTTCAACAATGCCATTTCACAATTGTCAGTTTTCTTTGAAGGAAACTTGTTGTGTTACATGTCTATGCTTTGCCAGACTTTGGTAGGCAAAAATAGGGTGAAAATGTTTGACAGTTCTAAAATCATAGGCATTTAGAGCAGGAATGAAGCTGAGAAATAACCTAGCCCCTTATTTCATGGATGAAGAAATTGAGGCCCAGAAAAGAACAATGACTTGGTCAATGTCACACAGTAGTGAGGGAAAGAGCATGGACACTAGCTCATATCTTCTCAGTCCAAATTCAGTGTTCTTTGGCCTGCACTTCAGCTACAGTATCCTAAACTCCATGGGTTTATGAGAAACTGCTCTGTGTTGATTACCAGTCAGGTGAATTGGTTTACATTGTGAAGGTCTAGGTCAGGGATGGGAAACCTGCAGCCTCAAAGCCACCAGTGGCCCTCTAGGTCCTCATGTGTGGTCTTTTTACTGAATCCAAACTTCATAGAACAAATCACCTTAATAAAAGGATTTATTCTGTAAAACTTGAACTCAGTCGAAAGGCTGCACTTGAGGACCTAGAAGCTTAGCTGCAGGTTCCCCACCCTTGGTCTAGGTGGTCATTCCTTCATAGTAGAATATGTGAGTCCTAGTAATCACAGGGGTTGAGTTGCCATTTCTTTTGCAGTTTTCTGTGCAAGCAAAAGCACAAGTCTGGCCTGGGGAAAGGTGGAGGCATGGGTAGAACCTTATTCAGAAGGGGTCTTTTGCTTTCTAGAAATCATATTGATAAAGTGCTTTGCAAACCTTAAAGTGCCACATAAATTAACTTTCTTCATATTATTATTATTATTATTATTATTATTACCAACATTTTTTAGAGGTAGCTTCAGGAAATATTTTTGTCAGGTTAGTTTTAGTACTTGGTCACAAAGGTGTGACTTAATGTCACTTTGAATACTTATGTAGACCTCTGTTTGAATTCTGATTTAGAGAGAAGAGATAATAGTGATTTTTCCCCCTTCCTCTTACTTTATTACTGCTCATTTCCAGCCCTCTGCCTCTAGGTGAATGTTTGGAAGTGAAGGAAAAATTATGAAGCCATATAGGAGCTTTGAAATAGTTTTAAAAATAATTTGGTTCTACAGTTATTAATGGAAATCTCTTTTGTATTCCCCACAGTGATTCCCTCTTTATAATGAAGAAAAAAAGTTTAGCAAAACCAACTGACACAGTGTCTCATCTGATTGTGTATGCATCTTCCTTCCCTGTTGTCCCCTACCCAATAGCAGAGATGTATGGTCTCAACTTTCCACAGATGAGATTGTTTTCTACAATTATGTTAGACTTTCAACTGGAATTATATTTGAAAGATTGAAGCAACACATGCACTTAAAAAATATCTCTTTATCTCTCTTATCATCCTCTTTTCTTTATGCCTCTAACCACCAAACAAAACAAAAACAAAACCATCATCTCTAAAATGAGAAATTTGAGCAGCCCTTCCTTCTTAACTTTGAGTTTCTTCCTGTTCCATCCTCAGTGCCTCAAGTAGGATGTTTTATTTTGGTGGCAACTTACATTGTGGTATATATTGTTCAGAACTTTGAAGATGTTCTTGAGAAACTAGGGCTCTGGGATATCATCATTTGGGATTGGAATCAGAAAAAGGTTTGTTAATACAGTATTATAAGGTATTTCTGTTTCATAATATCCTTGTCCATTTTAAAGAATTGTATTGTGATACAACTGAATTGTTTTAAGAGCTTTACTTTCCTCTTACTATTGAATATTGCTTCCAGTAATACCTGCATTGTTGTGCTGTAGTACTCTTCTTTTTTGCCTGTCCATGAACTTGAGGACAACTGTTTTTTACCATGAAGATTAAGACCATAAGAACTCAGGCTTATAGCCCCTTTTGATAATGCAGTTAGTAAGTTAATATCCAATATTTCATTGGCCCCCTTAAATCTTGATGAGTTAAACCAATACCAGTCAAAACCTAAAGTAATAGTAACAGAAATGGTAAAATTAAAATACCAAAAGCAAATACAGACTTTGCAATGAAAATACTTACTAAGCTATGTACTCCAATTTTAGTACCCTAAGCTCTTGTTAAGAATGCTAATACTAATTCAGTGATTAAAATGTAAACTTTAATCTTTAGCATAGAATTCCATTGAGAATGGGGGTGTTACTTGATTCTTGATACTTTGACCCAGCCTTGGCCTAGAACTGATTTTGTTTCACTAACACTATAGAATCAGTACACAGAAGGTTTCAGTGACATGTTTAAGGCTTAGTGTAAAGAAAAATTTCCTAACATTTACAGCTGTTTAAAAGTGGATGAGTCAACTTTGGAGATAGTGAGTCCACTTTTTATTTTAGACATCTTCAAACAAAGACTGCACAACCACTTGGCAACTATGTTCTAGTGGGATTCTTGTTCAATTGTGGGTTGGAATCGAATGGTCTTTGAAGTACTGTCCAACCCTGAGATATGGTGATCTCATAATTTGGGGGAGTAGAACTTACTCTGCACCTAGAATGTGAGAACTATTTTCAGAGAGCCACCCTTCATGTTTGTGGTACTTTAAGTCAACCGTAATCATTAAATCTGTCTCTTGTCAAGTTACTATATAATTGTCTTACAAAGAAGATGGTCATTTACGCCCAAGTGAAACAGAATGGGAGTATCATCCGGCTCTTTAATGCTTCTGGATTAAGTCTTTTTGCTTGCCTTTGTGTGCTAAGCGTGGAGTTATGATACTAAGATCAGATATGAGGGATGTTATTTGGAGTGATGTGCTAATTGAATGCAAGAGGTTGTTCTTTTAGCTTATCATACCCCATTTCTTATGGTCCAAGGGACCAGGAAATATTGCTGTCTATAGGAAACAAGTGCTTTGCACATTGTAGTAATTTAATATTTGCTTAACTTAATTGAAATCATTGCTGTTGTTGCATTTATATATAAAAGTAAAAGTATTTTATAAAATTAGCTTTTCTTAAAGATTTTTTTAAATCTAAATTTTGAATCTGAGAATTAAAACTACCTTTTGAATCTTTCTTTTTATTTTTTAGTGTCTATCCACAGATTTGACTTTGTAACAATTTCTGTAAGACATTGAAAAATGAAATGGATAAATACTACAGGTTTATATTTGGTTTATGTCCATACTTATGTTTTTTCTTTTAATTTTATATCTTCTCTTATTTTCCCTGTTAAGAGAGAGCTTTTTTAAAAAAACTCACTTTTTTTTTACATCTGGTTACAGTACAGATCAGCTTTTGGAAAATAGAAGGAGGAATAACAATTTTGATGTGTTTTCCTCTCAATTTTCCCTGTCTCTACTGTATTTCATATCTATGAAGTAGAATAAATTTGGGCTGTCTTGAGAAACTGGTACACACAAAACCTAAAATTCTTCTATTCAGCCCATGTTGCTCTGTGTCTGCTTATTAAATTTTTTCATTATCCCACCTCAGCTCCCTTTTACTTCCCCATGCTATGTTCCACTTTGGGATTTTCTCCTTCTCATTGTTCTTCCCCCTCTGTAATGAGGTAAAATATATCCCATAAAATAGATTTATAAATATACATCTGGATGAGACCTGAAGAGAGGAAGTAGATATTATTGGGTAAAATGAAATTTGGTGATTATCTGTGGATTTGTTGTTAAAATCACAGAATTTCAGAGTTGGTAGGGACTTCATGGACCATACAATTAAACCCACATTCAAACTAGAATTTCCTTTATGACTTTCTGAACAAATGATCATCAGACTTTGTCTAAAGACCTATAGTGAAGGGGGAGAAGCCACTAAGACAAGACAACATGTACTTTTGGAAAGATCTGATTAATAGAAAGTTTTTCCTTATTTGAGCCAAAATTTTCCTCTTTACAACTTGCATGCATTGTAGCAATGGTCTGTGTTCTACATGATAGCCCTTAATTACTTGAGAGTAGCTATCTTTTCTTCTCCAACTTAACACTTTCAACTTATCCTCAAATGACATAGTCTGGAGTCCCTTAACTGTTCTGATCAGTTAGAATATTTCTGTTGTCTGTCAACATCCTTTCTCCCCCATTTTTCACTAATCAAGCTCTAGCTACTGTGTGCCTAACGCTGAGCATATAGAGAAAACAATGAAATAGCCTTGATTTCAAGGATTTTACATTCTATTGGGGAAAACATCTGTTTCTATAGTACAGATATTAGGAAACATATACATATGTACATAGTAAGGAAGGAATAGGGAAAGAGGTAGACACTAACAGCTGGGAAATCATGCAGGGTCTCATATAGCAGGTGACCCTTTAAGTTTTGAAGAGAGTTGGTGGGCATGAGAAGAAAGGATATTCCGTACATGGGAGAGGGCACGGGCATTGCTGAATTGCCGTATGAGAGAAGGAAACGTAGACCAATGTGGTAGGAACATCAGGTACAGGAACAGGAATACCATTGAATAACCCTGGACAAATGGCTGAGACAGATTCCTGGAGCCAGTAGAGAGCTGCTGGAGCTCACTGAACAGGGGGACGACATCCTCAGAAAATTAGTCATATTTATTTAGTCCAAATCAGTCATTTCCAAGTTGACAAACACTTATTAAGTACCACCTATGGGGCTGGTGTTGTTCTAGGTGCTGGGATACAGCATAAAGTAACTGAGACAGCCCTTGCCCTAAAGGAGTTTGTATGATGTATTTGGAGAGTTTTTAATCACAGTACGATACAGATACTTTGACTAGTATGCAAATTCAATACAAAATTAATCAAAAAAAGAGGATGAATTTGCTCACATATTATAAATCCTGGGATCCTTCCGATCTGAGCCCAAAGTCATCCAAATAACTTCACTTGGGATGATTTAAAGGCCATAACTAAATAGTAAATTTTCAAACTTTTCCTGAAATTATGGTTGGTAGGGGTTAAGCTTCACCTGCATATTCTCTAATTGATCACATTGACAAATCATATATTGAGAATTTCTTTGGAAACTGGAAAAAGAAATTATTTCATAAAAAGTATACCAATACTTAGGGGCATGAGATCTGCAAATACAGTTGCTTGACCCCATTCCTCTAATGTACTACATTGTTATCCTTTTCTCAAAATTATTTTTAAGAAAGAAATTTACTTTCAATACCTGCAAATGTGATGTGTTTGGTCATGTGTGCACGTATGTGTATACACACACAAACCATTCTTACTCATAACTGTTTTGCATAGTAATACCCATACTTGTAAGTGTCTTTCTCCTTCCTTCCTCACATGGTTGCACTGAAGAGAAGTATGGTGGTGATCAGGTTTTTGAAAATAAAATCCCATGGACATCCCAGCAGGAACTTTTAGTCCTTTTAGACTTTTAGTGATATGTGGTGGATATGATATTTATTCTGTCTGCAAATGATGAAGTTCTATCTCAATATTAATAATTGATTGCACAGTGGATAGTGCTTTGGGCCTGGAGTCAGGACAACCTAAGTTCAAATCTAGTCCCAGATGTTTACTAGCTGTGTGGCCTTGAACAAGTCATTTGTTCTCTGGTTGCCTCATTTTCTGTGTAAAATGGGAATAATAATAGTACCCACTTCTGAGGGTTGTTGTGAGGATCCAATGAAATCATATCAAATAAAAAGCACTTAGCACAGTGTCTGGCACATTGTGGGGGCTATATAAATGCCTATTCCCTTCCCTTCTCCCCCTCTCCACCCCGCATTGTAGAAAACCTGCAGAATTTCTAGCAAAAAGATTAACTTAGGAATTGGCTTTCCTCAATGTGAGAGCAAAAATCCCATTTTGGCTTTTTTTTTTTTTTATGGGAGACATTAGTTCACTATCATTAGTGAAATAAACCATAAGTAGTGGAACTATCCAAAGATGTAGGCAGTGAGCCTCAAGTATCATGGATTAGCATGGAATTCAATTGATTTTTTTCTAAGTTATACAATTGAGGATAGTAGACTTATTTTAGGACTTTGAGGCTCCTTGATTGTAGACGGATGTATTCTCCATAGATGTAAATGTCTTCATGCTTTACTAGATGATGTTCATGAGATTGTGCATGCAAATACCTATCACTTTATGATAATGTAAAATTAGGTTGTTATTCAAATAACAGACATAGATGGTCCATTCCTGGGTCCTTAATTGATAGCCTTTTGCGGCAGCAAATGAATCTGGATTCTTGAATGCTGTGATAGGCCTAGCCAAGAGTGAAGATAGCCAGTTTGAGAAATATATTAGAAAACATTTAACCAATGGTGCATTTTGCAAGTGACTATTTTTGATCTTAATATTTAGTGGGTCATGGATTTATTGTATTCATCTTTATTCTGATCCTGATTTTCTATTTCATTTCTCTTCCATTTATTTCTTATGCTTAAAAGTTATGTTTACTATGTTGTGTAGTCAACATTGAGATTCTTACAGTTAATTTCTGAGTAGATCTGTAGAGATATATGAATATAAATCCACATATCCTATAGCAGATGTTTCCTGTGTGCCTTCCCAGCATGGTAAAATGGACATAGGAATCAGAAGACCAGGATTCTTATGTTGCCTGTGGCAATAATTTATCTTGTGACCTTGGGGAAATGATGTAATCTCTTTTTCTTGGTTTCCTGGTTTGTAAAATGAGAAGATTGGATTTAATCATGTCCTGACTCTAACTTCTAAGATTAATTTCAACAGACATTTGTTAAATACCTACTATAGGTATGATTCTGTGAATATATGAATGATGAATGAGTTTTGTTGCTACCAGATATTTAGTTAGGCTTTTTTGTTGTTCCTTCCCTCTGTCATGAATAATATTCTTACTAAAACTTTTCCATCAGAATACTCAAATGCTGTCATTAAAGTATTTGTTAGCACATTCGAGTTTTTAGTGGCTTCTTGAAAAAGGGAAAACTTTGTTTTTCTCCCCACTACAGGACTATTTATAGAATGAGGAGTAGCAAATTAAAATCCTTTGTTCTCCAGCCTAAACCTCAGGGTTGGGTAAGATTCTGATCATTTTAAAAAGGTTGCTGTTGCCATTTTTTGCCTTTTAATGAACTTGTTACACGTGATACTAAATCTAGCAAACTTCTCAGTAAATACTTTTACAAATAACGAAATAGCATTTATAGAGTGTTGTTTTCTTGGTAGTACTTAGCACTGCTGCAATTAACCCAGCATCAGCTGTAGGAAGTCTGATTTGCAGCTTAAGAACCAGGGGTCTGAGATAGAAGGAAGGGTGGTTGTCTAATGTCTTCCATCATACAGTCAACCTGCTATGGAACAGGGTTGAGGACTTAGTGTGGTCACTCAGCTTGGCCACAGTGGCTGGCCTGTTTGTTTGTCTTTTGGATTCTTTGTTGGCTTGTAAATGAACCAGAGGCCAAAGTGTTATAGCAGACAGTATCTCCAGATTCTGCAGAATGGCTTTGCATTCTTCCATCCCATAGTTACTATCTGCTTTAGGTAAATTTTCTTTAAGCCTTGGCAGAGTCCAGGTGTCACAATGGAAAGATCCCTGGTTTATGGAATTGGAGGTAGTGGCTGCACCCCTGGCTTTGCTCATGTGTATGATCTCATTACTGGTCTTGACTTAGAACATATTACTTAATCTATTTGGGCTTTAGTGTACTTGTTTATAAAATGAGATTGTTGGATTAAATGACTTTAAAGTCATTTCTAGCCCTAAATGACCTGTAAGCTTCCTTCCATGTGTAAAAATTTTGATCATGCCCCTCCTTTATATGCAGTTTTGTGGTCTTCCTCTTAAGCAGTTTCTGTTATTCCTGCAGGGTTATTTGATATCCGGGGTGAACAATGAGTGAAGGTTTGACAGATATAATACTCAACTGATTTCTGATTTCTTTCTTCAGTTTGCCTCTTCTCTGGTGGAACTGATGACAGTGTGCCCATTTCCCCCATTAATCCTTTATTGAAAGGGTAGTAGCCTAGCATTCATCCTATTCCTTGTCTCAAGATTCTTCATGAGAAGCCTTTCTTGGATTAGTGCTCCTGTTTTCTATATTGCTATGGACACTTCTGCCTTTTTGTTATTCAGTTGCAGGCTTCCAGCTCCTTTCTGTCCAGTCCCTGTTTACTTCATAGAATACAACGTTTCTATGGCAACAGGTTACTTTTCAAAGGGAACATCTTGTCATTTTATTTAATCCACTGCAGCTGAAGAGGACTGAAATATTAAGTTGTTGTTGCTATGGATACTGCTTTGTTGCATCAATTTCTTTTGTATTCGATTTCATAAATGTGGTGTTGAGGTTTTTCTTTTGGGGAGGGGGACACTTTGAATAAATAAAGTGACTTGCCATTAGTATTGTAATTGCTTCTTTACCAATATAATTTGGCTTTTGGAGGTGTTAAATATTTTAGCCTCTACAGCAAGGATTTGTACACTTAAGATTTCTGCTTCGGCTATCAAACAAACAAATAATAATAGTTTTTAAAAAACCTCCTGAAGTGCATTATTTACATAATGTCAGTGATATAGGTCAGAGGTTTCAAACTCAGGGCCTTCAGAATTCCAGAGTGTGGTCCATCAGATTAAAATATAATTGGGAAATGTTTAACAAAATAAATTGGAATACAGTACAACGTAGATAATGTTAATCTTACAGTTTTCTAAGTCAGTATGCTGCCTGCAGAAATCCCTTTCTGTTTGAATTTGATACCACTGGCAGGGAGCTCTTTGATGAAGAAACTACCTTTATCCTTGATCTTGGGTTGCTTGGCCCCTCCTCTGCCACTTGTAGTTTTAGAGGATTACTCGGAATGTGAGAGTTTGGGTGACTTGCTCGTGGTCAGACATCCAGGGTGGGTCAGAAGTGCACTTAAACTCGGGTCTTCCTGGTTGCAAAGCCAGCTCCATAGACTATCTGGTGTTACATAACAGTCCAGAGAAATCCCCTTATTACCAGTTAAAGATATTGACATTATTCTTAACTTTTCTATTACTTCATGACTCAAAAAAATCTTGAGTAATGACCCAGCAACAAAAATTCGTAAAGAAAACAACACAGAGAGAGAGAGAGAGAGAGAGAGAGAGAGAGAGAGAGAGAAATTTACACTGACGTTACTTGGATTCCTTGAAAGAACTGTCATTTCATTAGTATGTTGCTTTCTCCATTTGTGTGTATGCAGTATTACATTTCTTTCCTATTTCATGAGTTGGGCATTGAAATGAAGTTTAACAGTTTTTAAATTTGATTTTTAATTTTTTTTCAATTAACATACATTTATTTTCTCTCCTTCTTACCCATCTCCAGGGGGAAATTGGGAGAGGAAAAACAGGACCCTTCTAACAAATACACATAGTTAAGCAAAACAGATTAGCTCACTGACCACGTTCAAAAATGTATGTCTCATTCTGCATCTTGAATCCATTGATTTCTGTAAGGAGTCAGTCGTCACCCTCGGTCTTCAATTGATGGTTATTGCATTGATCAAAGTTCTTAAATGTTTTGGTTGTTTGTTTTTATAAAGTTATTGTTGCTGTGTAAATTTTTTTTTCTGATTTTGTTCATTGCACTTTATCATTTCATACATGTCTTCTCAGATTTCTCTGAAATTATCTCCCTCTCTCCCTTTCTTCCTTCCTTCCTTCCCTTTAATATATCATAATTTCTTTAGCCATTCCCCAATTGATGGGTACCCTTCTAGTTTCCAGTTTATTGCCACCACAAAATGAGCTTCTATAAATATTTTTTTTACATATGGATCCTTTTCTCTTTCTTTGATCTCTTTGGAGTATTGGCCTCTTAGGCATAGTTAGAAATTGTTTTACAGAATGGCTATGCCAATTCACAGCTATAGTTAGCTTCCTTGTTTTCCTGCTAATCCTCCTATATTCATAATTTTTATTTTTATCTTCACTAGCCTGATAGGTGTGAGATACTTTATTTTTCATTTCTCTAATTTTTAGTTATTTGAAGCATTTTTTCCCCCTTTGGTTATTGTTAGTGTAGATTTCTTCCTTTAAAATCTGCCTATTTATATCCAATCTGTTGCTGTGACCTGTTGTTTTTATCTTTATAATATCTCCCATGAAAGCTCCACTTTTCCTCTGACCCAGCCACCACCCTAATATAAGCTCTTATGATCTCACAACTGGACATAGCTTGCTGGTTGGTCTTTCTGCTTCAGTTTTCTCCTCATTCTAGTTCATCTTCCACTCAGCTGTCAAAGTGATATTTGTAAATCACAGGTTTGACCATGTCACCTCTTACTTTAAAATCTGCAGTGGCTCCCTATCACCTCCCAAGATTTACATTCAAAATCATCTGCTAGTCTTACATAGATGCATATGAATTTATATGTCTACATATGAGTATGATTATAGCCATCTAAGTATATGTATTTGTATGTGTGTGTGTATGTGTATGTATGTATATATATACATATACATACACATACACACACATATATACTTAATTGTAGCCTTCTTAGGGAAAGGGGAGAGGAAGGGGGAAAAAAAGAATAAAGTAAAAAGTGCACAGCAGAGAACAGAAGAAAACTCGGAAGGAAGCAAAGATGGACAGCTCTGAACACAATTTGTAGTTATTTTGTTGTATAGGCTTTCTTGACATGTAAATTTATTGCTATATATTTTGAATCCTCTCTTATGTTCTGCTGTGCACATGGCAATGCTTTTTTTCTTTTGTATTTAAGTTTATAATATATTTCTTTTTCTTTTCTTATTGTGTATTTAAGTTTAAAAATTAAAGAATATTTTTAAAAAATTTGCTTACCCCCCTTACTTCCCTCCATTGACTGTGAGTGACCTAGTATCACTGGGCACTTGCCTCCTTGCTATACCTCACATATTACACTCCATCTCCTGATTCTGAGTGACTGTCCCCCATCCCTGGAATATTCTCCTTCCTTATCTCTGCTTCCTGGCTTTCCTTGACTTCCTTCGAATCTCACTTAAAATCCTACCTTTCTGTTGTCTCTCTACATCTCCCCTTTAAATGCTGGTGCCTTACCTCTGTTGATTATTTCCAATATATCCTCTATTTAGCTTGTTTGTACACATTTATTTGCATGTTGTATCCACTGTTAAATTATAAGCTTCTCAAGAGCATGGAACCTCTTTTGCCTTTCTTTGTATCCTTAGTGTTTAGCATAATGCTTGGCATCTCGTGCTTAATAAATGTTTATTGACTGAGATATCTTTTGTTCATTTGTCAATTGAAAATAGCTATTATTTTTATACATTTCAATCTATTCTCAGATTGTTTTCTTTGTAACTTCCTACAAAGATTTTTTTCTCTTCTTATTTTGCCTGCATCAGTTTTGTTTTTATAAAAACTTTAATTTTATATGATATTGTCCATTTCATCTTTTTTTAGTCTCTCTCTCCTTTGTACCCCTTGTTTGGCTATAAACTCTTCCCCTATCCATAGGTCTGAATGGCACTTTATTTCTTGCTTCTCTTCTTTATTTATGATGTTACCCTTTTTGCCAAAGTATGTATTCATTTGGAGCTTATCCTGGTATAGAATGTATTCTAAACCTATTTCTGGCAGATATCTTTACATTTTTTTCTGGCCTTTTTTGGTAAGAAGTGAGCCTGCGCTCTAGTAGCTGAGGTCTTTGAGTTTATTAAGCACTGGGTGACTGTATTCCTTTCTTTTTGTATGTTGTATACGTAATCTGTTCCACTGATCAACCTCTATTTTTAACAAATACTAAGTTGAATTAACAATGAATGCTTCATAGTAAAATTTGGTATCTAGTACTGTTTGGCCCCCTTCCTACCTTTTTTCATTATTTCCCTTGAGATTCTTGAAGCTTTTAGTCCATTGTTCAGTGTGCCTTAGTTGAATATAATTTTATTGCATTGTGGTTAATCAAAGAGGTTTCTATTTGGCTACATTTGTGAGGCTTTAATGCTTTGATATTTGATCGGTGTTTGTCAATAACATTCAGTACTAGAAAATGAGTATACTCATTTCTGTTCCATTCAGTAATGGCCACAGATCTATCATGTCTAACTTTTCTGAAATTCTGTTGATGTCTTTAACTTTTCATTGCTTTTCCCTTTCCCCTCCTTCACCTCCTTTCCCTTCCTGTCCCCCTTTCCCTCCCCTCCCCTCTTTTGTTAGTAGTTTTAATCATTACTTTTGTATTTCATTTCATAGTATTCTCATACCTTTTTCCCCTCCACTCCCATTTCCCTCTTTATAAAGAATAGCAGAGTGTGAAAGAAGTAATGTGTTCTGCACCAAGCAGCAGCTTTGTGAATGAGTGCAAGCAGCATCTGCCCTTCTGTCTGCTCTTCTTCAAATGTCAACAGGATCTTAACTTTTTTTCACACCTTTAAAATATGTTTTTACATTTGACCCTTCAAGGGTTAGGGTTTGTTTTGCTTATGACTAATTTCTGCCTGAATGTACCCTCCCTCTTTTTCTTTTCCCCCTCCCTACTCCCTCCTGTTTTCCTATTGAGTTTAATGTATTTCTGTAACAAACTCTTTCTGTTTCTGTGTATATTCTTTGACTGATTCTAGTAAAAATGACATTCCAGTGGCATCTGCTGCCTCTACCCATTCCTCAAGTTACGTGCCAGGCAATGTGTGCAAAGCACACTGGGGATGCAAAGAAAGTCAAAAGACAATTCTTACCCTCACGTAGCACACAAGAATCTAATGTTCATTCCTTCTTGGTTTTATAGTTTCCTACTTAAACACACAACTGTTATGTGATATGATACATTCCCCTATTTTTCCTCTCATGTATTACTTTTGTTCTCTAATGTATTACTTTTTTTCTCTTTCCTTGTTGTGTCATCTTCAAAACATAATTTAAAAAAAAAAAAACAACAACAACACTACCAGGTCTTAGTTTCTTATTTAACTCTTTCAGTGATTAATCAGTTCATACTTATTAAGCATCTACTATGTGCCAGGCACTGGGCTAAATTCTGAGGATACAAAAAGAGGCAAAAGGCAGTCTCTGCCTCAAGAAACCAACAATCTAATGATCAATGCTGACATTAAAGTTCTCAGGGAGCACCAGAATCATTACTCCCTGTTAGAATATAAACACTTCATCCTCATATAATGCCTTCTGATTGTTCATTGATATTTACATTTTTATGTTTCTTTAACTTTTTTTGTCTTTAAAAATAATCTACTCCTTGTCTTTTTGTTAGGAATGATCAGAGGTTCTTTAAAAGTCTATGTACCCTGTTTCCCCTTAGTTGTAAGACTTTATCTTTTGCTTTTTGTACTATCATACCAACATCTTTGCTTCTTTATTGTAATAGCTGTCTAATCTTGTGTGATCCTAACTCTGCCTCCTTAGTATTTGAACTCTTTGTTTCAGAATCCTTTTGGTATTTTTCTTTTACCTTGAAGCTAGTTTTTGGTTCCCATGGGAATTTTTATTTTTATATTTCTTTTAGGAGCTGACTGTATTCTTTGTGCTTTCATTTTTCCATTGATTCTAATTTATCTGAGCAATTTTTCTTTATGATTTAATGAAACATGATATCCTGACTTTTGTGGGGGAAGGGCAGAGGGGCAGACCATGGCATTAATTTAATCCATGAAATATTAAATTGTTTCTCCTTTACCAGTTTTCTAGCTCAGTTGTTTTTGCTGTGTGATACCTTTCATTTTTTATGTCTTTTGCCTTTTAGTAAGTGTTTGTTAATGTTCTATTGGAGCCATTAACTTTGGTTCCTTCTAATTTTCAAGGAGTCTATTACTTGAATAAGATTTTTGACTTCTTGAACTAAATTGCTAATTCTCCTTCCAAATATTTCTTCCAGTGTTCCCATTTATTGTCCAATTCTTTTTTCTAGAGTTCTCATTTCATTTATGGTATCATTTTAAATTGATTTTTAATAATCTTGATTTTTTTTTCATTTTTATTTCTTCTAACATGGTGTGATTTTCTTTGATACTTTGCTTGAATATCTTTTAGAATTGTCCTCTTTATCTAAGTTTCTGGCTTGTGTGTTCCTGTCTCCATAATAGTTTTTTTTTTTTTAATCACCTGTGCAGGTTTTTTTTTTTTTAAACTCATTCTTCTAACTTTACCTCAAGAATTGAGGACTTTGTATTTTGGCTAAACTTTGTGATTCTGAAGGGAGTGCTGGGGCATTTTATGGTCCTCATTCATATTATTTGACATCTTGTGTCAATGCATTCTTTAGGTAACAAGTCAGTTGTATTTTTCAAGTGTTTAAGGAGCTGCATACTTTCAGTGGATCCTAAGAAATCTAATCTAGGGCACAGTCTGATTGCTACTCTTCATATCTGATTTTTTTTTTTTTTGACCCTGGAACTTGGTTTGATTTCAGAGAATTCACACACCTGCACACAATATGTGTGAATGCAGAGTATCCTTGCCTCCAGGTTCAGCTGGCCTGGATGCTGTCAGCTAGCTAGATGGTTGTAAAGATTTAAAGAAAGTGAGCTGCAGAAACCTCCTCAACACAGTACTGGTTCCTATTTCCTCTCCCTCCACAACTTGGAACCTCTTTGTGTCCACTTACACTTTTGTTTTTTGTTTCAGTGGATAGCATGGCCAAACTGAAGTGTCAGCCCCTGCACTGTTTTTCTTGATTTATATTTTCTTATCTTTCCTAGGATCTTGCCTCAATCACTTATCCATAGTCTTTCTTATTTATTTTTAATTTTTCTCTCTCCACTGCTCTTCCCCTTCAAGAAATACATTCAAAAATTCCTCAATTTACCCTTCTTACCCACTCCAGTTCCCATCCTAGCTTTTATCTCCCTGATATTGCTAAGCTTTCAGATAAAATTGTCTGTACTCGCGGCCTTTGATGTTTTGCTAACCCCCTTGCTCTTTGTCCTTGTCTAATCTGGTTATCATCCTTATCAACTTACTGAAATTATTCTCTTTGTGGTGAAAAAGACTTCCTCAATTTAGTGACTGTTTTTCACTCCTTACCCACTCACTGTCCCATACTATAGTGCATTAGCTTTTCTTCTTTCAGTCTCCTGATTCTCAGCTTACTTCTGTAACCATTTGGCTGACTCTTCCTTTACCCCTTACTGTTAGTATTTTTCAGCATTCAGTCATTTGCTCTCCTTCCACTTACCATTTCTACATAGATAGTGCTTTAAAATTGTGTCTTTATCTTTCAGTTTTAGGCCTACGTCTTGAACTGCCTAAAAGACTTCCGCTAATGTTATCTCAGATTCAACAACCAAAATCAGGCTTAGTTTCTTGCTCCCAGATCATACATCCATCTATTCTCATCTCCCTGTTTCTTACTCTGTTATATGACCCCTCTAACCTCTTCCCTAGAATACTGTAGTAGCCTCATGACTGGACTTTCTACTTTCACTAATTTATAAATAATTTCTTTTTGCTATTCATACCTCTTAGGCATTTTAGGGCCTCTATAATTGTTTTTATCATTCTGCAGATCTCATTTTCTCTATTTATTTTCTCCCTTTGTACCCTATGCCTGGAATACCATGATACCTTTTAGTCTGTTAAAATCCTACTCAAAGCCTATCTCAGAACTACGTTTTTTGTAAAAACTATCCCCATCCCCACCAGTAATGATTGTTCTCTCTTTATCTTAATTTGCTTGGGCCTCTTCTATGTACTAAAATATATTAATTTTGGATGTATTCTATTTTGGTGCACTAGTTTGCAAGCCCTGTGATTGCAGACTGTTTTCACTGGCTTATTTATGTTTTGTTTCTCAAACTGCCTAGAGCCTACTGCACTAAGTTCATCTTCATATCCCTACCTGCCTCCACCTTAGAACCACACTACTTAGCCAATTTCCTATATTCTGTTGATGGTGCCCCTGTTGTACCATTCACCCACATTCATAGCTTTGGTGTCATCTTTGACTTCTCACTGTCAGTCACTCCACATATGCCATCAGTTGCCAGATCTTGTCATTTTTATCTCCGTATTTCTTACATATTCCTCCCTTCTCTGCACACGTACAGTAGAGATCTAAATATCTCCTTTCTAAATCAAACCACACCACCAAACAGTATTTATGGCATCATTCCAAAGCAACAAGTTTTTTAGAGGTGAGCACATGTTTCCCTGGAAGTTGCTATGGCAACTTAGAGTACACTTAATGGTATGAACCCTGTTATATCTCACAAAGCTGCCAGAGTAAGTTTCCTTAATGCCCGAGTCTGACTATGGCAATTCTCTGATCAAAAACCTACCGTGGTTCCCTTTTTACTTCTGGATAAAGCACTTCTTAGTCTATCATTTACTCTTTCTTCAGCGTGGTTGCTATGAACTTGTTAGCATTATTTCAGTCTACTTCTCTCACACACATTGTATTACAGCTAAGCAGAATGAGCTATTCCTTAATCTTATTTGGCATGCTTCTGCCTCTGTCTATACACAGAGGGCATTGCATGTTTGTGCTTGAAAAGTCACTGCTTCATTCCTGAAAGACATTTCTTCCTCACCTCTGCCGTCTTGAAATCCTCTCTTCCCTAATAACCCAGCTCAGATGCCACCTGCCTGTCCCTGAATTTTCTTAGACTGCTTTATCTCAATCTTTTCTTTGCCTCTGTCATAGGCTGTCATGTATCATATTTATTTGTGTACATGGGTCATTCTCTTCTTTTGGTTTATAAAATCCTTGAAGGCAGGGACCGTATTGTTTTCCCTTTTTTATTGCCTAGTACCTTGCACAGTGCTTAATCTGTAAAAGGAGATTGATAAAGTATGTGTAATTGAATTATAGTTGCTTCATAAATGTTTAATGTATTCTCATAATGAATTTTACTTCATTCTTTGGTTTAGAATGAGAAGAATTATGTTCAAGTGCTCTCAGTGTTAGTGTCTTCATCTGTAAGAGGAAAATAGTAGTACCTGCTACATTCCCTACATTGTATTTTACAAATTGTTAATGGAAAAATATGAAAGTATTATGTAGGTACTTATTAAAATTTACTATATGCCAGGTACTCAAAATACAAATAAAAGGAAAGAAATTATCTTGTTTCAAGGCGCTTTCATAAGGAAGCCAAGTGGTACTGTGGTTAGAGTGATGGACCTAGAGTCAGTTAGACTTGAGTTCGAATTCAACCGTAGATACATACTAGTTGTTTGTCCCTGGGCAAAGACCCTTAAGCTCCGTCTGCTTCAGTTTCTTCATTTGTAAAATGGAGATAGTAATAGTTCGTATCTGTCGGGGTTTCATGAGCATAAAATGAGATGATATTTGTAAAGTACTTTGCAGTCCTTAAAGCAGTCTGTACATGCTAGCTATTATTCTTTCAGGTAGTTGGTTGTTGTCCCCCCTTCTTGAAGAGGACCAAAATGACATCACTATGTTAGTTACCAAACTAAATTTAATAATAAATCATTAATTTAGATTACCAAACTCTGGAAAAACTTTTGAATCAGTTATGCTATTACTTTAATTCCAAAAGGTTGAAGAAAAAAATAAAAGGACCCATGTTTACAAAAATATTTATAATAGCTCTTTTTTGTGGTGGTATTGAATTGAAAAATAAAAAGGTACTCATCAATTTGACCTTTAATATAACAGGCATGTAATAAATGCTTGTTTCCTTCCTTCCATCAGTTGTGAAATGGCTGAAAAAATTATGTTATTTGAATATAAAGGAATACTAATGAAGAGGATGATTTCAGAGAAATTTGGAAACTTATAGGAACTGTTGCAGTTAAATGAGCTGAACCTAGAAAACAATTTGTACTACAATACCAGCATTTTAAATCAAACAATTTGTGTTGATAAATGTCTGACCCTCTGTTCCGTTGATGCTTTAACCAGATCATGTCTCTTATGCCGCTTTTTGTATGTCAACCATCATTGGACACATGGCATAGCCCACTTATACTTATTATATTCCCTTTAAAAGCTTTTTTGTTCATCATACATCTTTCCGTTGTCCTTTGGGTTGCCTCCAGCTTTGATTCTGCCAATGTTGTGGTGTCTCAGAATTTCTAGTCATACAGTACACACAGCATTGGTGTGAAAAAGAAGAGGTTGAGTTTTCTGAAGCAGCCTGGGATCCCTACACATTTTCACATGGAGGTCAGCTCATTCTCAGAGTCCAACTCACCAAACATCAGAGTTGCAGGGGTTGCCAGGTATACCCAAACCATCCAGAGTCTCCAGCACTCCAGATCAGGAATTTCTCAGCCTTGTCTTAACACGTTCTCATTCACTTTTGGATAACTCTTAAAAGCTAAAAAAATTTTCTTTTTATCAAAATGAAACCTTTTTCTCTATACCTTCCAACCTTTTTTCCCAGTACTGTGTTCTGGAGCCAAGAAGAACAAGTTGAGTCTCTTTTCTGCATGATTACACTGCAGATCGTTGGAGATGGTTATTGTGTTTCCTTCTTCCTCTTGTCCCCAGTCTTTCATTCTCCAGGCTACCTTCCTCCTCGAGGTTCCACAGTCAGTCCTGATATGACATGTTCTTATGGCCATTTATAATCCTGGGAGTCTTATGCTAGATGCTCCCTGTCGTATTAGAGTACACCCTGAAAGGTTTCATCTAGACCTTCTATTTGTGATACGCTAAAACAGAGTACCAGGAGACATCTCGTTAGTCCTAAATGTCATTCTATTCCTTTTATTCAGTCCTTGGCCCAGCTTCCTCCTATGCTAGGCACTCAATGCAGATGAACAGTGTTTATCAATATGCATGAGTACATATATAAGTTCAATGACTGGATCATACAGTTGTATATTATTTAGATAACAGGCATTTTAAAATCCATTTGGGTTATCCTTTATGAATTTTTTGACTGATATCTCTTGTGTAATCATAGCCATCATGTTCTGCCCTTATAGGCAAAATAAGCTTACAAATATCTTTTGCTCATTATTCCCCTTTGAGTCTTCCATTATCTTTGGTTTTGTTTGTCTTTTAAACAGTAGTTGTAATTGTGGTGTTTACTGTTCTAATTCAACTGATTTTGCTTTCTGTCACTTGCAGATTTGTCCATTTATTCCCCAATCACTGGAGGTATATGATATTGTCACATGTAATTTCTTTTTTTTTTTCAATTATAAATGAAAAAAAGATATGGCTATTTTTTGTAAATAGTCTCTTTTTTTATTCCTCATGTTGTCTTTATGAATCTATTCTATTTTCCCACTTTGCCATCCAAAAAATTTGTACCAGGCACAAGTCAGTACTGTGGAGTTTTCCCTTTCTGGAGTCCTATTAACTAGAAAACATTAATCTACACATTCTGATGTCATGTATATTTTCTCATGATTTAGGAGACTTACCCTTTAATTTTAAATATTTTATATAAAGCGTGTTGGAAAACTCCTTAATAAAAAAAAAAATCAGAAATAATCCCTTAGCTAATATCCCAGCTTCTAGTTTCCAGTTTACAAATTTATCCAGTAATAAAGATACCAAAATAATCTTCATTCTCTCCCTTTCACATACCACTCTCCTACTGAATAATACATAATTTCCTGTTGCTCATGGCAGTGTAGGTCCTATACCAGTTCTTCTCTCTTTTTGCTTGTTCCTCTCCAAAATTATCTGGCACCGTTTGCCAAAGTAGAACATCTCTTCTAGCCTATTTTAATGCTCCTTACTGTCTTTATGTATGCTGATCCCCCCCTCTTTTCAGGTTTCTCCTCTATTCCATTCTGCATTCACCATATCTCAGCCTGATTTAAAATGCTTGTTCCCAGGAAGTATTTTTCTGAATAATTCAGTCGAGCTGATCCGTTTTCTTTTTTTCCTTCTCCTTTACTCTTATAGATCCTATTTCTCATGTTTTGTACTTGTGATAATAGTGATTCATATGGCTTTTTTGTTTCCTTTTAAGTTCACGTGCTATCTCCCCAGCTGAATGACAGGTTTATGGAGGACAAGGGACTATGGTGATTATTTATTTTATCAGTTTTTCCAGATTGAGTGCACCAGATCTCAGATACACTGACACAGGGAATGTGCCAGTCCAAATCTCTTGAACCACGGATGTAAAACAAAAGGATTATCCCAGTGCCCCAAGATTCACTGGTGTGTGCACTGTTATGTCATTAAGGAAAACATCCTATGAAGTTTTCCAGGGGAACCCAAGAGGGGCTGGACTGGAGATGTGGGCCTGAGGTACTATAAGTAGCATCCTAAAAGCTTCAGTCCATTTTGAAGGACTTCTCCTCTTAGATATTTTGTCATTGTGGTTCATTTTCTGGCTGAAAACTCAATCCAGTAAGCTTTTCTTAGATACCTACTGTCTGTAGGGAACTGTGCTGGGCACTGGGAATACATACTCAAAAAAACCCCCCCACCATTCCCTTCTGTCTTACTAATATTTATATTTTTATCTATTTGTATGTGAAGATTTGTATTAAAACTATTATACCTTTGATTGACTGTCTGATTTCCTCAACAGGAGGCTGAACAGCACCCAGGGGGAAATTCGTGTTGGACCCAGCCATCAGGTAAAGCAAATTTCAGTAGTTAGCCAATCAGTCAAGCATTTGTTAAGCATCCACTATTTGCTAGGTGCTAGGGAGTCAAAGATAAGTCAAATAGCATCTGCCCCTCCATGAGCTTCTGTTCTTTCTGGTATAAGAACGTGTACCTTGATAAGTGAATACAAAGTAAAAACTTAGAGAAGAGAAAGTACTTAGTAAGTCTCTCTTTAGCTGAGTTTTAATGAATAGAAGGAATTCTGAGAGATGGAGATGAGTTGGGAGCATATTCCAGGTATGGGGAAACAGCAAGCACAAAGATGCTGAGATGAGATCATGGAGTGTTGTGGGTGAAGACCAGTGAGGAGGCCAGTTTGGCCAGGCTCTGCAGTGTGGCAGGGGGAGGATGATTTCATACGTTTGGAAAGACAGCTTTGGGCTTGATTGGGAATGGCTTTAAAAAATCAAACACACCTGCTTCTACTTGGTCTTAGAGGCAATAGGGAATCTCTGAAGCGTTTTCAGTAGGAGAATAACACGGGCAGATACACGTTTGCGGATGGATTAGGGTCAGGAGAGGCAGAGGGGCCAATTGGGAAGGTCTTGTAATTGGTCCAGGGGAGAGAAGATGAGGAATTGAAGTAGGGTGGGAGTTACCTTTGTGAAAATAAAGGAACAGATATGAGAGATTTTGGAGAGGGAGAAAAGACAAGATTTAGCAAATGACCGAACATGTGGAGTGTGAGAGCAAGGAGACAAGAGTATTACCAAAGTCCATGGTGGAAGTTAGGAATAAGGATGAATTTGAGGGAAAATAGAATGAATTCTGTGTTGTTCAAGTTGAGTTTGAGATGCCTGTCAGACATTCTTTTTGAAATATCTAATAGACAGTTGAAGATATAAAACTCATAATCAGAAAACAGACTTGTGCTTGATCGATATGTAAATTACACCAGATTTTTACCTGGTGCTGTTAGTTAACGTCCATGGAAGCTGAAGAAGTCAATATTTGAGGAGAGTAGAGAGGGAACAGAAATGACCTGACAGAGCCAAGAGGAAACATTGTTATGAGCCTCAAAGGAGAAAGTATCCAGGAGAATAAAGCAATCAGCATTGTTGGAGGCTGTAGACAAGGGATGCTTGAGTCAGAAGAGATTTTTATGGACTTGGGCATCCTAAGTAAATGATAGGGAGAGGTGGCAGAATCTGGAGAGAAGGGAGGCAATGGAGGCAGCTATGTGGTGTGGTGGATAAAGCACTGGCCCTGGAGTCAGAAGGACCTGAGTTCAAATGAGGCCTCAGACTCGTGACGCTCACTAGCTGTGTGACTCTGAGCAAGTCACTTAACCTCAGTTGCCTCACAAAAACAAAATAATAATAAACATAAAAAAACAAAAGAGAGAGAAGGGGGATGGTTGAGTTTTCTATCTGCTAGAAAAGAAGAGAGGAGCTTGGATCACATGCCTACAAGTATGTAGCTCTTTAAGGTGTATGTTGATTCTCTTTTTTGATCCTTACTACAAACCTAGAAGTTAGGTGCTAATTATCCTTCCTGATTAACTGATTAGGAAACAGAGGCACAGAAAGATGTTAGACTTGGACAGGAGAAAGGCCACCTCCCACTGACTGCTTTGTTGCACAACGCTTCTGTTTCTCCAGTGGCAGCCAGACTGAAACCGAGCTGATGAACCGGCTGATGAAATCAGTGCTTCTGTTCAAATGAGCCAGGACTTAAAGCAGGTTCAAAGATGGCCAGCTCAAGTGAAGGCCAGCAGCCAAGGCAGCTCTTTGGTTGCTCTAGTTGAAACTTGCTGCTTCCTTTTTCACAGAATTTGTCTTTTGGACAGTAGAAAGTTACTTCAAAAAGAACCTAGTAATTGTGCACATTGATTTAAGTACCGTATCAATGTTTTTATAGTGAAATTGCTGTTTTTGAGGGAGGCAGTACAGCACTTGTCTGCCTTCTATTCTCACTCTCCTTACTTTTGCCTTCTGTAATACCTCACAAGAATTCTCCTTCTTATTTTCCCTACCATCTTCTTTTACTTGTCTTTGTGTCTGTCTTCCTTCCTATTTATCCTATTTTAGTATCTTCCCTCTTGACCCCATCTCTACTTTTGCCTCCTCTGCTTTCTCACTAAGCATTTAACTACCTACTGTGTGCCAGGAACTGTACAAAGCACTGGGGATACAAAGAAAGACTTAAAACAGTCCCTGCTACCATGGAGCCTCCAGTCTAATGGGGGAGATAACATATAAAATGATGCTGAAAACCTGGCACAAGGGGATAAAATCATGCAGCCTGGATCTGAATTTTTTCTGAGAAAGTGAGAGTTTCAGAGTTGATTTCATCTTTGGAAATTGAGTTTTCAGAGATCATCAAGGCCAGCAAAGTACTGGGTGGCAAATGATGAGGTAAATTCTCTGGGTGCCCCCTTTAACTGGTAGAATATCTAGGAGGAGTGCTCCAATGTTCAACTCTTTCCCAGTCTTCCCCCCCCCCCCCCCAGCCAACCACTGCAGTCAGAAGGAGGGAGGGCCCCCATGGCAGGGAGTACTGAAAAGCTATGCGTTTCACAGTTATTTTCATCATTGGGAACCATGAGTTTTGGAGATCATGAAGTCCAGTGTCTTCCACCATCGAGTTCCCAGTAGCAGAATTGCTAACTTGCAGTTTTCTTAGAGCTTGAAAAAAGTTGAAAATCAGTATTGTAGTGTTATATATTTAAATTTCGAAATCTTTATTTTAGATTTTCTTGCAGGTTACTGGTTAGAGAAAAATGGTCCTTAGATTGGTTGATGCACTTTGCAAACCTTAAATTTTACATTTGTAAAATTAAATTAAATTTATTAATAATAATTTTTTGGACCTTGTGTTCTTTTTTTAAAATTATAATTCAGCATTTTAGGGTTCTGTCTGTTTTTGGCATATCATATCATATCATATCAAAATTTCCCTTCCTCCACCTACTACTTCCTTGATCTGTTTTTTCATTTTTCATTTTATTAAAATTTTTTTCATGGCTGGGATTGTCTTTCATTTTATATTTGTATCCAGAGTGCTTATCACACGGCTTGGTAAATAGCTCATAATTAGTGCTTTTTCATTCATTCATTAAAGAACAAATAGTTTTTATTTTAATCAGTAGTCATTCCCAAACTGTTGTATGTGTCTTATTATCAAAAAATGTTTTCTAGCATGAGGACTAACAGATTGTTCCTTTGTATGTATTTGGTGCTTTTCCCTTTCCAAACCACTTTCACATTTTATGTGTCATAACAGACCAAAAGATTATGTGGATTTAGAGCCAGAAGAGTCCAGCTGGTCCAGCCCTCTCGTTTTCCAGAAGAAAAAACCCAAGACCAGAAAGATTCAGTGATTTTTACGAGGTCACACGAGGCCAGGTCAGGGGCAGAGTAAAAACCTCAGGTTAGCCTCTTAGATTCCCAGACCATTTGTACCACATGTCCTTTTACTCTAGAAATTAAACATATTAGGGAATCTTTTATCCATTTGGCAGGTGAAGAAACTGAGATGAAGGGAAATTAATTGACTTCCCTAAAATTCCATAAATAGTAAATGAGCTAGGATCACAATGTAAGTTTTCTGGTTTCTGTCTCTGGGTTCTTTCTGGTGCTTCTGTGTAAAACTGTCTCTGAGTTTCAGTTTCAGATCATAAACCTATTTCAATGAATTTTGTACCTGGCACTCAATTAGAAAACTGCAGAAAAAAGAGTAGCCAGTTAGTCCTAATAAAAACCACTATGACCATTTTGCTTTAAATTTTATTTTAAACTGGAAGATACCATGGTGATTTTTAAGGAAATATTTAACGTGGTTAATTATGATGTAGTCACTATATTTGCATTTTTTTTTCAGTGCTTCTTTTTTTCTGTTGGTTTGGTCTCAGGGTTCAGAGGTAGCAAGAGTCCTCAGAGATAATCTTGTCTGACTATTTCATTTTAGAAATAAGTAAACTCAGAAATTAAGTGACTTTGTCAATAGTTATAGAACTCCAAAGTGAAAGGAACTCAGCCACCACTGTGGCTAACGTCTCTCTCTCTCTCTCTCTCTCTCTCTCTCTCTCTCCCCCCCCCCCCCCCCCCCCCGTGTGTGTATATATGTATATATTTATGTATACATATATGAGCAAGAATCTTTTTTATAATATACTTGATAAGTGTTCATTCAGTTTTCCTTGTGATCCTCCAATGAGGGTGGCTCTTTCCTCTCCCTATTCCCATTTCACAAAGCAGCTCTCTCCATTTTTGGTTAGTTTTTATTGTTAATATTTTTTTCCTTACAGCAAGATTAAATTTTCCATTCTTCAATTTATAATTAACTATTCTCAGTCCTGCCCTCTGGAGCTAGGCAGAATAAATTTAATTAGCCTCTTGCACATCCCATGACTTGCATCTTCAGGACCTTCATCCTTAATACCTTCCTCTTGACACCCTCCAGTGTATTGCAGTCCTTTCTGCAATGCAAATTCCTAAACTGAAACACAATATTTCTTGTGTATTCTGATGAAAGGGGGACAGTATAAGGCTTATTTCCCTAATCCTGAGCACTGTGCTGCTTACCACTGGTGTGAGTAACAGACCTGAGATTTAAACCCATGCCTTTCACTTCATGGGTCTTTCTACCAAAGCAACTTCCCTCATCATTTACTCATATGTTGAAAAGACCCTTTAGAGAGCTAATTAATAATTTAAATTTTTACTTCTAGCAAGAAAAATTAGGATTAACTTAGGTATGAATCTTATATACACCATTCCCTCCCCCACCTTTACCCTACCCCACTGTTAGCCCCAATCCCCCTGAAAGAGCAGTACACACATTTTTCAGTGACAAATACATTTTATGTGTTTCTAGGGAAAAATAAATAAAATGGGGGGGGAGGGGAGGGAGAAATAAGGAAACAAAAAAGGCCTGTGAGCCAGTGGTTTGTGATCGTTAGCTTGAGTATATATATTGTTTGGCAAAAAAATGTCTTATGTTAACAACTGTAAAAGACAGTCGTAAGGTAATCTCCACCTCCCTCCAAACTCAGTTCTGTTCTGATACTTTGAATGACTAATTTTATTAATTGTATCCATTAATTTATTTTGTTTTATTTCACTAAATCTGTTGTAGTTTTAATTTCAAGACATACTTTATAAAGTTGATATTTCATCTTTGTTTTTTACAAAATATAATTGTTAGAAATTAAACCTATCTCCTGAGACATTTATATTTTCCGAGTTCTTCATTTATAAGAATCCATTTTTAGTTCATTCATAAATGATGATAATAGTTTTCCGTAGTTTGATTATCCCTTAAATAGAGATTAAATAGATGGTTCATAGAACTTTTTGAATTTTTCTATTTTATGTTTATACTTACTACAATATGTCATTTAGCATTCTGCAAGCACTTCTTAAGTGCCCACTGTGTGTAAGATACCGTGCTAGGTTATAAGAACTTAATATATCCATAAACCTTAGAATTTATATAATACTTTACAAATATTTCATTTGACTCAAGATACTACTGTGACTCCTGCATAGGAACTACTCAATGAGTTCCATAAAAGGTGATATCTCTTGTAAAGGCCTTCCTAATGAGATATTTCTTTAATTTGTGTCTTCCTTTTGAAATTTGTGTCCTTGTTTTCTAGGCCAAACTTCCCGAATTGCAGCCATTTCCTTCCCCAGATGGTGACACTGTGACCCAACATGAGGAACTGGTTTGGATGCCTGGAGTTAATGACTGTGACTTACTTATGTACTTAAGGGCAGCAAGGTAATGAGAATGAAGTTTATTCTGTTTTCTGATTCTGAGTTAAATACAAAGAAAGTGCTGGGGCATTTTAGAGGGAGGGTTTGGCAGATTCCATCAGAGAATTTCAGATTTGGAAGTTTTCTCAGAGGCCATTTAGTCCAACTCTTAACTGGCTAAAAATCGAACTCCTATAAGAAACACTTAGAATGTTTCTGATATCCTAGAGATTGTCTATAACAAAGTTTTCCATGTAGCCCCCATTCTGGACCTCATCTTCTAGACTAGCCCGAAATATTCTGTTGTCTAAAAGTTGAAATGAATTTGGATCCACTTCTGCATTTTTCTGAGTGAATTCTCAGTGTTGTGCTTCTTTTTTGCAATCTTATCCTAAAATTTTCTTTCCAAAGGGAAATTCTAAAATAGAGCTACAGATGGTAATATTCTTAACCTTCGGGCTCACCTTCTGGGATCGTTGAAGCATTTGCTTCACCATTTAAACCTCCCTTGGAATCTCAGCGGTAAATAGTTACCTCTGCAAGATGTGATCATATATTAAGGCTTAATAAGATAGTGCTTTGTCTGGAGAGCATTTTATCATTATCTGCAGTGTGTAACTCATCAGCTCACAGAATCAGCTTGTAGGAATATTTGGAGTCAGAAGTAATGGGTTCTAATCTCTGTTCTGTCCCTTAGTTCTTGTGTTCTTTTCCTTTTCCTTCATTTCCTTTTGGGTTCTAGCTTCCTTGTGTATAAATGAGAGAGCTGGAATAGTTGATTGTGAAGATCTTTCCTTGCTCTTAATCTATGATCCTATGAATACCTGTGGGAAATTCTCTGTATAGATCAGAAGTTTAAACCTATTTCTACTCTATCACATTAACATTCTTTTGAGAGCCAGGAAATTAGTACCTTTTTTATACCTTCCTATAATATCAACTATGGTGTGATCAAAGCACTATACCCTTGATATGTGGCTCAGGATGTATACTGGAGCTACCTTTACTACTTGGGTGACTTTGGACAATCTGTTTTCCCTTTTGGTTCTAAGTTTCTTTATTTTAAAAATGAGGGCATTTTACTTGATGCCTAAGGCCGTTTTGAGCCATAAAAATTTTATTATTTCATTTTCATTATAATAATTCCTTTTGTTGGACCTGTAATTTCCATGGTATAAGCAACCTATATTTGCCCTGCAACTTACCATTTTAGAGAGTTATTTGGGAAACAGAAAGGTTAAGTGAGTTGGCCAAGGATGTGTAACCTGTGTGTGTAAGAGGAAGAACTTGAATGCAGATATTTCTGACTCTGACTTGCTTTTTATCTACGACATCATGATCCCTTTCCAGTTTGTTATTTATATTAAATCATATGTGATAATAAAATATAGATTAAGCAAAATTTTTGTTATAGGTAGACATTATAACATGTTTTATAAAATTAGTAGTCAACATATGAATATACAAAGAGAATGATATTTAAAAATTATTTTAATTTCTTTAAAAGTCCATCATTCTTTTATATGTTTTGCTACCTTATGGGATGATCATTCAGAAAAAAATAAAAGATGATTTCAGTTGACTTGAAGAAATCTGGTTGGTGAATTGCAGCATACCCAAACCTCTGTTATATGTCCCTTTGCCATTTTAATGCATGAGCTATATACAGAACCAGACAGGATTGTGTGGCAAGCACAACTTTACATGGTAGAATGCAAAAGTGAACATAAATTACAAAGTGAACATGCCTATGTTTGCTAGATAAACGTGCTAAAGCAGTTAGGGCCACATAATGACTTATTGACATATTGACTCTGCAGGCCACGTATTGACTTAGAAAACCACAAATGAGCATTATGTATGCCAACAGTATGTAACTCCTAAGTACATGTAGTACATTTTTATTTATTTTTGTTAAACATTTTCCAAGTGTTAATTTGGTGCTCTAGAGAAGCCATTCTTTTTTACTTGGTTTTCCTCTTTTATTTGGGCCAGAGGTAGGTAGAATGTCAGTGTCTTTAAATAAAAATTTTAAATAAATGAATTTACTTTACTGTGTTAAACTACCTATGTAATGTATTCAATTCAATAAGCATTTATTTTTGTATTATATAAGCACTTCATACATCCAGGGCAGTCTTCTAGGCCACAGGGATACAATGATAAAATATGATCCAATCTTTGTCCTGAAGGAACTTGGATAGAAGGTTAGGGTTATGATTAGGTTAGCGGTGAGACCTGGTAAGGTGCTTCACCTTGTTGATCCTATTTTCTCTTCTGTAAATATGAGTGTAGTGGGAGTTGGAAGTGGAATCAGAGAGGGAGAAAAGAAGGGGAGGAGGAGAATTATTGTTTACTTATTTGTTAGTACTATCCATTAAGGATACCAGGTTAGTCCTTACCCTCAAGGACCTTGTGTTCTAATGGGAAAAGGGCAATATTTCAGAGTATCTAGAAGGATGAAGAGAAGGAGGAGTAGTGTAGAGGCCTCGTTGGGAGCTGGGAAATGAGGAAGAAGTTCTATCTTGTAAAGTGCTTTGGAAACCATCAGGGTCCTTTGTAAATGTGAATTTTTATTGTCTTTCACCTAGTGGGAAAGTTTGACCGATGTTAATTAACTTCTAGTGAAATGAGTCAGAAATGTATTCTTGGTCCTATTGAGATTTTATCTAAAGGAATAGAGAGTATAATTATCAAAGTTGAAGGTGACAATAAGCTAGGATGGAGGGATAACTGCCACGCTGGATGACACAGTATCTGAAAAGAGCTGTAAGGGTAGAATAGTTGGGCAGAATCCAAAAAGGAGAAATTTTAACAGTGAGGAGTATAAAATTTTAGATTTGTGTTAAAATAATTGTCAGAAGTATGAAATAGGGGTAATATAGCCAGATAAAAATTTATCTAAGAGGCCCTGAAATTATAGTGACGTGCAAGCTCAGTTTGAATCAACTATGTAACATGGAAACCCTCAAAAAACAAATAAAAAATTGCAGTTGTGTGTTGCCTTAAAAGGTATTATATGTGGGACTTGGGATAGGGTAGTCCTGCTATGCCCTGCTCTGGTGAGGCCTGGGGTAGAATGTTGTGCTATTAACTGGGGCATATGATTCAAGTACTTTGGGCATCCAAAAATTTATCTAAAAAGCTCCTAGAATTTTAATGATATACAAGCTCAGTTTGAATCAGCTGTGCAACATGGAAACAAACAAATAAACCAAAAAAAAAAAAAACCTAAACAAAGAAGCAAAAAGCAAAATACAATTATTGATTGCCTTGAGAGGCATTATATTTAGCCCTTGGGATAGGATAGCCCTGCTCTGCTCTGGTGAGACCAGGTGAAAATGTTGTGTTATTATCTGGGGCAGTGCAATTCCAAAGAAGGAGAAATGTACTGAAGATTATTCCTTGCTATATGAGTGTCTCTCAAGAACTAGGGAGGTTTGAAAAACATAAGCTTCATGGAGGTCATGAGAGCTGTCTTGTGGCCCCGGGTCAGACTTCCTTTATTTGTTTCCAGAGCTCAAAACTAGAAGCATTGGGTAATGGTTGCTGAAAGGTCAGTTGAAACTTGTTGGGAGAAAAATCTTTCCAACCATGTGACCTATCCAAAAAAAGAACGAGTTGACCATAACTGGTTAGTCAGTCAGTAAGCTATTACTATGTGGAAGACATTGCGCTAAGTCCTGGAGATACAGAGAGAGGCAAAAGACAGTCCCTGCCCTCAGGGAGCTTATAATTGATTTGGGGACACAACATTCAAATATATACAAAGCACGCTTATATACTGGATAAATAGGACAGAGAGGGCACTAAAATTAAGAGGGGTTGAGGAAGGGTTCCACAAAAAGAGGATATTTTAGTTGGGATTTGACAGTAGATAGTAGGTAGAAATGGGCATTCCAGGCATGGGAGACAGCCAGAGAAAATGCCCAGAGTGTCTTTTTTTGGGGAACAGCCAGGAAACCAGTGTTATTGGATTGAAGAGTACCTATTGGGAGAGTAAGGCGTAAGAAGACTGCTAAGATTCTAGGACCTATTTCAGTATATAGGAGAATAGCCTTCAATAGTCAAGGAACAGTGGATCAGAGAATATTTGACCTCATAGAATGACAACTATAGAAATATCTTTAACCAACCAACGGAATCCTAGCTAAAATGATGAATCTTTAGTATTAGTGGGACCCTAGGAAGAGAAAGCATAGATACCCCACAATGAAATTAACTTTGTATGGTGGAAAGATTACCTGGGTATTATATCAGAATGAGTGACTCTTACCCTCAAATTGGTATCCCCAAAAGAGTCAGAAACCCCTGAGAACTCTAGTTTGTCATGGGAATGATATCTAGTTGAAGCCTGGTTACAGATGAAAATGTAGTCTGGTAATCAAAGGGTTAAAGACCTCTGCTTTTCCCCCCCCTCCCCATTTTTTCCTATGAAGGAGCATGGCGGCTTTTGCAGGAATGTGTGATGGAGGTTCCACTGAGGATGGCTGTGTCGCTGCTTCTCGGGATGACACCACACTCAATGCACTCAACACTGTAAGTCTCTTAAAATCAACCCCAATAGAAAAAGGAGAATTTCTTTCTTGGATTAGAAGAGGGAGAGACTGTGTGTTGATTGTAGAGTAAAGTAAAGGTTTTCTCATTCTGAACTGGCCTAGAATCTTTGGAGTAGGTAGTTTATCCTGAAATTGCAGGAAGATTAGAGATGGGATGTTAGATTCTGATGTGACCTTGTGATCCCTAACTATACTTCTGTGAACATACCTTTCCAATGTACTTCATGGGTTTTCTGAACATCAGATGAGATTATCCTTGTTTATAGGCTTGGAAAATCTTAAAGTTAACGCTATGCAGATTTAAGTTGGTTGAATTTTTAATTAATTAATAGCCTGGGGCCCAGTATTCCTATAAATCTCAAGGATTGGTGTAGGAATCACTTATTCTGGGCTGAATTTATGTAATTTTAATGTGATTTACATGGAGTGAGAGGCTTTCCTCTGCAAAGCTATTGAGAAGTAAAATATGCACGTGTGAGAGTGTGTGTGTGTGTGTTTGTTTGCTCTGTGCTTGGTCTGTCTTTGCAACCCTAGTGTTGCCCAGTGCTCAGTCTTTTTGGGAAAGATTTAACAACTTTAATGATATAAAAAGTCAGTGTAGTAGAATGGTATGGGAAATAAGAGAATCTTTTTCCTAATCCTGCCGAATTGCCTCATTGGCGTGCTTTTTGCCTACTATATATCTAATAATATTTAAAAATTAATGTATTTTATTTTAAAGAAAGCAAACCACTCTGTTTGACTAAGTCTTTTGCCCCCTAAACTGCATCCCGCCTCACCCCCATCCTCCCCTCCCACCCTGTTCTCTTTTAGGTAGAACTTTTGTTAGTTTTTCATTTTTTTAAATTGATTGCACTTAAGGTGTTTTTAAGTTTTATCTCTTTTTTTTTTCAATAAACTTAGCAAGCATTAACATTTTAATATACAGAGATCATAAAAAGGAGATTATGTATGAAACTAGGAACTTAACGTATATTAAATTTAACACCATGGTGTCAAAAGTGTCCTGTTTATTTGTTTTCCCTTCCAACTTTCTGTTGTACTCTCTTTTGTGTATTTGTTTAGTCTTTCATTGATTTTTGTTCTTTCTTATCTTCTTTTTTGGCCATTACTTTCCCATCTCCTTCCTCTAGACACCTTTCACTTGTAACAAACTGTATTTAAGGAAAACATATAAACATTGACTGTGTATTGAGATATATGGCTCCTTCTGTAGCTCTCGTCTGTTCCTCTGCGAAGAAAGGAGAAACATGCTTTATTATCATCAGGCTACTAAAGTTATATTTTAATCACATTTTGCATTGGTCTTTTTTATCTTGTTGGATGTGCTAAAAATCAAAAGATACCAATTAGAAGTCATTACACTTGACTCTACTTATTTCAGATATTTCAGGACTTTCTTGAAAGTCCTGCAACAAATTTTTTTGGCCTTTTTGAAACGTACTAACCTAATAGTATTTTTTCTTTTCACTGTGCCATGCTTCTTTGAAAGATTGTTATAAGGATCATTTAAAGGTAGGGTTAGCTCAGCTTATCAAACTTCCTAATTTTAGAAGTGAGGAAGTTGATGATCTGAGCAGTGAAGTTATTTATATGTGCCAGGTTATCAGCAAAGCTGGGACAAGGATTCAGGCCTCACTTTCCCATCTCTGTCCTCTCTCACATTGCCTCCCCAAAAAAGAAAAGTGAGACAATATCATACAATGGAAGAAGCTGTAGACTTGGAACACTTAGGTTCGTATTCCAACCCTTCCACCCAAAGTTGTTTTACTATAGCACATGTCATAATTTCTCTGAATCTCATCTGCAAGTTAGTATTCACACTATATTTCTCACTGTGGTAGTGTGAGTATTACATGATAGAAAGTATTACATGATAGAATATATGTATAACATTTTTGTAAATTCCTAAGTACTATTTAAATATAAGGCAATAAAAACAGGGACATGCTCGTACAGGGTCATGAGTGGAAACAATTAGCTTATTTCCTTGACTTCCTCCAGTAGCACTGAGTAGTTTGGTACTAAGAATAGAGAAGGGGAATGGGAATTCATAGGGGAAGGGTTGTGCTTTATTCAAACCATGGGGACTACACTGAAGTGCCTTGTTAAATCTACGGGCTCACTATCAGATCAAGACCAACGGTAGAAAAGTGAAGCCCTAATAGGAGTCATTGAGGAGGAAGAAAGATGAAATTGAAGGACTGGAGATCTCACAAAAAAAGAAATAGAAATAGAGGTGATGTGAGTTGTGGAGACTGGACTGGAAGGCAAATATGTTAAAAAGGTCATTGATGTAAATATTGACATCACCAAAGATGATGGAGTTTGGGGTTGAGAGTAGCCTCTGAGTTATGTTCTGATGTCATGGAGAATGGTAGGTGAGTAGATGCTGTAAACTTTTGAGTAGGATAAATTACTGAGAGAATAGCAGAAGGAAGGTCTGAAAGTGGCCTTCAGAAGCGAAGAGTGTGCTGACTTCTCTTTTTTTTGCTGTGTGAGTTTATTAGAAAAGTTGGCAATGGATGTATCATCTCCTTGGGGGTAATACCAGTTAGTGCTGAGAAATGATCATTCTGAAAGGGAATTTAGCAAACATTTATTAAATGTCTCCCTTATAAAAGGCAGTTACTGGAGATAAATGATAAAAAAACAAAATTCCCAACCTAGCAGCTTAGATTCTTTAAGAGATGGAGGATGAAGAGGCCCTTGGTAATAGTAAGAAACAGTGGAAGGACTGGGCAGAAAAGTTAAGCTAAGTGATGGCTATAGCTTGGGAATATTTTGATGAAAATACAGAAAATATTAGCATGGGAAAAGATATTTACATAGATGTATAGTGAATCTAGATGGAGGAATTAAAGAAATACATTGGAAATTTTTAGTGGGACATTTAGTATATTGTACCCTATTTAAATGAAATTTTAGCAAACACCCCATATATCTACCTAAACCTAGATCATTTCCCTCACACTCAGAGAATTTGTGTTGGAAGGGACCCCCAAGACTAAGCAGTGCATACCCATACATGAACAAGACTCCCTTTCACTGCAGGACTATCAAGGAGATCTGTCTCTTTGCGATGCCTATCCTGGTTTTCCTCCTGTGGCTTCGAAGAAAAAGTCTAATTTTTCCTTCCACATGACATCCCTTCACATATTTGAGGATGATGCTCCTATTCCCCTACCCCTGCTCCATTTGTATTCCCCAGCCTTCTGTTCTCCAGAATAAATGAACCCAGTTCTTTCAGCTGAATATCATCATTTGGCATGAAACTATTAATTATTTTGATGTAACCATTCTCTGAATATTCTTCAGCTTATCAAAATCCTTCTTAATATGTTTTACCTCGAATTGACCACTATATTCTGGATATAACCTGACCATCACGCTGTACATTGTGACCATTGCTTTCTTTTTCCCTTGATACTATATCTTTCCATGTAACTAAAGATCACATTAACTTTACAGGTAAAGGGGGAACTTTGCCATAACTCCTTGTCCCATCTAGGTTCTGTTTGGCATCTAAAATACCTGATAATTATTTGGTCCCTTGTTATATAAGCAGACCAAATGACAATGGTGAGGGACTCCAGGGCATATACAAAGGGCTGCAGGACCGTAAAAGGCTATCAGGCATTTTACATGCCAAACAGAACCTAGATGGGACAAGGAGCCATTAGAGGTTATTTCCTGGGCTTGTGACCCAGGGTCAGACCTGCACTGTGAAGGCTGGATTGATCGAGGAGAGAGTGCAGGCAAGGAGATCCATCGGGAGTTTATTGTAGCCGACCGAGTGAGAGACAATGAGAGCCTGCACTTGGGTTGTGGCTGTGGGAATAAGGCAGTGTGTTCAAGAGATGTTGAGAAGGCAGAAATGACAAGATTTGTCAATGGACTGGAAATTTGTGAGTTGGCACCAAGATTGCAAGCCTGGGTACTTGAGTGTGTGTTGGTGCCCTAAATAGTAATAAAGCAGCTTGGAAGAAGGTAGAGTTTGAGAGTTAAATTCTGGTTTTGACATGTTAAGTTTAAAATACCTAGCTCAGAAAAGACTAGGGGGTTCTCTGTCTCTATCTATCTATCTATCCATATCTATATTTATATATATCTGGGTGCCATTTTCATAGAGAGGTTAATTGAATCTGTGAGATCTGATGAGATCACCAAATTATATAGAATGTTGTGAAAAGAGAAGAGAGTGTGCAGGGTAGAGCCTTGAGAGTCACCCATGTTTAGTGTACTTGAGCTAGAGGAAAAACCAAATAGGTAAGTGGAGTCCCCAGAGAAAGTAATATCATGAAAGACAATGGAGGGAGAAGGATTAAGGGGGTACTTTGGGAAGAGATTTGGAGGAATGGCGTTCAGAGTACTACCAGTAGGAGGTGGCATGATGGATCACTTCAGAATGAGGAACAAGGTCTGAGAGAATGAGAGATGATCGAGAGGTGTTTGAATAGTGAAGAAGGAACTTACAATGTGTTGCCTCCGTTTTTTGCGTCTTTTTTTGTTTTGTTTTGTTTCCAGTTAAGCAGATCCAGTCCTCTGCTGAGGTCGGCGTTTGAGTTATAGGTTTAGAAGAAGAGCTGCTGTGGGATATATGTAAGAGCTTGATGCCTGTGCCATCTATACTTTAGTCAAGTCATTGATAAAAAGTGCTGAGCAGCACAGGACCAAGCATAGATTCCCTAGGTGTCTCCTGCCAAAGGTTTCCCAACTATTGATGACTGTTTTTGTTGTCTGATCTTTCAGTTACTTTGAAATTTAACCATTATGATTGTCCAGCCCTGGGATTTTAAACTTACCCTTTGGGGAGAATATCCCTTGACTTCGAATAAACCTTCTTGTATCCCGTTTAATATGAATGAAAAATTCTGAAGTTCATCATGCCTATGCACGTCAGAAGAAACTAATTTTATAAAGCAAAATTTATCTTGTGCATAACATTTTTAGTATAATAAAGTTAAGATTCTTATTGTCAACCAACAATATTTTTTCTCAGTATAGTTACTGAAAGAGATGTCTGCATAGTATGTTCAGCCTTCAGCTTATTTCTTTGGATTTGCTGGAGAGTAGGACTAAAGGAGCCTGATTCACAGAGATGAGTTCTTGTAAGCACTTGTGATCACATTTTGTAAGCATGGTTCTTAAAGGATACGTCCCAAATTATGTTGCTTCATTGATTGGAAATCAATTCATAGTTTCTAATTGCTGTGGAAACCAATCAGCTCATCTTTCACTGGGTTGTTGTCATTGATTTTTTTTTTTTCCAGCTCAATATGAAAAGGGTTTCTCATCCAAACCCCATTCATTTGATTCTTGTCAGTAGAAGTTTTTCTTGGATCTTTCCTTTTTTTTTTTTTTTTTTTTAGATGCTGTATAACAGATTCTTTACACTTTTCCACCTGACTCTGTCTCCTCCTCTCTTAGCAGTTCTTTCCAGTCCACATTCACTAGCATTATTCCTTTTGGAATATTTCTATAATTCTTTACCAAATATTCTCCTAACCCAGTTGACAAACTTTTCATACTTCCTGGTGGCACACATTTCCCAGGCTTAGCCTGTCTTGTCCATAAGGAAAGCATAAGAGATTCTGTTAAAACTTATACTAAAATGTAGGTAAATCATATCCATACAAATATAACCATATCTATTCAAATAAGTAGGTGTTAAGGCATTGCTTGCATCTCAGGCTTTTGACCCTATCAAAAAGTGAGGTTAATTGAAGTTAGAGCATTACTGAAAGCTCAAGTATTTAAATTGGGATTTATGTTAAACTGATCTTTGTACTTCATCATGCTCCTGTTCTTTTGTAATTTCAAAATTACAGAATTTCTAAGTTGGAAGGTATTTTAGCCACTAATCTAGTCAAACCCAAGGTAGAAAAAGAACCTTCATTAATAATAATAGCTAGTGTTTATATAGTGCTTTAAAAATCCTATCTTCTTTTCCTCTCACAGTTCTGAGAGGTAGGTGCTGTTATTGTCCCATTTTACAGATGAGGAAACTAAGGCAACCAGAGGGTTAAGTGAGTTATTCACAGTTCTGCAGCTATTAAGTATCTCAGGGCAGATTTTAACTCAAGTCTTCCTGACTCCAGATCCAGTTCTGCACCCAGTGGGCCACCCAGCTGCCCCACAACAACATACTTTCTATATATATCATTATTCAGATTCGTGTGTGTCTGCGCTGCGCACGCACATGGGGACAGGGGAAGAAACCTCTACTCTCCCACAGTAGCCAGTTTCTCTTTTAAGTAGATCTGATTGTTAGAAGTTTTATTCTGACATCAGCCTAAATTTGCCTCTGTGCTTTTCACCTTCTTGCACCTAGTTCTACTGTCTGGGACCAAACAGAACATGTCTATCTGTGTTCCCTGTGAGAGATCTTCAAATAATTGATGACAGTTATCTCAAAACTTTTTTCCATTATTTTTTCAGTACCTGGGTAATATTATATAATTCTTTCTCTTTGACCAGCAGTGGCCGATAGATTGGGGGTGTGTGTGTGTGTGTGTGTGTGTGTGTGTGTGTGTGTGTGTGTGTG
>NW_020954710.1:8526159-8542893 GCF_900497805.2 Vombatus ursinus
TTGGGTGTGTGTGTGTGTGTGTGTGTGTGTGTGTGTGTCTGTGTGTGTGTGTGTGTGTGTGTGTGTGTGTGTGTTTTTAATTTGAAAAGCTCCCAAGGGCTTTATACTGTCTTAAGTTACTGCATTTTAGTTATTCAGTTTATTTCTGCACATCCAGATACCTGTAGTATATTGTATGTATGCATACATGTTGAGGAGCGTGTAGTAATTTTTTTGCATCCCTAGTCAATAAAGCTTATATTTTAGCTTTTATTAGTGTTGAAGATTAAATCAAATGAGATCTCTTAGAGTTTAAGATATCATAAAGCTTTTGGGGTTAGGGGAAGAAGAGGTAGGAATCACCCATTCAGTTAAGAAGGATCATTTTCATTTTTGTTTTTTGTTTTCTTTAAAAAAAAAAAATCTGCAATTTGAAACCTTTAAAAACTGTCAGAAACTTCCTGTTTGCTCATTTTAAATGGACTAAACTAAACCATCCAGGACCTGGAATTGATATATAATGAGCACGACTGAACAGAGTCTGAATGAAACCTGTTCTTCTAAACAACGAGTTGTCATTTGGCTCTTTTTTTATTTGGTACTTGACCCAAGCATAGGATCATGATAAGCTTGACATTCCCTCCACGTCCCACCTGTGCTGCTTTCTTCCTACTGCTCATCCACTCAGAATGAACATCAGATTTGCCTAGTGGCTAAACACTCTTTTGTTTAAGCTTTCTTGAGTGTTTTTTTGTTTGTTTGTTTGTTTGGTTTTGTTTTTGCTGGAATGAGAGTGCTTTTTCAAAATTTGGATCCATGATATAAATGATTAATGGGAAGAATTGATATGCTATACAGTTTCTTATTTTGCAAATGCAATAAACTTTAGAGTAGTACCTCATATAAATGAATGTGACTTATTACTTGCTGGTATTTTCTTTATAATGATAAAAGGGCAATGTGCCTTCCAGTAGGATTTATTGTGGATTATCTCTGATACAAATGAAGGTAAGGGAAGATGCTTGGCAGTGTAGAATTTCTAGCATAACAACACCTTCAAGTGATTGTCTACTGTCAAAATTTCATATTTTAGTTTGTAACTTAGTTGTATTTTAATGCTACCTTTCTCATATTTTGAGGAACAATCGGAAAACTTTTGAGCCCTCTGAATTTGAAAACTGTTGGCCTCTTAATGCAGTAGTTCACTTTTTAAAAAAACTTGTCTTTAGAGGCATATCCACATGCTTCATTGGAAGATGATAGAGATCATGAAAGAACTGTTTATTAATGATAGCTTTGTACAGCAGATCCACTATGCCACTTGTTCCTCACAACTGGTCCTCTGTAAGACAGATAGTACAGGTATTTTTCTCCCATTTTCCAGACAAGTAAACTGAAGCACAGAGACCTGACAGATGACACATACTGCCAGTAAATGGCTAGGCTGAGATTTGAACCCAGGTCTTCTGCCAGTCCTCTTTCCTCTAGATCACAGATGGACTTTCCTGCTTCACTCCTTCCTTCTTTTTGGTGGAAGTTATACCTTTTGAAGTTTATTTAAATTTTGAAGGGGCTCTTATTAGCCGTTCTACAGCTTTGTCTCTAGTTTAACTTCAAGCCTTCTTTGCTCTTTTTAAATGAGAAGTAATTAAGTATCTAGTGAACAAGACCCATGAAATTCATTCCTGAGTTTATTTTGAATGGACTTCATCAGAAGATTATCCCATATTAGAGAGAACTGAAATAGTTTATTTTGATAAGTAATGTTTCCTATGAAATGTCCCTTCAATTGAGGAAATTAGGCCTTTAATACTAAAGAAAGCCTTTTCTTAACTATAGGTGTCAAGGGCAGCATTTAAGAAACCTAATTTGGAATTGTTTGGAGAACAGGTTTTAATCAATTATTCATTTAAAACGCGTATGTTGAGCACCTAGTATATGTAACGTACTGTGCGTTCCACTGAGAGGATCCAGAAATGATTAATTCACTGTCTTTGTTCTCAGGTAGCATACCTTTTGGTATTTATGTTAACATCTAACTGACTAAGCATCTTAAATCCCAAACTTTGAAACTGGTGCAGGGGAACAGCGTCTCGGTGCTCGCATACAGTACACACTGATTGACCCTAGCTCTGTGGCCATGGCATCACTATTTCTATAACTAACAGGGATAGTAATATTTACTCTTCCTTCCTTATAAAGCTAGCTGTCATTACTGTCTAACCAAAATGTTCACAGGTCTTCTGTTCCCACTGTCTTTTTCCATTTTGTTTTCTCCATAACCAGCCCTCCCTTGTGTCTAGGGCTAACCTGATCTGGGCAGTGCTCAGACCTCCCCCTCCTCCTTCTGTGTTATATAACATTTGGCTCAGCCTTTTTCCTTTCTCCAGCCACTCTCGCTGATCATAAGGTCGTCGCTTTAGAGCTGGATGGGTCAGAAGAGGTCAGGGTCTTAATTTTATGTGGGAGGAAGATGAGACCCAGGATCCCACCATAGCAGAGGCGCAGTTTGTCTTGAGATATCTATCTGGTCCAGCATTCTTTCCCTGGATCATGCTGGTTTTATTTAGGTGTCTGCTGTCTGACCCAAATACTTCTTCCCTGCCCACAGTTCCTCTTTGGCGAACTACTTTCCAATGTTGGGGGAATGGGGAGGGCACACATGGACCACAGAATAGGTGTCATTTACCTTATTGCCTTTTCTCCAGACTTCTGCTGTGCATGAGGAATTTGACTGTCATGGGTATCAGTTGTTCAATTGTTTTTCAGTCAGGTCTTATTCACAATTTGAGGTTTTCTTGGCAGAGATACCAGATACCAGAATGGTTTGCCATTTCCCTCTCTATCAGACACTAATGATTAAGAACTAATCTGGGGCTAAGGTATTCCACCTAAGAGAATTTTCAAAATAACTGAAGTTTACCTGTTTAAGTGCATTTTTTAAAAGTTGAAAGTGTTTTAAAGATACTTCTGCAAAACTGAACCTAATTTAACATTTGCTTAATAAATCAGGGATGAATGTTTATTATATTACGCTGTACCATGCTGATGCCATGAGGTACTTGTTGAGGTACATGAGGCTCTTTGTCCCTGCACTGACCGATCACTGGCTGTTGAGCTTTTATTTGCCCTTTTTTTGGTCTCCTTTGCTTTCGGGCAGTGTTTTTTCACTTATGCTCTTAGTGTTCCAGATAATTAATATTCCTTTCTTTCCTTTTAACTTGCAGTATTAGGTCCCTACCATATATCAGGCCCTGTGCTAAGATACATTGACAAATTGAAATAATCCCTGCCCTCAAGAATCTTTTATTCTTTTGGGGAGGGAAGACAACTTAAAGGTAGATCATGTATCCCATAAGATGGAGGACTAGACATTTTCTTCCAATTTTTTTTTTCTTTTTTCTTTTTCTTTTTTCTCTTTTAGGCAGTTGGGATTAAGTGACTTGCCCAGGGTCACACAGCTAGTAAGTGTCCAGTTTTTTTAAATTCCAGTCTTACTTAAGATAAGAATTATGCACAAGAGTGCCTGGACCTTTCTCTCCTGAAGTCCCAGGAGATAACAGCCTGATGAATTACCATCTCAGAAAACTAATCTCTAATGGGAAATTACTAAATACCCCACCCAGCAGCAACTCTCCTACTGTAACAGGGCACCATAACCTGATCTACATGCTGCTGCTCTAATAGCTGCTTAGCAATGTTCTCACTACTACTACAATGTGTACGAGAACATCATGCCCATATTCTACTTTTCTCTGGGGAGCGTGCGGTGTGCCGCCACTATACAGTGTGTGCTACTTTTTGGTGATATTAGTGAGACCAAGCAACCCTGGAGGATGTACCCATACTAATGTCATAGCTTTTTATAACACTGAAATACTAGTTTACTGGGTCCTCCATTGAGGATTTCTGTAGTGGTCAGAGAAGCCATGACTTAGAGGGCATTCTACATCAGTGATGGCAAACTCAGATAGAAAGGAGGGTCACTGATCTACATTAAGGATCCCCATGGGCTGCATGTTGACTAAGTTACCTTTTTTTCTTGTATTTTTATTCATTTTGTTAAATATTTCCCATTTGCATTTTATTCTGGTTCACACTATAGTAGGGAGTGGTCTGGGCCACACTCAGCTGTATTTGACACCTTTACTCTATATAATTCTATAGCAGTGGAAGGGGCTTGCTCTTTATTAATCATTGAAAAAACAAGTTTAAGTAAAAATTTTTAAGAAGATGGTTAAGCTTGAACTTCAGGGAGTTGTCTGTGTATTTGTATACTTGTTTGTCCCTCTCTTCCAGTTGGGTTGGGCACCTTGATACAATGAGTTAGTATCACCACCTTGAGGCGATTGAGAGGAGCACTGAACCATTGCCCTTGCTCTGGGGATCCAGCTTATTTTTGCTGGTACCCGTGAAAAAGACATGTACCGAGGAACTTGCTTACATTTGGGGTGTTTGGTTTGGATAAAAAAATTATGCCTCCAATTACCTTTTTGTTGTCCAGAGTAAATGAGAATATGTCTGAACAATCTTGTTTATCTCTGTGCCTGAGTAATGCCATGTATGTCAGTGCATGATAAATGTTGAATTAAGCCAGCCCACACTTTGAGATGATGATAATTCCACTGAAGATACCTTTCTTAAACAAATAATTATAGTTCATAAAGGTGATATAAGCAGAAACCTGATTTGTTAGCATCTTAATTGTTTTTTTGTTTTGTTTTTAATAATTTGGTCCAGTCCTTTAATTTGTTGGTTGCATTGATTATACTGATTGGACTTCTTGTTATCCTTAACTTTTCCTTTACTTAACTTTTAATGAGCCCTCCTTTCCTTTGTGCTATAGGATGGAGAGAAGCTTAGTTTGGCTGAATGATTACCAAGCATTTTCTGCCTAAGATTCACTTTTCATTTTGGTAACCAGGTTTTCTTTTCTTTGTTCTGGAGAACTAAGCTCTCATATTATACTTCATCCTCCAGCCTCTTAAATCATCATTTTAATAGAAGTAATCAATCAGCCTTCACTCTTTCTACTCTATAATCTAATCTTTAAAGTATATTCTGAGTAAAAATAGGATTGATTTTTCATTTCTGTGGTCTCCATAAAGACTAAAAATTAGTTCACTATATGAAATGTATATAGCATATACTCTGGTGAAAAGATGAAAACTGTGCACTTGTACAAAATTTTTGAAGCTATTAAGACTGAATGTCATGGGCTGAAAAGTGTGGTTCACTGATATAATTAATGATGTAAAAAGAAGTCCTTATTGAGTGTGCACCTTAATTAATTTCTAATTCCATGTTCAAAATGGAACAGGGGGATAGGTCCTAACAAAAAAAAGCAAACAGTACTTTGGCTTCCCAGAAATGGAAACATTGCAGGTAGACTTATTCTTCTGGCTCCTTGTTTGTTTGCAGGTTCCTCACTGATTTGTTCTTGTCCTTGGGGCTTAAATATTTTGGAGTTTTGAGAATACTTTTTTGCTTCTCAGTACGTTAGCTTGAATTTTTAAATTAATACCCAGAATATAGGAAATGGTTTTATTAATTTTCATGAATTGAAAGCGGAACAGTCGAGGCTTTTGCTGGGTGCTGTGCTGTGATATTCTGCCTGTTCTCTGTTTAGCATTGTCTCTTTTCTTCAGCAGATGGAAAAATGAAAAGAATGCAGCCCCAGTTTTTCTTTTAAAAAAATGTTAGTCACGGGGAGTGATATTTAGATGTCTTATGAACAGAACATTTGGATGTTGCCTAGCTTTTTATTTTCAAAATCTCTCAAAACTGCTGAGAAAGGAGGTTTCCAAACATCAGCACTGGCAAATTTGTCATTGCTCTGCTGTGGTATATTGGTGTCCTATATCTGCCAATCCATAGAAAATTTCAAAGGCAGTGCTGAACATCATGATCATTTCTAGCACTAAAGGAACCTAAAGGTGACTTTCTCTCATTGATCATTTCCATAGTAGGCCAAAGATATGTGTTTCTTTAATCTTGGATTGCTTAGACTACAAATTTTTTTTTCTCTTCCCCCAAGCACTGTATCGGTGGATTTAATAATCATACTAATAATAATTTAAGAAAATATCAAAGCATGTATGTTTCTGCTTTTTGTATTAGTTAACACTGGGTTAAATTACACATTTTTATTCTTGTCTTTATTTACAAAGAGGAATAGTTAACTATCTGTTTGATAGTGTGCTTTCTGATCCTCTCAAGACCATATCCTAAGAAGGCAGCTTCTATGGCTGGTATGTTCATCAGCCTGTTTTTGCATTTGAAATGCTGGCTGTTTCCCCACGTGATTATCTCCTCCTTTTGAGGCTCTTTTTGCCTTTAAGGAGAAGGACAATTTCTGCATATAAAGCCCAGTTGTTAAGTTTTCAGCTTTTGCCTTCCGAGAAGAGAGGAGCAGCCACTATTGCTTTGATAAAATGAGGATATGATTATAAATGGCTAAAAAATTCAGAGTTGTAGTTGGTCTCTATCTTTAACTGGATATCCTGGCATCTGCCGCTATATGCCAATTTGTCATTATTTTCCGGTGTGATTTGTCTCTTCTTTCTCTAAAAAGCCAAGTGGCCAGGTGAGACTGTCCAGCTAATACATGCTAAGGCCTGCTTCCCTTTGCTAATAAGATTATTCTGCATTTTCAGAACACAGTATTACATGGTAGCATGTCGTTTTGAGTGACAAATGTGGCACTGTTATATCAACTTTGGAAAATTCCACTATTTGGGAGATGTCACCCATACAGATTACCATCTGTCTTAACCTGCTAGTGGAATAGATTTTCTTGTTCATTTACTACAGACAAGCCAAGCATGAAAACCCAAGAAAACTCTTTAAATATATGCTAGAAATTACTTTGATGACAAACTCCTGTGGACAAGCCATTCTTACTGCTTAGACTTTACTGTGCATTTAATAGGGCAAGCTTCTCCCATGAAGGGTCTTTCTTCTTACAACTGTATCATCTATAATTGGCTTGCATATCTCTGATGCTAAATAAATAACAGCCCAGTGAGATAAATACTGTTCATTTTAAAAGAATGCCAGCCCCACTGTGCCCAGGAGCCAAAAGGCTTCTGGTAATGGCCTATGATGGCGTATTTGACCATTCCAACTTTACAGTACCGTGAAATTGTTTAGAAAGGATGAAGGCAAAGCATGTATTTATTTTAGAGAATTATTTTCCAGAGGGTACTATATAACAGCTTTGTCCAACAAGTGTGGGAATTGTCTTGCAGTCATTTCAAAAGTTAGTAGGATAGTTGAGTAATCAATACATTTTAATGCTGTCAGGGATTAATTCAACACTTTATCCTGAGAAAGTTAGATTGAATTGGGATAGGCAAATGATTTTGAGTTATCTTGCAAAGACCTGAATAGATAAGGATAACTTCCTGTAAGGTGTAGTCTGAATAGGTCAGATTTTGTTGAAAAGTAATCCAGTAAAGATAATCCATTGTGTGGCTGGAAGGCTCTGGGATGGTGGAAGGAGGGGACAACTTCAAATATTTCATTGCCTATTAGCATAACCTTTTTTTGGGGGGAGGGGGGATTATGTAGAGAAAATAAAGTCCATATTGAAGTAAAATACTATTTTCTACCCCTGCCCACTTTCTCTCCAGTGTCTCTACTGGACTTCTTGGACCCTACTGTAAGTCATGACTTTTAAACCAGAAGTAAATCAATTTCACATTTCTCGCAACAAAGCTGACATCCTATTTCAAGTTGATGCATTGAAAATATAAGATTCTTATATTGGCTTCTGCTTTCAAGTTAGCATTGTGAGAACTGTGAGACCACATAGCAGAAGCAAAAGGGGAAAAAATCAAATTATTTTGTTCTAGTTACTAAAATGTAAGCAGTAAGAATGTACTAGACAGGAAATTAATATTATCTATTATTGAGACTAGCAATAGTATTTGATTTTTATTTAAGTTTTAAGCTAAAGTGAAGAAAATACTTGGGTTATGTTCCCAATCAGCAAATTACAAGTCTGTACTTGCCAACCAGTTGTTCTAGTATTGGGAAACCAGGTCACGAAGGATCTGAATAACAGTAAAAGACCTCGATTTGGGATTAGATTAAGAAACACTAGTTTCAATGCCAGAAATTATACTGGAGGAATGATGTTAGGACAGATATCTCCTTGGGAAGATGCATCACAAGATACCCAATATGAAGACGGAGGAAAGTCAGCATGCCAAAGTAGGGGGTAATGCAATAGAGTATTTCCTAAATGGGTCTTAATTTTCTTTCTTTTTTGGGGGGTTAATTTTCTTTACTGAAGGATTCTCTCTCCTCCCTGCCCCCCTCCAGGTAACATAATTTTGCAAATAGATTTATATTTTACATGTTTCCTACTTCTCCCTTAAAGGTTTCTCTTCCCCAACCAAAACATTCATCTTGCCTTATTTTGTGCCAGTTGCCATCCTATGCACCAATAATAATTATCTACCTTTGTCAAGAGCTTGAGGTTGTTTATACATAATCTAACAAATGAAATGAAGATAGCACACTACATTATAACGACTTTTAATGAGGACAATGCTGTAATTAAGTGCCATTTTTCATGTAGCATTTGCATCATTTTGGTTCAAAATTATTTAGGCCAGATCTTTGTCCTCCAGGGACTTCTAATCTAAGCCAGACAATTAGGATGCCAACAAGTTCTGTCTTTTCTGGAGGACTTAACTAGGAGCTGGAGTTGGAAGGACATTTCAGAAAGGCAGAATTCAATTTCAGCTCCATTAAAGGAACACTTTCTTGTCTTTTGAACATCTTACAATAGATCAGTTTGCTTTTGTGAAATAGTGAGGGCTCCCTCCCCCCAATAAAAACATTCGAGCAGTACCAGGATGTGACTAGAAAAGAGATGTTTGCATTAGGTGGAGAACTTGATTAGGTGACCTAACATTTCATTATTTCTAGAATTCTATGCTTCTAAGAAAGCAGGGTTTTGAGTACAAATGACTGTGTGTGGGTAAACTGGATTTTACCTTAAATAGTGAATGAATGAATGAAGCATTTATTAAAATTTTTGAAGTAAGATTAGATTCATTAACCAGTTCTGAAAAGCTGCCTCATCATATTGGATTGCATTTTGGGAATGTTGCAAGAGCTCTTTTATACTCAGTAAAATGGAAAACTGAATGAAAGTATGTTTTCTATGCAAGTATTGCCAATGCTTCCCATTACTTCTTTGTACTTGTTTCCCTGTACCACCATTTAGAGTCAATGTCCTTTACTCTCATTGTTAGAGAAAGAAAACCTGTTTAGTTGGTCTGGAAGAAGGTACCGCTAGATGGTACTGGATAGTACAGAGAATTAATAATAGGTTTTTTAGGGTCGTTGAAATCTATCTGCAGCTCAACAAAGTGATAGTCTGTGTTCAGTGACTATTGAATACCTTCCAAAAAATTAACTAAGTGATTTGCTTCTCTTTGTCTACATGTCTCAAGGGTTGCCGTTCTAGGGGCTTATTTTTGATGTTGAAATATTCACTCAGAGAAATGTCTCAACAATCTTCCACTCTCTGGTGCTTAAATATTTAATCTTAGGAAACTTTATTTTTTTTTAAATAGTACTAGTGAGCCAGCACTTCTTCCTCCACCAGCCTTTTTTGGTTTTGTTTTTAAATATAAGATTTTTTTTGATGCCTTTTGTTTTTGTATCACCATCATTTCTGGGATGTGCATGGCTCCTTCTTCTCTATCCGCTGCCCCTGAATTAAACTCTCCCTGATAGTCAAGATGAAGGGATGAATGAACATAGGTTGTTACTGACTGAAATAAGGATTGTGTTGAATGTTTTTTGAGGATTGACATATTAAGGAAAAGAAGAGGGCTTCTTCCTCCTAAGATATAGTGACAAGTACAGCTTAAGTAGGGAGAGCTTGGGGGAGACTGCATCTTTCTCTGGCTCTGCTTCCCTTGTTCTTTGCCACAAAAATTCAGATGGATTTTTGGCAGTTCTTTCCCATGTGTAGGGAACAAATTTTGAATTGAGGAAGGACTCTGAAACCAAAAAATGTTCTTAATGGGCTCCAGTTATTTAATATTGTGCAGTCTACCTCAGATAGACTTTTCTACAGCCATCCTAATGACTATAATTGCCAAAGGATGCCTTGCTGGAGTCGAAGCTGCCAGATGCAATGCCATTTTGATCTAAAAAGGTCACAGTCAAAGGGACATTTAAATTAAGTTATAAATTACAATTGAAGAACAATATTTTGATGTGCGAGACCAGAAATGTCAGACCAGGGAGATGTAATTCATGGGTTCATTATAGAACAGAGGTGCCTGACAGCTGAGCCATGCCAAAAGGAAAATTTATTTGCAACATCACGCAGTCAGAAAATGGCAGCTCAGATGAGAAGCCAGAGCAGGAACTTGAAACCTGGTGGTAATATGCAGAGTTTATGCTAATCAGATTTTCCAAAGATTCAGAGACGTTTAATGACTGTTGTAATACAAATGAGGTGTTTGGACATGTTCTCATTCTGATTTTTATTTAAATTAAAACCTGGTGCTAGCTATGTAAAAATAACACATTTTTAAAAGCAGGAGTTAAGGCTTATTCTATATCTATATGTGTGAGTATAGGTCTGTAATCTTGAAGAATGATTTCAGCTGCATGGTTAACAATTAACACAATGACTCCTTCTATGACAGCTCTGAAGAAGGGCAGTAATTTAATGTTTATAGCAATACTGTGAAAAGTTCAATCATGAGTTAATTAAACTGTAGGCAGTCATCATTAGGTATTATTTATTCTTTTGAGTAGCTTGCCAATAAACGACATATATATTAAATTACTGAGAGTAATAAGCAGGGGAATGATCTGTCAGGCAGAGTGAGAGAAACAGATTTAACACCAGCAATTATGAAGAAATGTTTTTTCTTCTTGTAGTGTGATCTTTCCCATGTGCTAATCATGGACAGGTTAGAACAGTGGTATCAGACTTAGAAATGAGGACCACTAAACCATACATAAGCATCCCTGCAGGCTGCATATTGACTTTAGTAAACTTTATGTTAACATCTGTTTTATTGAAGTTTTATTTATTTTGTTAAATATTCCCCAATTACACATTAATCTGGTTGTAGCTGTACTCAGAAGTGTTTTAGGCCTTGATACCTAGGTTAGACAGTTCGTACAAGTAAGTATATGTGAATCATCACTCTCTTACCTCATCTTAGTCAATTCTCACTGTTGTTAGAGTATTCTGAGGTGACAACCCTTTATCTGAATTAAGAGTTTTATGGTAATAAATGGTTCTTTACATTCTTAAGGTATTTTTAATTTTCCAGAGTGTTTTTGCTATCTAATTTTAATTTCACACAATTTCACGTAATAAAGCTAAGAATTATATCCATTTGATAAATGAAGAAATTAGGCCCAAAGGTTGTTTTAATGGATTGTTGAACCCATACAAATAGATAACAGCAGACTGGAGAATAAGACCTATGCCTTTTGATTACCATTCTTTTGTAGGGTCCCCCCCCCCCACTTTAAATTAGATAATGTCAATTTTTCTGACTTCTGAGCAGATAAAATTCTCAGGTCTCCCAGTTAAATGTAGTTTACTCTGGATGATTCACTCATGTAAGGAGAGAGAGGAAAAAAATGCCTAATAATGCTTTAAGTTAGCAGATAGAGATTCTTTCCCTTTGTGATTAAGAGGTTGGTTTTGTTTTTGGTTTTGGTTTTTTTTTTGGCATGAACAGTAGTACTAAATATCAGTAAACATCTAATAATTCTTAATGAGAAACATGTCATTTTTCTGGCCCACCAGAAGTGCCTGTAAAGAACTAGCAGCTTTAAGGGGGCTGGGCACCCGCAGACTCTGACCCCACCCAGGCCCAACATTCGCCTGTTCCCACTGACTGAAGTCATGACTGCCAGTGCATTAGTGAGCAAGCAGGAACTAGAACAGAATCAACAGGAAGACATTTGCTCAGGCCTAAAGGACAAAACCAAAAAGGGAGAAGAGAGCTTGTCTTTTAGGAATGTGTTGCTCACTTGGAAATCAGAAGTCTGACCTGTATCCACCAGTATAGAAGTATAGTCACAAAACTGATGAAGGTGGGGACAACAGAAGTAAATGGATAAGCAGATATCCTCTTCAACACTATAAACTTTACCTGTGGTGATGCATTTAAAAGCAATAGTTTCTACTGGGTGATGTGATATAGGCAATGTATTTTCTTGATTTACAGCCAGGCAAGGGAGGATTGATGGTGCCAGACCTTAATATATCTCTTACCAGCTGCTTCCAGAGATTGGAGGCTGATGGAGTAGAGAGATACGTGGCTTAGGCCTTCCTTTTTGTAAAGTTGCTTTTTCAGTCTCATTTCCAAATAGGAGTAGTCTGTATGCCCTACTTTTAGGACATATTTAGTCTCATTTTTCTGAGCTCAGTTTGATTGTGAAGAGAAAACATTAATTATCTTTTCCCATAGTTTCTTTTCCATATCTGGGAAGTGAAACCTAGAAAATTGATGGAGAAAATGAACCTAGAAGAGTACCAGACTCTTTACTATGGTCTGGGGTTACAAAGACAGAAACATGGACCAGCCCTCAAAGAGCTACAAGAGAGGCAGCTAGTAAAAAAATATGAAGTTGACAGATACAGTGTTATATCAGAAACAGCAAGAAGGTTAGCGTTACTGGGTCACAGAGTACCTTTTAGAGTGATGAAGTAGGAGGAAAGTTAGCAAGAGGCTAGATTGGGAAGGGCTTCAGATGCCCAGTAGGGAATTTCGTATTTGACCTTGCACATAATATGGAGCCATTAGAAACTCTGTGTGTGTGTGTGTGTGTGTGTGTGTGTGTGTGTGTGTGTGTGTGTGTGTGTGTGTGTGTAGGGCATAGAGCAGTGACAAGGACAGACTTACACTTTGGTAAATCACTTGGGCTGCTGAGTAAAGGATGGGTTGGGGTAGGGGGCGCAAGAACAAAACTTGACAATAGACTGGATATATGGAATGAATTGAAGAGTTGTTGAGGGTGAAATGCTAGGGGGTGAGCCTGGGTGATGGAGGCAATGGTGCTGCCTTTAACAAGAATAGGGAAGTTGGGAAGAGGGGAGAGTTTCAGAGGGAAAAGGTAATGAGTTTGTTTTGAACATAGTGAGTTTTAAATTCCTTTCATCTAGCTCAAGATGTCCAAGAAGAAGTTGGTCATACATGACTACAGTCAGGATAGTGAGGTTAGGGCTGAATATATTCATGTGGGAGTTTTTTGCCTGTAGATGATCATTGAACCCATGTAAGTTGATGAGATCAAGCAAGATAGTGTAGAGGAAGAAGACAAACAGGCCCAGGACAGAATCTTGGAGGATAACTGCAGTATGAACTGGAGGAAGATCTAGCAAAGGAGACTTGAGGAGTGTTTACATAAGTAGAAGAAGAAACAGGAGAAGGCAGTGCCACTAAACCTGAAGAGAGTGTTTGGAAGTACCAGAATACCGAAAAACTGTCAGAAGCTACAGAAAGGTCAAGACGGATGAAGACTGAGAAAAGGCCAATGTATTTGGCAGTTAAGAAATCATTGGTGACTTTGGAGAGAGCAGTTTCAGTTCAATGATGAGGTCAAGAAACTGGATTTTGAAGTGTTTAAATCAATGAGAAGGGAGGAAAGGTAGGAAGCAAAGTGTAAACACTTTTCTCAAGGAATTTAACTTAAAAAGGGAATTGAGAGATAGAAGATGATTGCTAGCAGATAATGTAATAGAGGGTTTTTTGTTTTGTTTTTTAAACAATGAAGAAAATGTGAGCATGTTTGTAGGCAGCAAGGAAGGAGCCAATAGATAAGCATACATTAAAGATTCGACAGTGAGGAGGGATGGTAGAAGGGTGGAGAGGAGTGGAGAGAAGAGGGCATATGTTGTGAAGGTAGAAAGAGCAAGTTTGGGAAATGATTTTGACATGTGTAGAGAAAATGAACAGTTAAAGATGATCGCAAAGTTGAGGGCCCTGTTAACTGGGAAGAAGAGAGTGTTCCAATAATAGAGAAGGTTGGAAGAACTTAATGTTGCTATAAAAATATATACCCTAACACTCTCAACTTGAGCTTCACAAAGCGTTGTGAGTAGTCAAAACAACAAACGTCTTGTCTTTTGCCTTCTCCATATTTGAAATCTTTCCGGCATGGCTTGATGTGGCCACATCTTCCATCACCTTGGCATAGTCTCCGTGACAGAATGAAGTCTTGAAGGAGAAAGCATGTGATGTTCTGATTTAAAAGGGCCCATGATATAATGGACAGGCTGCATGTGGTATTTTGCGTTAAAATGTGTGGGTTCCCATCCTAGCTCTGTTACCAGCTCTGCCACCTGTGTGACCTTGGGCAGGTCACATTTCCTTTCTGGGCCTCCGTTTCCTCATCTGTAATGGAAGTAGCATATTCTTCTAAAGATCCTTTTATCTGCAAACCTAGTATCTTATAAAATTGTACATTTTATTTTGACTTTAGGGTACTTTGGAGTGTGAGAAGAATATAAGTCCCCTGATTCTTAACCATTTCCCTTACCCTTCTGCTTCACCAAGGAAAGGTACAGTTTATGCAGATAAAAGTGGTGAGAGCAAATTGAAATGTGAAATTTATAAAGATGAACCTCCACTGTTGTCCATTAATTTATTCTATTTGATGTACAAATGCAGGCAGCATCTCCTTATTGATTTGTCTGTAGTTTGTTAGTTTACATATATTTTGCTGACTGAAACTTTTGTTACTCTTTTAGCTACACGAAAGCAACTACGATGCTGGAAAAGCCCTCCAGCGCCTGGTCAAAAAGCCTGTGCCCAAACTGATTGAGAAGTGTTGGACTGAAGATGAGGTGGTAAGTAATGTGAAGACTCACCAGAAACTTCAGGGCAGGTGGATTTGTTCTGAGAAGTTTGGATTCAGTCAAAGGGCCTCACTTGAGGACCTAGAGGGCCACATGTGGCCTCCAGGCTGCAGGTTCCTCAGCCCTGCTCCAGAGGATTGATACCTCTTCTCATTTAAGGGTGTGCCTCCTTCTGAGTAGCTACCTTGCTAGCTAACTCAGTGTTTGGGACCCTGTCTCCACATCCAAATTATGGAATTAGGTGATATCCATTATCTTCTGACTTAAAAGGAGTAAAATATTAAAAACAGGGAATATAAAATTTGAATATAGTAAAAAAAATATTCATTACATATGTTAGAGTTATAGTAGAGACTAAGAAGAAGAAATGATTTGTGAGCAGAGAGGAGACAGAGCTGCACAGAGATATACAGTCACACATGGACATATGGTTGCACAGGCAAAGATTAGAAAAAGTAAGACTTCATCAGCTATTGCAGGCCTGTACAACTTGTGGCCAGTGGGCCGCTTACCTGCTTGCAGTATGCTAAAGGATTTCCTCCACATTCAATGGATGTTTTCCTCTGCACTTTTTACAGGTGGTGAGAAATCCTTTGGTGTGCTGTAAGCGACCTGTAGGCTGCAAGTTGTGCAGACCTGAGCTATTGTGATGTTAGGGTGTTACTGTTAAAGAGTTCTGGATGTGTTGTGTTTTTGCAGTTATAAACGTAGGGACATCACTTATTGGTCCTTGTCCTCTCTAGGCTGAGTCAAACACTCATCTTCTAGAGCATGCTGAGAAACACAATTCAGTATTTCACTGTGTATTTTACCAGTCCCAGAACTGAACATATTTTAATTAGTATAGTGATTGAACAAATTTGAAAGAAGCATTGTGCCTTTGGCATTGGGAGTCTTTAAAATTTAGGTAGCCAATTCAATATGAATTCCTGGTTTGTCAGACTTCTGATGAAATTAGTAGTTTAAAAAAAATAGCCAATTCCCAAATCTTTGATTAATTAAAATATGAAAAGTTTCTTTTTGCATCACCTAAAAATTATTCATACCACAGTTCAGGTTAAAAACACTGAAGCTCTTTTTGTTGTTATTGTCGTATTTATGTGAGTCCTCATTCTTCATATTTTTGATTGAAGTAAATAAGAGTTTAAGTAGATCCTTTTGGGTTTAACCAGGTTATTCTTTTTTAAATAAGGGGTGTCTGAAGAAGCTGTTGTGAAATAAAAGAGAATCTTTGACTTTTAACAGGACAGTAGGAGGAAAGTCAAGAGTTCTGAATATAGAAATCCTTGTAGAGATCCCCAGGGTTATTACTCAAGACAATCTTCTTAAGCTCCTCCTGCCCTGAAACATAAAAGACATACTAGTTCCTTATTTGGCCTCTTTGTACAATTGCAAATGCCTCTTACCTCAGGCCCTACTCTTCTACCTTGATGTTGCCTTCCAGCTTTATCCTCCTCCCTCAGATACATAAATACCCTTTTTGCTCTAAAACATCTGGTATATGTAACACTCAGCTCTTGCCTCTGTGGTGGCAGCATGTTGACAGCACCACCATTGCAGTCAGAATTAAATGATGACAAGTGGAGCCTTACAAAACACACTCACAAGGTTACTTGAAAAATAAAACATTATTCCAAAAAATGAACACCATGAGTACGGAATGATGATCATTAACTCCATAAATCATTGTCACTTTGGTCTCATTTTATCACATTAGCTTCTTGTTCTATTCCAGCCAACTTTTGAAAAATGTTTTGGCAGTCATCTAACCATTAATGAGCCAGAGACCAAACTATTCTCAGGTGTGTGTGTGGGGGTGTGTGTGTGTGTGGGGGGGTGGGGGTGTGTGTGTGTGTGTGAGAGAGAGAGAGAGAGAGAGAGAGAGAGAGAGA
>NW_020954710.1:8542993-8805619 GCF_900497805.2 Vombatus ursinus
AGAGAGAGAGAGAGAGAGAGAATTGAGTGTGAGTGATAGTAAGTATATGTGATGGATAGGCTGGCCCTGAGCCTTTAAGTAGATAACAAGAGAGTCTTCTTCAACTAGGCTCAGCCCAGGGGAAGAAAGAAATCTTCTTCATCTACTTATGTGAACCACAGGAATCAGAGAAGAAATGGATCCTAATTATGATTAATTTCATAGAGAAATTAATACCTACCTTCCTTTCTTTTTCTCCTAGTCTCTTGCATACTTATGTCATTGTGGTTGTTCTACCTGACTGCATAAATCTCTGCAATAGTAGAGTTAAGGAGGAATCAGATTATTTTATATAATTCTGACAGATTGGCTTCTACTGACGTAATGTTCAAAGGTTCCTTGCTGTTCTTCCTCCTCATCTTAGATTTTATCCTGCCTTTACTCCCACCCTGCTTATCCTTCAAGACGCAAAGCATACCCTTCTTTCTTCATAAATCCTTCTCAGGCCAACTCAAATGGCCATATGAGCTCTTCTTCCTTTGTTTCTATAACAGTGTCTTCGCTGTCCATTTGACAATTCCAAAATAACTCGTGATATTTTTTTTGTATTGTTTTATTGAATTCTGCTATTTACTCTAGTTACATTATATGTATTTGTCTTATCTTCTCAGTAAGATTGTAAACTTTTTAGGTCAGGGACTGTGACTTGCCTGTGACTTTTATATCTTAATAATATTTAGCACACTTTCTGGAATGTAATATATTATCTTTGTTGTTTCATTTATTAAGCTTTCTCCTTAGTGGGTATTATTTGGGAATGGAGGGAGTTGGCAGGAGTTGAAACAGATCCTAAGGATATAATATACTCTGTAAGTGGTTGCATTGCAGTTCTATAAAATAGGTGTCAGAGGAACACATTTGTTAAATGCAGCATTGAGTTTGTGGCAAAGGCATCAATTTTGCTCCCGATTTCTGTCTTTCCTTTTTTCCCTCTAAGTCCATTCATTGGATAGTGAGTGTGTGTGTGTGTGTGTGTGTGTGAAATTTCTTATAAAAGTTGCCCTGGGACTGAGATTTTATAAGCTTTGCTGAATCCTGGTCAAGTTTCTGTAGGTTTCCATCAAACAGAGGGTGATGCCTAACTGTTCTTATAAATAAAAGTTATCTATAGCAGCTTGAAAATCAGCTTTCCAGGCCACCCCACTCTCCCCTGAATCAGATTAGTAGAAATTAGATCAGATTGTAGAAGCTGTGCATAGCAAGCGCATGTCTTTAACTAATACATACTTGCATTTATTTATTTATCTGTTTGTTTATAATTAAAGTGCTATGTTCTCATTCACCCATGTTAAATGTTAGGAATGAGAAAGAGAGAATAATTTAGATCAGAAGTTTTTTTTTTTTAAGTTCTTAGTTTATTAGGTTTTTAATTAAATATGATGAGCACATTTAAATAACACAGAGGGCCCAGGCTGAGCTGCAGCTAATCGAAAAAGATTAAGTCACCCATCCACACTTGGGTAGTTATTCATTCTGTTTGTTTATGCATGTAGGCTTGAAGGCAGCCTTCCTGGTGGCTGGGCTGCTTGCTGCTGCCCTGGGATTCCTCTGCTGCTGTGTGAGGTTGGCCTCTTTAATTATCATTCAGCTGTTGATTATGGAAAACACTGGTGATGCTAATTGAATTCTCTTTAAAATTCAAGGCCTATATTTTCCTTGCAAACTGTGGCAGTTTGGCCTATGTTTCAGGTTCTTGCCACTTAATTTTTAACTAAATCACAGTTTTCTGTTTTGCTTTCCATTCACCCAAGCCAATTTTGATATTTGAAATTGATTTGCTATTGAATTTAACTTTTGCAAAAGAAGCAAAGGACTAAATCAAAAATGAGATTTTTTTTTTGCTCACTTTGAGTGCAGGATGTTGCCATTTCATTCTGAAAATTTGTAGCTTTTCTCAAGAAATGCTCCACTCTTTAAATATTTTATACCACTTGTGATGTGATGAATTTGAGGTAAGCAACCTAGGTTCAAATAACCTTTTACATTTGTATCTCAAACTTGTTCATCCTTGGCGATGATAAACATTAATTGGCCGTGTATGTGGATTTGCAGGTTAATAAATTTTAAAACACTGAAGTCCTGGCTTCAGTTTAAAGTTCAATTTGTCATAAATATAATAATATAAATATATAATAATGTATAAATAATATAATACAAAACCCTTCCAAAAATGACATGACATAGCAAACTAATTTTCTGAATATTTGTAATCCACTGAATCTGTGTGCCTGGTCAAGGAATTACTTACACAAAATGCATGCAATTATTAGCATGGTTTCTTTCTCCAGCATCATCTCCAAATGCCTTTGTTATACTCTTTTTGGAATATCTGCTCAGGAAAACATTGTTTTCATTGTTCATTCCTTTGAGGCCAGGTGTCTGGGATGTGCCGGAAGACAGAGCTGCTTACTGGGGCAAAAATACCATGAATTTTATTTACTATTTGTTTGGCAGCTGTAGAAAATAGAATTCATAGCAAAATTGAAGTATATTTCTGGTAACAGCAGGGGTTATTCCTGGTTTGAAAGCAATGGACAAAAAGGCAGGCATGGGGAGACCAAAGAAGAGTTCTTTCTCAGTGAGGTTTACAGTACTAGTCTCCATTTAAATCGTGAAATAGGTTTTTAATATTGGAAGATAAGGTGGTGTCTAGATTTAAATTTCATATCACGAGTGAAGTTAACAATACTGTTTAATTCTGATGGGACTAATTGTAAAAACTGTATAATTCCCAGATTTCATATTTGAATCATACTACTGAATCATACTGTCAATTTCCAAGCAACATTTTAATCAGTGTGAAGTGGGAGAAAATTGAAAAATGCACCTAATAACTTTACCTGTTATCATGAACGCTTCTTGTTCTAAAGGCAGATTTTTGTGAGAATGGATAGAAAAGTGGACTTATTTCCTTCTCTCTTACCCTCCGATTTCCTTTTAAGGGAGGTGTCATGTGTTTTCCTGTAGTCTGATAATTAAATATGAAAGCAAGAAAAGGAGGTAGGTACAAATTATCATGTATACACACAACATAACTGAAGCATGACAGAATTAGATATTTTAAAATATATTGTTTTATGTACACCAGAAGCTGATTACTATAGATAGGTCATACATTCTTAATGCATTCCATAGTTGAAATCAGAATATTAAAATTTTCTAAAATTTGGACTCAAGTAAAATTATCATAATATGTGTTTTACTGTTTTCAGTGTATTGATTAGCTACCATCAGCCTTTGATCTCGAACTCTTGGTTAAAGGCTTCAGTATTGTGAACAAAGCAGTTTATTATCAAGTCCTTTTGGAAATAAGAAAATGAATTAAAATCAATTATACACAAAAAAAAAAAATGGTGTGGGAAAGTCAGTTTTGTCCATTAGTTTGCAGAAGGAATTCACTGCTTAACCAACTGTAAAGAAGGGTTTAAAAAAAAAATCTTTAGCAAAATGAAATAGGGCAAGTAGAAGGAAGACATAGAAATTTCAAAAAAAAATTATTTCAGCATTTCATGTTCAAGAAAAGCTGCCTTCAGAAGAAATCTGTATTATCCAGTCAGTGACCTTGGCTTCAACAAATGTGACTTATTGCTTTCTCAATCTTGATCTTTCTACTACTGCCAAATAAGTTTGTTCTTTTTATTATTTTAAAACAATTTCATGATTTTCTTATTTACTTTAACCAACATAAGTTTTTTGATTCATCATCTCTGCTGCCATGTACTAAATATTTATTGGTATTAAATGTTTGCTGTACTTTTAAGTCCAAAGTGAAAAGTATTGAAAATATTTTAATTGGCTGAATGCCATTCTTCAGAGGGTTATATTTCTGTAAGGATGCCAGGAAGCTAAACTCGAATAGAACACCAGTATGCACTGAATTATTCTTAGGTGTTCCAAAGAATATTTTTAAATTAGAGAGTCATTTTATGGTACATTCTTCATTGTTGACAAGGGGGGAAAACCTACAGCTTGAAAGATTAATAAATACTATAGCAGTTGGTTGTTGGAACTCTGTTTTCCATCTCATTTTTGAGAGGATGTAAAAAATGGAGATGGCTTATGCTTTCAGCTGCTCTCTGTCATCTTTCTGGGCTCATTTAAAAAGGAGAACAAGACACAAGGGGGCTTGAGAGATTGCATTTTTTCTCCCATAGGCAAAGTGCTTATTTTTCAAACGAGGAGGACCAGAATACCTTCTCTCTACTTTGTAGTTTCTTAGCAACAGAGCTAAAGTCAATCGTAATGTGTCTATTGCATTGTATATGTACAGCAGCATTGGATATAGAGCTGGAGTGTTTCATGGGTGAGACTGAGATTAGTCTGGAAACAGGTAATGGGAGAGCAGGAAGGGTGAAAAAAAATAGAGACCACGTACTGTAAAAAAGGTTAGACCCTCCCAGCAGTCACTTCTTTCTTGGCGTAGTTTCAGCTTCAATCAAAGGCTCTCCCAAGTAGATAACCAGCAATGGTCCCAGTAGCCTGAGAATGCCTGCCTTCTAAATAATGCTGACCCATTTTTAAGTAGTTGGCTGACAGTTGCTCTCAGTTCCATTATTCCATTGAAGAACTTTGGCCATTAGTGCTAAGTTGTAGAAAGCATCACACCTACTTATGATTGGTGTTAGGTCACTAAACTCCAGTTTGGGGATGTTAAGGATTCATTATTACAATAGGAAATAATATGACCCAGTCAGGGGAACCTTGACCTGGAGTGAAGTTAGTGGACCTAGTTTCTTGTACCGGCTTAATCAGTTACTGGCTGTTGGACCTTAACCTGGACACAGATCCTCTCAGGGTCTTTTTTTAATCTGTAAAATGAGATTAGATTTGATGATCTCTGAGCTCCATTATATTACTCACAGGTTCATACTTGCTTTCTAGAATTCCCATCAGCATAACCCAGAGTATTTTTGGATGGGGAAAAGTAAAATAATGAAGTCTTAAAAGCATTGCTTTTTAGAGACTTGACAAAAGATGCTTTTTAATCACAAAGCATCTGGGCGCTGCAGAGCAACACACTCAATCACCAAAACATTTGATTGACTCTGTGACCTTCACACAAAAGCTTCTCTTCCATCTTGCAAATGAATGTCCATTTGTTACATTGTATGTGTGGAAGCCTATCTATCCATTCATTATTTCTTGGTGATAAAATTATATGAGCATTGACTGTAATATCTCAGGAGAGGAACCATCTTTCATTTATCAAATTCCGTATTTCTTTTCTGATTCAAGGTTCTTAATTGTAGTCCATCCCATGTTATTCTCATAACATGTCAGAGGCTGGTTTTTTTGTTTGTTTCTTTGTTTGTTTTGGTTAAATTAGTGAATTGTCGGTCATTAGTACTCTATTTTTTTTGGAGGTCGACTGAAGTGTTTTTGTGTTAGTATTCCTTATATTTTTTTCTCAAAATTGCCTTACTATATTAAGATAAAAGCATTTTAATAGGAATGTGAAGCTGGGAAAAGTCATTAGTCTTCTTGTTCTTCCTTCCCTTTTTTCCTACTGGGTCCATTTCTGCTTATTTACAAGATTTCTTTCTATTTACACTTAATATATATCTTGTATGTACATTGTTATTTGCATATTGCCTCCCTAATTAGAATTCGAGTTCTTTGAAGGCAGGGACCATGTCTTTTTTGTTTATTTTGTTTTGTTTTTTAGGCATTTGGGGTTAAGTGACTTGCCCAGGGTCACACAGCTAGTAAGTGTCAGGTGTTTGATCTGAGGTCAGATTTGAGCTCAGGTCCTCCTGACTTCAGAGCCGGTGCTCTATCTGGTGCACCACCTAGCTGCCCTTTGTTTTGTTTTTTGACTGACAAGACTAACTGAAAAATTAGGAATATTGTCCTCATCAACTTCTTTGGTGGCATATACCAGGAGATCAACAACTAAAAGAAAGGTGCCATAATACATAAAAATATTTATTCCACCACTTTTTGTGCTGGCAAAGAACTGGAAACAAAGTTGTTGACCGTCATTTGGGGAGTGAATAACAAATTGTGGTACATGAATATAATGGAAAATCTCTGTTGCAAGAAATGATGAGCATAATGTGTCACATGAGCAACAAGATGGAGGGCTAGGTATTTTCTCCGATCACTCCCAATCTCTCATACCTCTCCAAAACAAAAATTACATGTCAAAGATAAAGCAATTTAGGCTCTCCCAATGCAGTTCAAAGCTTTGTAGCACTGGCGCTATGGGGATGTGAGCATCCTGTAGGCTTTTGTTCCTGAAGGGATGGGCCCTACCCCCAACCCCTGGTGGCTGTTGGGGCCTAGGGTAACTTCTACAGTCTGGAGCTGCGGTCTCCATGGAAAGAAGGATAGGCACTGGGGTGTGGGGGTAGATTTCATTTTAAGTCCCAACCTGTGTGCTGTGTCCTTGGGTCTGTTGTTGCAGCCTTGGGGCTAATTGCATGAAAAATGAGGGGGAAAATGCTGAATGAGCTCAAGGTCAGTGATTGTCTGTTTTTTTCAGGGTCCTTGTGAGGATCTAATGAGATAATATTTGTAAAACTCTTAGCACAGTATCTGGCACATAGTAAGTGCTATATAAATATTAGTTTATTAAAAAGTGCTTACTATGTAAGCAAAACATACTTATCTTGAAGACAGAATGCATAGGGACAACCTAAGGATCATAGGTCTCTGAAAAGAACATAACAGAACAAAAAACTTTAAAACCACAATGCAGGAAAACTGCCTAGAACTTCTTAATACAGAAAATGAAGTACCAATTGAATAATTCACTGATCATGTTAAGAAAAACAAAACCAAAAATAACTCAAGGCTATAAACTCCAAGACATATATACTAGTTACACTTAATCATCCCGCTCAGAAACAAGTTCTGTAAAACATCAGGATAAAGACATGATACAATTACAAAGGAAAAGAAATCTGAATAACACAAGACAATTCTGCAGTAACAATTAAATGTAGGAAGTCATGGAATAATGTGTTCCAGAGAGCAGTGAAGCTCAGGATGCAGCCCTACTAATCTGAGCTTAACCATACATGAAAAAAGATGGATGGTCAGTTCAATCAATTTAATTCATAAGTGACAGCTGTGTGCCAAGCACTATACAAAGTACTGAGAATGCAAATAAGAAAAGGACAGTCAAAGAGCTTGTAACCCAATGTTCAGTAATAAAGAGGTGTTTGAAACATTTTTAGAATGAAAACCAGAACTAAAGAGATGATTAACTTCTTGAACACACCAAACAACAGAAATACAGAAGGAGTGAATAAGTGCAACAGTCATGGTCAGCAACAGTATGACAGCAAAGTGACTAGCAAGAAATTTTTTTCTAAATGTACACAAGGAGACAGGGTAAACGCGGGAGGCTATTGGGAGTAACAGTGAAGAGGCAGGTATGTGTGGGGTGGCATTTTGAACAGACATCTGCCTATAGGTGAATTGATGGCTTTTTTGTGGGACTACATTGCAACATGGGCGCATACATGAAAGGGAGAGAGAGGAGTGGGAGGATAAAGAGGAATGTGTGATATACTGGGGCCAAATCAAAGGCTAACAATGAGAGGAAGGTGACCCCTGTAATCTCAGAAAGAGAAGATGAGGGAAAGTTTGAAAATGGGAGAAAGGAAAGAGGCCTTACTTTGGTAGTGGGAGAATGCTACTATGAGTGAAGAGAGATGATCTGTTAATTGAGATGGGGAACTTGCATTGGGTGTGTCCTTGGGCATTTTGTTCTTGAAAAGTCTGCTTTTCCTGGGAGGTGGGAGGGAGTTGGAACTCTTGGGGGCACCTGGGACTTGGGAGAGTGAGAGAGTATGGGTTGATCCTGGGAGGAGATTGGGAGGAGATTTGGAGGCAAATAGGCAAAGAAAAGTAACCGATGGGGGCTATAGATAAATGATGGGCTACATAATCAGGGATGCTGTGGGGGAGGAACCCTACCATGGAGCATTGGCATTTTTCTATGAGCTAGTCACAATGGAAAAGGAAGATACATTGGGTAAGCTTTACAAGGAAGTGGAAGAAAATACCTAGAGGGGAGAGCTTAGGATAAATGCCTTGGAAACTTTGATTGCATGAGGAATATAGAGAAAAGAGGGAAACCAATAAATATAGTGGTTATGAATCAGAGAATGAGGGACTAGAATAGACAAGAGGATGGATAATGAAGAGAGCAAGATCCTTCTTAGAAAGGGGTGCAAAAATTAAAATAAAAAAATAATGAATAGAATTAGTTAAAGGGAGGAAAGGAAGGAGAATCTACTTAACTGAGAGGGGAAAAGGGGTGAAGAATTATATAACCTGATAAAAGTGGGAGAGAAAAAGGAACTAATACGTAAAACCTCAAAAAGAAAATGGTAAGAAACCAGAGGAGGAAATCAGGATGGGGGGAAGAGACTCAATGGAAATAGGGCTACCTTAAAAAAAATTAAGGTAAAGTAACTGAAGGAACATAATACTGTGTTTGTAGCAGAAGAGGGGGAAAAATCATTACTTGAGATAAAAACCAATATTAGGGGCAGATGGAAGAAAATATAAACCTAACTGATAACTTTAAAATGAAAGGATTAAATTCAGTCGTTTTTCAATTATGTTTGACTATTGACTCCATTTGGAGTTTTCTTGGCAAAGGTACTGGAGTGGTTTGCCATTTCCTTTTCCCGCTCATTTTACAGATGAGGAAACTAAGGCAAACAGAGTTACGTAACTTCCCCAGAGTCACACAGCTGGTAGTGTCTAAGGACAGATTTGAACTCATGAAGATTAGTCTTACTGGTTCCAAAACCCAGTGCTCTATCCATTGGGCTGCCTAGCTGCCCAGTAAAGGATTAAACAATCCAATAAAATAAAAAAGAGTGACAGATTGTAAAAGAAAACAAAAATCTGACAATCTGTTGCTTATGAGAAACACATATTTAAAAAAAAAACAGAAAAAATAAATGGAGGGCATGAAAAAATGTTAATGTACCACGTGAGTTCAAAAAAGCAGGAGTTGCAGTCCTACTATCTGATATAGCAAAAAAAAGTTCAAAAAATAAAAAGGGATAAACAGGGAAACTATATTGTATTGAAAGGAACCATAAACACCAAACTGATGTCAGTAATGAACTGATACACTCCAAATGCCTTAGCATCCAAATTCATAAAGAAAACATTATCTGAGCTATAAGAATAACACAATGGTGATAGGAGCCAAAAGGTAAACAAAAGGAAAAATATCGAAAATTGATGGAGAAACTAGAGTTACAAGATACATGACATCTCTTAAATGGAACAGCAAAAGAATATACATGTTCCTCTCTGCCACATGGAAATTTTACAAAAATTGACCATATATGAGGCCACAAATATATTGCTAACAAATATAAAAAAACCAAGCATAGTTAATATGCCCTTTACAGACCATAATGCAACAAAAATAGTAATGGTTCATAAACAAAAGATATAGACTGAAGTGGAAACTTGACCCTGGAACCAAAGTAGTTAAAAGGACAAATCATAGAAACAATTACTAATTATGTAAGAGAAAATAAGAATAACGAAATATTATACCCAAATTTCTGGTATGCAACCAAAGTGGTCTTCAGTAGAAAAATCGTGTCCTTCCATAAATCAACAAAATGTTTAAAAAAGGATTAATGAACTGAATATGCATTTTAAAAATTAGAAAGCTAATAAACCTAAAATAAGCACAAAAGAGAAGACATTAAAAATTAGATAGGGAAAGATAAATTGAAAACAAAAAGAACCTGTAAAAATAATAAAACTAAAGGCTGGTTCTTTGAAAAGATGAATAAAATTGATAACCCCTTAGCTAATCTGATTAAAAAGAAGAGAGCAGAAAATCACATCAATTAAATAGCAAATGAACAAGGTGAAATCAAGGCAAAAGCAGAAGAAATAAAAAATAATTAAAATATATTATTCACAGTTACATTCTAACAAAACTGAATAGTACACAAAAGAAATAGAGGAATATCTTTAGAAGTATAAAATACCTAAACTGACAGAAAAACAGAGATCTTATATAACCCAATTTTAGAAAATGAAATAAATCTGGTTGTAAAGGAACTATTGGGGGAGAAGACTGATCCTGATAGATTCAAAGGAGAATTCAATCATACTTTAAAAGTTTTATTTACAATAATTCACAAGTTATTTTTTTAATTGAGAAAGAAAGCACCCTACCAGAATCCTTTTATGAGGCAAATATAGTCCTCATACCTAAACCAGGAGATAAAACACAGAAAGAAAAGTAATAGGCTAAGGTTGTTACTGAATGTTGACTCAGAAATTTTAAACAAAATTCTGTCAGATTACAACGATTTATCCAAGAAGTCATTCATTATGACCAAATATGATTTATACCAAGGATTTAAGATGATTCAACATTAGGAAAACAATCAACATATAATTAATCACATTAAAAACCCAAACATCTAAAACCATCATCTCAATGCATGCAGAAAAAAAACAACGTACAACACTTTTTCAAATGCTAAAAACTCTAAAAAGTATAGGTATAGAGGCACTTTTCAAAATTATCATTAAAATTAAATTATCTGCAAGCATCATATGTAATGGGAATGTACTAGAACCTTTTCCAGTAAATATGAGAGTGAAGCAAAGATACCCACTCTCCTCACTTCTATTTGTTATAGGAATGTTAGCAATAGCAGTAAGACAAAAGAAAAATTAAAGCCATAAAGATCATTTAAAAAGAGATTAAAAACTATCCCTATTTGCCAATACGATGATTTACTTGGAAAATCCTAGGGAATCATCAAAGACACTAATTTAGACAACTTTAGCAAAGAAGCAAACTGCAAAATAAATTCTCAGAAATCAATAGCATTTCTATATAATAATAGCAAAACAGAAGAAGCACTAATAGAAAGGGAATCCCATTTCAAATAACTACAAAGTGCTCCTTAGGGAAATAAAGAACAATGTACATAGCAGGCAGAATATTCAGTGCTCAGCTCTAGGCTGGGCCAATATGATAAAAGTGAAAATACTACCGAAACTAATTGATACTTTTAATGTTATACCAATCAAATTACCCAGAAGATACCTTATAGAATTTGATAAAGTAATACCAGTATTCATTTGGAGAAGGAAAACATTTAGAATATCAAGAGAAATGATAAAAAAGAAATGGGGGTGAATGTGGAATAGCACTTGTAGAGCTCAGAAAGAGGGAAGTGGGGGGCAGACTAGACAAGGGAAATTAAAAAACAATTGAATTCAGTGCCTATTGTTTGACAAAATGGAAAATAAATTTGATTTTTTTTTAAACTGCTGGGAATAATTGAATGCATTCTGTCTGAAATTAGGCATGGACTAACACTTTACACCATATTCCTCAGTACATTCCAAATGGATAATATGCAGTGTTGTTAAAGATCATATTATAAAAAAATTAGAAGAGAAACATCATGTACTTCTCATAGCTTTGGGTAAGAGGTATATTCTTATCCAAACAAGAGATAGAAGCAATTAAAAAAAGATAAACTAGATAACTTTGATTACTTAAGACTGAAAAACAGAAGAAATAAAAAATAATTAGAATATATTATTCACAGTTATATTCTAACAAAACTGAGTACACGAAAGAAATAGAGGAATATTTTTAAAAGTATAAAATAACTAAACTGACAGAAAAACAGAGATCTTATATAACTCAGTTTTAGAAAATGAAATAAATCTGGTTGTAAAGGAACTATTGCGGGGGGGGGGGGAGACTGATCCTAATAGATTCAAAGGAGAATTCAATCATACTTTAAAAAGTTTTATTTACAGACATTAATATATCTAAGATAAGGGAAGTGGCCAAATGGGAAAAAAAATCTTTGTATCAAATTTCTGATAAGGATTTGGTGTTAACAGATAAGTCATCAAAGAATATGAAGAAACTGTTCTCAAAAGTGGAAATGAAAGGTATTCACAACCACATGAGAGAATGCCCCAAATTACTAATTAGAGAAATGAAAATCAAAACACCCCTGAGGTTTCACCTCACACCTTGAATTGGCAAAGATGACCAAAAAATGGCAAAATATTGGAGAGGTTATGGCATGGGTAGGGAACCTGTGGCCTGAAGGCCACATGTGGCCCTCTAGGCCCTCAAATGTGGCCCTTTGACTGAATCCAAACTTCACAGAACAAACTCCTTAATAAAAGGATTTGTTTTGTAAAACTTGGACTAGGTCAAGAGGCCACACCCAAGAGGTCACATGTGGCCTCAAAGCTACAGGTTCCCCATCCCTGGGTTATAGAATTATAGGCACACTTATATATTTTTGGTGAAGCTGTGAAATAGTCTACCCATTTTGGAAAGCAACGTAAAATTATGCAAATGAAATGACTAAAATGTCCATACTGTTTGACCCAGAGACTCCATTACTAGGCTTGTATGCTAAGGATGCCATCAGCTGGAAGAAAGTCCCTATATACTCTACAACATTTATGGCAGCACATTTTATGATAGCTGAGAATTGGAAATAGATACTCATCAATTGGAGAATAGCTAAACATATTGTGGTCCATGAATGTGATGGAATATTATGTGCTATAAGAAATGTTTGAAGAATACAAAGCAGTATGGAAAGATCTATATGAACCAATGTATAGTGGAGTAAGAAGAGCCATAAAATTAATATACATGGTAACACAACAATATAAATTAAAAGAATGACACATCAAAAAATCTGAAGTGAATGTAACAAAATTGTAATGATCAAGTAGGACTCAATAAAGAGATAGGAGCTAACACCTCCATCCCAATCTTTAATGGGAGTGGGAGATCTACAGGTATTAACATTGCACATGCTGTCCAACTTTTTCTTTGTAATGATTAATTGTGCTGATTTTTTTTCCTCTTTAAAAAAAAATCCTGTTTGTTATATGAGATGGTTCCCTGGGGAGAGGAGGCGTGCTACTTGGCATAATGATATTGGCATAATAAACAGAAAATATCAATACAGACTTTTTTTAAGGGGTAGTTAGGTGGTACAGTGAATAGAGTTCTGGCCTTGGAGTCAGGAGGACCTGAGTTCAAATACAGCCTTAGACACTTAACACTTACTAGCTGTGTGACCCTGGGCAAATCATTTAACTCGATCACCTCACCAAAAAAAAAAAAGCAAAAAAAACCCCTTTTTAAAAAATGAGAAGCATGATGGACACAGAAGCATGGAAAGACTTATACACTGATGAAAAGTGAAGTAAGCAGAACCAGGGAAACAATATTTACTGTGACTTCTTGTTGTTCATTCATGTCCAACTCTTCATGACCCTGTCCCTTGGGTTTTCTTGGCAAAGATTCTGGAATGCTTGGCCATTTCCTTTTCCAGTGGTTAAGAAAACAGACCTTAAGTGACTTCCTGTAGTTACCCAGATGGTAAGTGTCTGAAGCCAGATTTGAACCCAGGTCTTCCTGATTCCAGGCCCAGTGCTGAGTCACCTAGCTGCCACTCTAGACTCTGATTACACCAGTGTAAATGGAATGAATAACAACCACAAAACAGTAAAAACTAGATGTTACAAAATTATAATGAAGAAGGTTCGATCCAATGAAACATTATGAAAAAACAGTTCTCCTTGTGTATGCCTCCCCTCTTCTCCTTTGCATTGCTTTGCAATGGTTGAAGTCCAACATTCTGAAACGTTGCATATAATATGAGTTTTTTTGGTTTTTGTTTTATTTTGGGTTTTTTTTTTTTTTTTTTTGCTGTGGTAATCAGTTTTGCTGATTTTTTTCTTCTACTTTTCCTCCGTTTTTCTTCATAAAAATTCTTTGTTATAGGGGGATGATTCTCTGAAACAGTAGGATGAAGGGAGAATTACAGGGGAAATCTAGGTGATTTGAAAATAAGATGTAAATAAAAAACTATTTTAAAATAACAGCACTCTTCAATTTTTGGTTTCCTGGAATTTTTTATTTTTCTACCTTGTCTTAGTTTGTCAGTGAACAAAGAAAACCTAGTTGAAACGTCTTGGATTTCTATTTAACAAACATTAACTACCGTCTATATGCAGAACATTGTGTTTAATGCTAGATGAGATATCCAACACCAAGGAGACATGTGTGCCCTCATGGACCTGATTGTCTCTTCTTTATAGAATCAAAAAATCAGAGCTGTTCTGATGGCATCTATTCTAGCTTGTTTTAATGAACTCTAAGTAATTTTTACTTTTTCATTTGAACTCACACATATTAATCCTTAATAAAGTGTTAAGTAGAAATAGGCCAGGCAGAATTCTATGTCCCCTTAAGGGTTTGCTTCTGGATAGATACCACTAATATCAGTCTGATTGTATTCTTACTTTGGCATGATTGATTTTGGGGAAAATCTCTGCCTCCATTCCTCACTGCTGATATCAGAGCAGTAAAAGACATGCTGGCCAAGCTATTATGAGCCTGGTTCAGCAAGTCAAAATGAAACTTCATGTTGAGATAAATGCCCAAATTTCCATCTGCAAGGCCAATTTCAGGAAGAATCGCTGTTCCATATGAGGGGTTGGCCTCAGGTAGGCCTCACTGTGCCTTGAAGGTGGAAGGGCCACCTGTATTATTTGGCACTTTAACCTGTGTTGACATTTCCTGATAGATTTTATCTTATGAAATTAGGGCTTCAGAGAACCAGGGTTGTATGTGTTACTTATTGAAATGGGCTTCTCCACCTCGTAGAGACTGAGCTTCTCAGACGGTGTATAGCAGGAGTCACAACCTTGTGTTAGAGGCCACTCCAGGGAAAATGCCTAAGAATTATCCTTTACTTCACTAGTTCCATGCTTAAGGACTAGACATGTGAATTGAACCTCTTTAGTGAAACACCACAGGGAGCCATCTTTTGGGCTGAGGCAAGTGTCTCAATGCTAAGCATTGGAAATGAAAGGGAACCTGTTGTTCAGCTTGAGGAGGCACAGGGACCTCTTCTGCAGCATGCTGGATTGTCTAGGATCTTGTCATTTGCTTCCTCTGTCTCCCTTCTTAATGTCTGCGTTCTGGTTTGTTGGTTAGTCATTCATTTGTGTTTGACTCTTCGTGACCCTATGGACCATAGCACACCAGGCCCTTCTATATGCCAGTATTTCTCAAAATCTGACCAAATTCATGTTCATTGCTTCCATGACACGATATATTAATCTCATCCTCTGCTGCCTCCTTCTCCTTTTGCCTTCAATCTTTCCCAACATCAGGATCTTTTCTATTGAGTCTTGTTTTCTCATTATGTGGCCAGAGTATGTAAGTGTCAGCTTCAGTATTTGACTTTCCAGTGAAGAACCTGAATTAATTTCTTTAAGTATTGGCTGATTTGATCTCCTTGTTGTCCTTTGAGAGGGACACAATACATCACCACAATTTGAAAGTGTCAATTATGTGGAGCTTAGCTTTCCTTATAGTCCAACCCTCACAGCTTTACACAGCCACTGACAAAAGTATGACCTTGATTATATGAGCCTTTTTGGATAAGGTGATGTCTCTGCTTTTCAGGATACTGTCCAGATTTACCATAGCTTTCCTTCCAAGGAGCATGTCTTAATTTCATGGCTGCAGTTGCCCATCTGCAGAGATCTTTGAGCCCAAGAATATAAAATCTGACACTTTCCATTTATTCTTCTTCGTTTTGCCAGAACGTGATAAGACCAGTTGTCAAGATCTTAGTTTTTTTTTATGTCAAGCTTCAATCCAGGTTTTACACTCTCCTCTTTCACCCTCATCAAGAGTCTTCTTAATTCCTCTTCACTTTCTGCCATCACAGTGGTATTGTCTACATATCCAAGATTGTTGTTTCTCCTAACAATCTTAATTCCAGCTTTTCATTCAGCCAGCCTGGCATTTCACATGATGTACTCTACATATAAGTTAAATAAGATGCTAATATACAGCCTTGTCATACTCCTTTTCCAATCTTAAACCAGTCAGTTGTTCCATGTTTGGTTCTAACTGTTGCTTCTTGGCCTGCATACAACTTCCTTAGAAGACAAGTAAGTTGATCTGGTACTTCTATCTCTGTGAGAACTTGCCACATTTTGTCGTGATCCACACAGTCAAAGGTTTTAGTGTAGTCAATGAAGCAGAAGTAGATGTTTTTCTGAATTCCCTTGCTTTCTGCACAATCCAGTGAATGACAATTCGGTATCTAGTTTCTCTGCCTCTTCAAAAACCAGACTGCTCCCCTGGCAATTCTTGGTTCACATATTGCTGAAGCCTAGCTTGCAGAATCTTAAGCCTAACCTTACTGGCATCTGAAATGAGTGCAATTGTTAGGTAATTTGAATATTCTTTGGCATCACCCTTCTTTAGGATTGGGACTGAACAGATCTTTTCCAATCCAGTGGCCACTGTTGACTTTTCCAAATTTGCTGGCATATTGAGTGCAACACTTGAACAGCATCATGTTTCAGGATTTTGAACACTTCAGCTGTAATTCCATCACCTCTACTACCCTTATTGTTAGCAATGCTTCCTTAGGCCCACTTGACTTCATTCTCTAGAATGTCTGGCTCTAGCTTAGTAACCACACCATTGTAGTTGTTAGTGACATTAAGATTTTTCTTGCGTAGTTGTTTCGTGTATTCTTGCCATGTCTTCTTCATCTTTTCTGCTTCTATTAGATCCCTACCATTTTTGTCTTTTATCATGCACATTTTTTTGCATGAAACTTTCCCTTGATATCTCTAATATTCAAAAAGAGATCTCGTCTTTCCCATTCTATTGTTTTCTTCTATCTTTTCATTGCTCAGTTAGGAAAACCTTTTTATCTATTCTTGCTGTTCTCTGCAATTCTGCATTCAGTTGGATATATCTTATCTTTTCTCATTTACTTTTTGCTTTCCTTTTTTCCTTAGCTATTTGTGAAACTTCATCAGTCACCCATTTTGCTTTCTTGTTCTTCTTTTTCCTTGGAATGTTTTTTGTTACTGCCTCCTGTACAGTATTTTGAACCTCTGTCCATGGTTCTTCAGGCACTCTACCTACCAGAACTAATCTCTTAAATCTATTCATCTCCTCCTCTTCATATTTGTAAGGCATGTTATTTAGTTTATACCTCTGTAGTCTGGTGATTTTCCCTACTTCAATTTAAGTCTGAATTTTGCAATAAGAAGTTCATGATCTGAGTCACAATCAGCTTCGGGTCTTGTTTTAAGTGATTGTATAGAGTTTCTCCACTTTTGGCTACAAAGTATATAATTAGTCTGATTTCTATATTGACCATCTAGTGATGTCCATGTGTAGAGTCACCTTTTGGGTTGTTGAAAAAGAGCATTTGCTATGACCAGAAAGTTATCTTAACAAAATTCTTTTAGTCTCTGCCTCGCTTCATTTTGTACTCCAAGGCCAAACTTGCCTGTTACTCCAATTATCTTTGGATTTCCTATTTTAGCTTTCCAGTCTTCTGTGATAAATGTGATGTCTTTTTTTTTGGTGTTATTTCTAGAAGATGCTGTAGATCTTCATGGAACTGAACAACTTTGGCCTCTTTGTCATCCATGGTTGGAACGTAGACTTGTATTACTGCGATGTTGAATGGTTTGCCTTGGATTAAAACAGATATCATTTAGTCCTTTTTGAGATTATACCCCAGTACTGCTTTTCTCACCTTTTAATTGACTATGAGGGCTACTCCATTTTTCCTAAGAGATGTTTTCTCACAGTAGTATATGCAATGATCACCTGAATTAAATTAATTCATTCCCATCCATTTAAGTTCATTGACAACCAAGATGTTAAAGTTTAATATTTCTGTCGCAGATTTCCATTCCCTAATCTTACATTCCAAGTTCCTATAAAATATTGCTCTTTACAAGCACTGGACTTTCATCAGCAGACACATCTGCAACTGAGCTTCCTTTTGACTTTAGCCCAGCCACTTTATTAGTACTGGAGCTATGTGTAGTTGTCCTCTGCTCTTCCCCACTAGTGTATTGGAAACCTTTTGACCTGAGGGGCCCATCTTCTGTTGTCATCTCTTTTATCATTCTAGTACTGTCCATGGGTTGTTGTTTTGTTTTAGCAAAGATAACTGGATCATCTTTGCCATTTCCTCCTCCAGTGGATCACCTTTTATCCGAACTTTCTACTATGACATGTCTGTCTTATGAGTAACCCTGTATAGCATAGCTCCTGGTTTCATTGAGCTATGCAAGCCCCTCTGCCATGACAAGGCAGTGATTCAGAATAGGGGTGAGTACTGGTACCACTGGATTATTCTGAGTTCTGCACATTGAGAGATGAGTTGGGCCCTCTTTGTCATCTTGCCCTTACTGTGAAACATCTTCATCTACCTTGCTTTTCTCATACTTATTGATTACTCATGTGGCTTATGGTCAGTTGGGATAAAGTAATATAACTGTGAAGAAAAAATAGGTCCTGTCGACAATTCTGTGTTATTGAAGATACTTTGACTAAGAAAGTGCGGCCCTTGGCCTCCCCTCCCCAAGCTGGAAAGGGCATTGATTAATAACTCTAGGAAACCTTTGTCTTTTTCAGTCATATCTGCTGCTTTGCCTGGGTGTGATATACCTCTGTTCCCTAATGCTTCCTTCCAGATACCCCAAACCTGTAGCTACTTCCCTTTGATCATTTGTTGAATGAATCCCTCCCCTATTAACTTCTGCTGATTATTTGTAGCTGTGTGACCCTGGGCAAGCCTTAACCCCATTGCCCTCCATTTCCTCATCTGTAAAATGAACTGGAGAAGGAAGTGGCAAACCACTCCAGTATCTTTGCCAAGAAATCTCCACATGGGGTCATGAAGAGTTGGATATAACTGAAAAATGACTTAACAACAACAAAAAGAAATTCAGCAGGTACCAGGAAAAAGTGTTCAGACAGAAGAATGCGATCAGAGATCCTAGAGTCAGGAATGCATGGGTACATTGGGGAAGTCTTAGGTAGTTCACTCTGGCTAGAGTATAGAGAACATGGAAGATGATAGTGTGAAATAAAGCCAGTTGGTGTAGCCCTTGGGAGAGTTCCCCCCCCCCCCCCAGTCAGATAAAGGAACCTAAAACTTAGAGTATAATTAATAGATTGTCATTGAAGGTTCTTGATTCAATAAATGGTACAACTTGGTCTATCCCTCAGAACAGTTAGTCTGGCAGATGGATGGCTTGGAGTAGGGAGAACACAGTGCTGGAAGGACCTGTGAAAGACCTGTGAATGTTGCTAGTGTGATATTCCAGGTGGGTGCTAATGAGGGCTAGTGCAAAGGGAGTGATGCTGAACATCAAGGAGAAGAATGCTAGAGATCATTGAGACAGCAGGAATGCAGTGGGGGGAGGGCAGGGTCTGCATTCAGGGTCTGGCCCCAGACCCTTGAATGACTTTGTGATCTTGGCCATAGAAGAAGGTTAAGGCTGCAGGTCAGGAGTCAGTTTGGTAGTCAGATGTGAGTCACTGCCCTTCTTTCAGCCTCAGTCTCCTCATTTATAAAATAAGAATAATGATAAACCCTCACCTCCCAGAGTCATGTGAGGATCCAATGAGATCACATATGGAAAGAGCTTTCAATATTTTATAAATGCACACTGTTATTACTACACTGCTGACACATATTGAGGTAGCAGGTCACTAAAACACTCAAACACCTTTTTTCAGACAAATTACTATAAAGTTAACTTTTTGAACCCAAGAATAAGATTTTTACATTACACATGCACTGAAGTATTTATGAAGCCCTTGAACATTAGTGCAGATCTTGGCAGGGTTCAGTGAAAAATGTCTTAAACACAGGTAAGGACAGCATTTCCACCAACAGGAACAGAACCCTTGCACGTAACAGGCACATTTAGGATCTTCCACATCTTTGAATTTCACCTGAGATTTCCATTGCTTTTTGAGAAGAATACTTTTGAAACATTCTCGTGGGAAATATGTTAGTGATTTCATTGAGGCATTTATAACCTAAAAATAGATAAAGTCCTTGAAATGTATTAAGCACCTAGCATTTTGCTTAGACTTTTTTTTTTATGACATGGATTCTCCTGCTCAAATTAATGACACTTGAGCTGCTTAGAGAAGAAAAAAAAACAAGCCACATTGTTGACTATTCTCACTTAAAAGTTGGTGGGAAATAACTCCTTTTGATGTGGGTTGATAAAGGGTAATGGAAATTAGTATTGACTGTGTTTTCTAATTCAGGAATTAAGGAGACTTGTCATATCTGTCCTTTGACTTTGTTGACAAGTTGAATTTTTGGTCTTTACTGATGTATGAGCTTTATTGCTCTTCATTTTTTGAAAACCGTCCATTGTAGATACTCACTGGTTATTGGGTTGAGTGAGCAAGATTTTTTAAAACTCTGCTCTTATGATAATTCAGATATTATCTAAGATCCTGCTTAAAAAAGTAAAAAGTAGACCAAAAAAATTCTAGAAAGAATAGTGAAATAATTATATAAGAAATCTGGATCCTGTCAAGTATAGTACATGTTCTTCCTGCTTATCTAATTCTCAGTAAGGGCCCCGAATGTCACAGCTTGTAGACTATATTTGCATGATAAATTTTGTTTTTGTATTAATTTTTAAATCTTCTGGAGGACATGAAAATGCATTCTAATGAAGCAGATTACATTGCTTTGTCTCCTTTTATGCGCATCCAGAGCAACCATATTCAGTTAGACTAAAAAATGATCATTTGTTCCATTATAAGCTATAATCAAGTGAGTGAAAAGCTTGTGATCCATCACCAGTTGCTCTGTTTTATGTTACTTAAATCACTTGCCATTCTGTCAGCAGCTCTGAATTTTCTTTGGGAGCCATAATTAATTTAAGTCTGTGGCATGTCACTCATTTGCTAATAAACATCTTTCTTTATGAGACACATAGATCCTAAATATTAGTCATTTGTTTTGCCCATCCAGGGCTTCTAATTAGTTAGGACAATACAAAGCAAACTGGGCTTTAAGTTTTACATTTGAAAAAGCTCTTAGTTCAGGAAAAACATATACATTGTGGCCTGTGGGAACATGTTGGTGACCCAGACTCTTAACTCATCTCCCTGTTAGCCATGATATTAAATGCCACCATTAGTGGGGCATTTAGGATCCATCCTCCTATATACATTTCTGTATACCTTGACTACTCACCACTTTGGAAAAGCATTCCATGAGGGAATATTGTCCTAAAGCATCTTTGTAACTCAAACAATAGTTTGGTACCCTCCGTGCCGTTGGATACCATGTCAGTGAAATTTCCTTTGTTCTATAATAGTCACAAGATATACAAAACATTTCCATTCAGTTCCTTTGGGTCAGCCAGGGCTTTGGTTCATGTCTCCCAAATTTTTGTCTCTAGTTATTCTCACCTCCATAATTCAAACCTTCCATAGCCAGTTCTCTGCCTTAGAGTTCAGTTCACACTTGGTTTTCATCTCTTTCTACACCTGTCAAATACTGCAAGTATCCTCTTGGATTTATATAGCTTTTAGGCTATACTGGGAATGAATCAAGCAATAGTTCATGCATTTAGAGGAGTCAATAAGCATCTCATCATATTACCCTCCACTGAGCTGGAATAATTTCAAGCACTCAAATCAAGCATTCCATTTGTTATGAATTGGAGGAGGTAGGGTAGGCATATTTTGTCTCACCTGCTTTATAAGTGAAATTTCTCAGGTGTGGAATTGAGCAATATCTTCTATGCCTAGACAGACAACTTTAGAAACCCATGGTGGGGGAGGGGTGCAGAGAAGGGAAATCTCTTTAGAGTGTGTGTGTGTATACACACACATAGACACACACACACACACACACACACACATATATATTTATCTAAACAGATAGACATACATACACAAAATATTCTTGTGTCTGCCTTTGAACCTGCCTTTAACTGCTTATTCATTATTATAATTCCCTCAGTAGATGAGGTCTTGTTTCCATTGCTATTCATTTCTTTTCTTTTCAATTTTTATTGAAATTGCCTTTTTTACATTTAATACAATTTTGAAGAAGCAGAATTTTTAAAGTATTCTGAGACATTTATGCAAAAGGAAAGATGCAACACAAGTTACTTTACTTCTCTTTAGTTTGACAGCCAGGCTCACTTGATGAGCACTACTTTCTGCAGTCAGTTGGTACAACTTGGGACTTCCTGTCACACTGTGGTGCTCAGATGTTTTTGCCAATGAATTGGAAACTGTCATTACACCCTGAAGAGGAAGGACTAGGTTTGGTGTTGTTTGGCAGAAACATATAGAGGGGATGTGCCTTCTTGAAAGAAAAGCTTACATATAAGGGATACGTACTTCCCAAAAGGTTCTCCCACCCTCTTTAAGAAAAGTCAGGCAAATAATGCCACTGTTATTTTTGACTTCTTAAAAGTGAACAGCACCTTTTCTTCTGTGTCTTTCCAGTGGTTACAATTGGTTTAACCCCATTAGCTGACATTTTTTTTAGTCACTTCTCATAGTCAAATATTAGTTCTGATTGTAGTCACAGCCAAACAAATTACTTCAGGGACCTAGATCCATTAAAAACTTAGAATAAGACACTGAATTTGACTGAAAAGAGAGAAGAGAACTTTGCCACCGGACTGGAACTATTTGGCCTAATTTCTTTGAATTCCAAAATCCATTCTCATGATTTAGGTACTTCTTTGAAAATGCTTTTTAGAAAGGAACTGATGACAAAGTATTTTTAAATCTAAAAGAAGTGAAGAAAAGGACACTGCCGCAAAACACTTTTGTGACCTTTTTATACATAAAGAGAAATAAAGGGAACCTCAAGCTTGAACCTCAGTATTACAGTTGTTGGAGAGAATTCCCGTCATATGTTAAAACGTACAGTCTATGTCCATAGGCCTTGTATACTTTTCTTTCAGTGTTAACTTGTTGGCTCTGATAACAAGATTATTTTGTCTATGACACCACTGAAATGTGACAGTTCCTGTTCCTTGTGGCCTCCCTCCCCGAATGTCCTGGATTTTTTGACTTGGATTTTTGAATGTAAGGATAGGATTTTGCACTTATTCCTATTAATTTGTATTTCTTGAGTTCTTTCTGGATCAGATTTGTTATTTCAGATTTCTGTTCTTTCTTATTAACTCTGTATTGCCATTCTAGTTAATCAGTTTCTATTAAGTACTTCCTACATACTAGACCAGGGGTGGGGAACCTGTGGCCTTGTGGCCACATGTGGCCCCGGAAGTCCTCAAGTGCCACCCTTTAACTGAATTCAGACTTCACAGAACAAATCTCCTTAATAAAAGGATTTGTTCTGTAAAACTTGGACTTGGTCAAAAGGCTGCATCCAATGACCTAGAAGGCCACATGTGGCCTTGAGACTGCAGGTTCCCCACCCCTGGTCTAAATGTTGTGCAAAGTTAGAAATTTAAAAACGAAAAACAAGAAAAAACAGTTCTTGCCCTGAGGGAGTTGACTTTCTAATGGGGGAGTTTAAAGGTATTAACTGTTATACACCATAGTTTCTTGAGGGCATGGATTATCTTTTATTTAAAGTTCTTAATCTCTTCCCCAACTTTAGAACAGTGCTCTGCACTTAACTGAAGCTTAATAAGTATTGAATAATAATTGATAATAATATCTAGCATTTACACAGGTTTCAAGGTTTGCAAAACATTTTATGGTATTTAATTTTATCCTTACAACAACCTTGGAAGGTAGGTGCTATTATTATCCCCATTTTAAATATGAGGAAACTGAGGCAAGGCAGAGGTTAAGTGACTTGACCAGCATACAGTAAGTATCTGAAGCCAGATTTGAACTCAGTTCTTCTTAACACTAGGTCCAGCACTCTATCCTTATTTCATTACCTGTGTGAATTAATGCTGAGTCCAAGAAGCTCTCTCTGCCTACAGTGCAGGGCTTTGCCTGAATGATATAGCTTGTGGCGAGGTTACAGTAGAATACTTCCAAATAGAATCTTTATCTGAGGGCAGTCTGCTACTCAACAATCAGCTGATTAGGAACTTGACAAGTTAATCAAAGGAAAGCCATTATGTCCCACTTGTGTGATTTCCTTTGGACATCTGTTGACCATTGTTTCTTGTCACTTCTTTCTATGGGTTGGTTTTTGTTTTGGTGGTGGTGGTTCTGTTTCTTGATTGAAAACATCCTTTTTTTTCCATTGACTTTTTTCCATTCTTCTCAACTACCTCCACATGCAGAAAGTCACTCTGGTAATGGAATACTGGCCCCTGAATAATGAGAACAGTAATAATATAAAGTTCGGTAGAATGGTACTTCCATAGAGGAAGGGTTTTTTCCTAATGGAACTTCTTCATAATCTGGAAGAAGGCTTAACATGGCCTGTTTGGGTGGCAGATGTAGTCTAGCTTTGGGACTTGTCATTTCTTAAACTAAACTTTCCTTTTAAAAGTCCTTGGATGTTTTTCTTAAAATAGCTAAAGTTTCTTATTTGAAGTACGTTTACAAACTTAATCACATAATAATATATCTACAATTTTCAGTCATGTGAGAACGGGTCAAGGATATGACCAAGATTATTCTATGTAGACGAAGGAGTTCCAGTCTTGGTTCTGAAGGCCTTTAAGATATTTTTAATTCTTTCTTTTTAGTGTTCAGTCTTTACTGATAGATGACCAAGTGCTAGGAAGATGAAGGCCTCAAGAAAAAAGCCCTGATATGTACTGTCAACAGGCAGTCACAACATCAGGAGACTTATGTGAAAGCCAGATTTATTCATAATAACAGGACAAAGGGAGGAGGGGATACCAGGAAGGGACATGACATGGAAGGGAGAATGGTTCAGCAAAGTTGGGAAAAAAGACAGGACCACTCCCCATGGGGAGGAGAATGTGATGGCAAAAGCCACATTCTATTTCCTTGGGAAATGCTAGACTATGAAGATAGGAGGGTCCACTTATCTGCAAGGGACCCCAGCTGTACAGGCTTTATCCCAGCCTAGCACAGTCTAGCTGATGCCTGTCTTGCCTCCCAAAGACACATAGGGAGTCCAGCAACAAATGTCAGCTCTGGGGGAACTTTGTCCTTGACACATTCAGGGGCTCCTGCATGTTCTGGGTCTGGTGTTTTTAGAAAATACGGCAATTCAAAAAGACAAGTTCAGCGGACTCCTTAACAGTCTTTAATAGGGGCAGCTAGGTGGCGCAGTGGAAAGAGCACTGTCCCTGAAGTCAGGAGGACCTGAGTTCAAATCCAGCCTCACACCAGATACTTGACATTTACTAGCTGTGTGACCCTGGGCAAGTCACTTAACTCCAATTGCCTTCAAACCAACAAACAAACAAACAGTCCTTAATAGTGCTGACCACACCTTATCCACAGCCCGGCTCCCTTTCCAGCTTCATAACATATTACTCTCCTTTGCCTACTCTATACTTCAGCAAAACTGACCTTCTGACTGGAATATTGGAAAGTAGGTGAGGGCGAGGTTGTAGTACAAGTCATTTTTTTAAAAATAAGAATAACAGTTATAATCTAGCAGGTGTGGATGCTGGTAAAGAGTCTGTTGTAATATTTTTTCCCCACTTCAGTGACTATCCAACTGAACTAGTCTGAAATTCTATGGTTCTACTGGAAGGATCCCGAGGGAGCCTAGGCAGTGTTCCAGAAATCATTGCCTGCCCTCCCTTTTCTCCCTTTTTGCCATTTTTCTGCTTCCTCAAGGGGAAACCCACACCTTTCCTCTTCCTTTGCTTAAGCTCAGATGCAGAAACATAATCCACAGATTATTGTGACAGAACAGTTGGAGGTGTGGCTTCTCTAGCTGTTTGGGCAGTGTGCATTATTTCTTTTTTAAACCTTTGACAACGACATTTTATATTTTTACTTTTTCATGAGGACCAGTTTAATCCATGCCCCTGGTCCTTGTCTTTGAAGCTACCAGGCTGTTTTTAGATCAGATTTCTAGCCTGCAATTGACTTTATCTCATTTACAGGATCACATTTCTGTTGCCATACACTCTGTGATCTCAGCCTCCCTGAAGCTTTTTAACAATTAGTAATTGAGCAGGAAGTGTGTGTTTATTACAATAGCCTTTTGATTTTGATTTTACAATCATGTAGTGTTGAGCAGAGAGCAGAGGCGGCAAAGTGGCTCTCTGTAACACGTTTTTTGACAGAGAGAAGTCTGTTGTTTCAGCCGCTTGGCTTTCTGTCAGCACTTCTCAGACTTCCCTCTTGTGTTGGTTGCTTGGCAACCTGGAGTTGGAGCAATCAAAGCGTGGCCAGTGCTTTTCCAAGTCCAAATTGGTAGATGATTTATTGGTGAGACTATAAGCATGGCAAGCCCAAGCAGCAAAAATGGACGTTTTTTTTTCCTTTTATTTCTTTTTCTTCTTCTTCTTCTTTTTTTTTTTTAAGGCTAGGAGTGATACAAACAGTAAAACAGGAAGGAAAGCTAAGTAGAAAGCCTTATCTGAGTTATGTCATTCAAAAAATTTTAATGAAAATTATTGAGGCTTACACTGAGACCTTTTCCTTGTATATGTCTAGATGCCTATATATTGGTTTAGGATTAAATAATTTCCTGAAGGATGTTGTGAATATGATATTAGAAAGGCAGTAAGAGTTAAGAATACTGTTAAGTCTGAATACATATGAAATACTTTTTACTCATCATTTTCATAATAGGATCTGAAAGAGCTTTCTGAAGGAGAAACAGAGGGCAGGAAAGGTTCAGGGATATGCCCAAGGTCACACAGTAAATGGAATGGTAGATCTGGTAATAGAACCCAGTTTTCCTGACTCCTTCACATACTAACTTTGTATTTGCTATTATAAAATGCTGAGAGCTGGCCTTAAAATATAAGGTTAGGAGCAATCTTTGACAAATAGAATAGTTCCTCCTTTCTCCTCTTTTATTTTTTTAAAATCAGTCTGAGGGTGGAAAAACACATTATGCTCTATTTTAATAGGTGTTTGTCTTCTTTTTAGTCTGCGTATAGATCAGTGTAGGTGGAAAGGAGGAAGCTGCCATTTTGGTACTGGTTAATTCTGTTTCAGAGGATTCTTCCTACTTTTTCCTTCTGCCTTCACTGCCCTGCTCATCCTTTAATTTAAAAAAAAAGTAACCTTTTACTCATAAATTTGTTATTTGGATTTTCTCTTCAAAACCAACATACCAAAAAGCTACATGCCCCATTATAGATTAAATTTCCATAGTATTACAAATGAAAGGAAGGTGTCTCTTGATCACATTCTGCCTGCAATATTAAAGGGTGAAAGTGAGAGGAGAAGATGTACAGATTAATCTCTAAAACATTAGCTAAGTATCCTTTTTGCAAAAAAATTATAAATAAATATATTGAAACCCTAATTCTCTCTGTATCCTGGCTTAGATTACCCAACTGTATATATAAAATGCTATTAGTGTTTGAATTCTATATAAATATATAAATCTAATATATATGTAATTTACATAGAGCTGTGCTCACACTTGTTTAATACCAATATTTTTATTAGGTGTGAGGTGTCATGGGAACACTGTTATTTGAAACAAAAGATAATAGAAAGGCTCCATGGAGGGGCTCATTAACATCCTGTGATGTTAATGGGATGCTCCCTTTAGGGAATTTATTTGACACGTGGGTATTCTGCTGTGTTGTAGGTATAATGCTAGGTTTACTGTCATAGAGAATTCCCATTTATTGCTGGGTTGTATATGTGTGTGTATGTATAAATGAATGAATATTTTGTGTGTATTGAAGCTAGCTGTGGAAAGTGATAAATGACATTATCTTTCCTTCCTACTCTATTTTTTCTACTACCCCAAATAAAAATGTTTTCATTATGTTTTTGGTGGTGGAACAAAGGGTTAAATGAGAGCAGGTTGGTGTAGGTTTTTCCAGTGGGCAGAGGAGGAGAGTGAGTGTGTGGCCTTAGGAGAGGTCCTTCAACTTCTGGATGTTCTCATTTTTCCTCTTTGAAATGGAACAGATCATAAGGACTGCTAAAGCATGGTTAAATTCTTGGGAAAACCAGCTTTATTTAATATTAAACACTAGGCCTTTGACTTATAATTTGTTATTTTCTGTTACTTTTTTAAAAAATATTTTTTGGTCTTTTATATTTTATTTTGAATTTAAACACCAAAAAGAGCATTTCCATACACATAGCAGAACACAAAAGGATTCTGTATGAAACAATAAACATCTATTTCATGCCACTTGTTTTTTTTAAAGTACATAATAAATTCTACATGTTTTTTGTTCTTTTTAAAAAGTGTTAAGTTGTCTTCTTCCTTCAACCTTCCTGTCCCTAATTAACCCAGAGGAAGTAGGGGCAGGAAGGAAACGTAGAAACCAATAAACATAGTCGAGCAAAATGAGTCCACACAGTGGCCATCTCCAGAAATGTATATTTCTGTACCTTGTGTCCATCACCTCTGTCAGGAGTCAGGCAACATGTCTCATCATTGGTCTCCAGAGACATGGTCATTACTTAGATCATAGTTCTTAAACCTTTTAGAGTTGTTTTTCACTATAGCGCAGCCATCCTTGCATTCATTTTTATTTGGTTTGGCTCAGCTCACTTCACTCTGCATCAGTTTATCCTATTTAGACTGTTTCAAATTATCTTTTTCATTATTTCTTACAGCACAATAATATTCCCTTAAATTTACATATATCATAATTTCTTACACCATTGCCCAGTGATCTGATAGGCAATCTGAGGTACTCCTTAAATTCTAGTTCTCCTGCCCCCCCCAACCCTTTTAATCTCCCCTTTGAATTTTTGTTTTGCTTGTGACTATTCCATACCTAATATTATCTACCCCCTTAACCTCCACCCATCCCTTACTTGTTTCCCTGTGGAGTTTAATGTATTTCTATACAAACCATTTGTAAGTATTTATCTGTTTGTATATTTAGCCCTCTTTTGTCTATTTCATCTGATGTCCATTCCCTCTATCATTTTCTCCATTTTTGTATATTCTTCTTACCCACTTCATTTATGAGAAATAACAAGTTCTACAACTTCCTCCTTTCCGAGTAATGTACTCTACCTTAAATCCTCCTTTTTCTTTCCTGTCTTGAGACCCTTAGAACAAAATCATTGCTTCCTTAGGATTTGTTTGCTTTAATTTAACTCCCTCAATGCCCTTTTAAGACATTAAGGTTTTGAAGGAATCTTACATGTTAAAATGTCTCCTCCTTTAAAAATGTTAGCACTGCATCATCATATAGCTTCTAACAAATGCTCAAATAAATTTCCCTCTCTAGGCTTCTCTGGACTCCTGTGGTTTGTATTTCAGAGTTCTTGCTCAGTTCTAGTCTTTCCATCAGAAATACTTGAAAGGCTCTAGATTTTTGAAGCTCTTACCACAACTTTCTACTCATTCATCTTTTCTATTCTCTTGTGTAACACTAATCCCATTCCCAGTGTCTCTACCCCATTCTTACTTCACTTAGTTCTAGTTCCATCATTGATCTCATGGTCTGCTAGTTCAGTGACTTTGCACAGGTTATCTCCTGCATCTAGAATATACTCTCTCCTTAGAATCATTAACTTCCTTCAAGATACCTAGATCTTTTCTAATCTCCTTCTCTCTCTCTCTCTCTCTCTCTTTCTCTCTCTCTCTCTCTCTCTCTCCCTCTCCCTCTCTCTCTCTCTCTCTTCTCCTCTGCTGTCTCCTCTCTGCAATAGAATATATAGAATTCCTTATCCACTCATTTGAACATTTGCTGGTGTTGACCTTGGAAACCTCATTCCTCAGTTACGCCCACCATCAGATTTCTCCATTCATATTCCAAGCAAGATTGCTGTTATACCCAGAAAAGTTTAAAAAATGCAGTTAATTTTGCTCTCTACAAATGGTACATGAATGAATGAATGAACAAAAAGCATAAGTTCCGAACACTGCTCTGGGAATACAAATGAAAGGCAACAAAACTGCCCCTGCCCCTTAAGAGCCTACTAATAGGAGAACAATACGCATAAAAGGATGCTCTTGGGAGATGGGGGCATTGTGTGGAAATGGCCAAGAAGTGGTGTGGTGGCCTGGCTCCAGGCAAGATAAGCCAAAAGCTCATCTCTTAAAGACAGGCGTCCCAGAGCCAAGGTCTGTGCACTTAACCTCAGGTTGTCTCTTGCCCCCTCCCGGGGACTCAGTTTCTTCAGCAGTAAAATGAACAGGTTGAGTGAGAAGACCCCTGGGCTGCCTTCCAGCCCTAGATCCATGATCCCTAGACATCCTCCCACATAGAGAGGTAAGCAGCTTAACATCATTGAATCCCTGGTGGTGGTTTTCCTTTTTATGTTTTCCTCTTTATGCTTCTCTTGAGTTTTTTGTTTGAAAATCAGCTTTTCTGTTCGGCTCTGATCTTTTTGTCAAGAATGCTTAAAAGTCCTATATTTCATTAAATACCCGTTTTTTTCCCTTGAAGAGCTGTACTCAGTTTTGCTGGGTAGGTTACTTGTGGTTGTAACCCCAGGTCTTCTGCCTTCCTTCTGCGTGTCATAGTCCGAGCCCTCTGCTCCTTCAACGTGGTAGCTGTGAAATCTTGTGCAGTCCTTACTCTTGCTCTGTGGTATTTGAATGGTTTTTTTCTGTCCGCTCAAAATATTTTCTTCTTAACCCGGGAGCTCTGGAATTTGGCTACAATATTCCTGGGAATTTTCATTTTGGGATATCTTTCTGGTGATGATCAGTGAATTCTTTCTATTTCTCTTTTACCTTCTAGTTCTAGGATATCAGGGAAGTTTTCCTTGGTAATTTCTTGAAATATGATATTTAGGCTCTTTTTTTGATCATGGCTTTCAGGTGGCGCAATAATTCTTAAATTATGGTTTGTCGATCTGTTTTCCAGGTTCTTTTTGCAATGATATATTTCACATTTTCTTCTATTTTTTCATTCTTTTGACTTTTGTTGTTTCTTGATGTCTCATGAAGTCATTAGCTTCCAGTTGCCCAATTTTAATTTTTAAGGAATGATTTTCTTCAGTGAGCTTTTGTATCTCTATTTTCTGTTTGGTCAATTCTGCTTTTTAAGATGTCATTTTCTTCATTATTTTTTGGTACATCATTTTTTGGTGCAAGCTTTTGATTGTTTTTTCATAATTTTATTCCTTTGCTCTCATATCTTTACCGATTTTTCCTCTACTGCTTTCCTCTACTGCTCTTGATTTGGAAAATAAATTTTTAACTTTTCCAGGAATTCTTGTTGGACTTGTGTCCAATTCATATTTTTTTCCCTTTGAGGCTTTGCTTGTAGCTGTTTTAACTTCATCGTCTTCTATGGTGAGATCCTTTTTCTTTTTTTGTTCACTCATTTTTCACTGTATTTCTCAATTTTGAATTTTATGTTAAAATTGGACTAACGTTAAAGTATGGGGGTAAGAGATGGGAACTGTCTCAAGCTTCAGACTTTTTCACCCTACTGTTTTCAGAGTTAGTTCTTGGGATTTCGAAGTTTTTTGTGCTTTCAAAGTGATGTGACCTGGGAAGAGGTGTGGTCATTGCTCTCTTGGTCTGTATTCTGCTTCTTACCCAGGAAGGGCCTCTGATCCCTTGGGATTGCAATCAGTATTGCTTTTCAGAGCCCCTGCTCCCTTGGAACCAGAAATTATATCCTTCCTCAAGGTCCCTGATCCCTTTTGACCGTAAGTGATAACTGCTCCTCAGTGCCCTGATCCCTTTTTACTGAATGTGCTCCTCTTCCTGCCCTTGAATTATCACTCAGAAGTGGGTGTAGGCAATAGATTTGCCAAACAGTGTCTAGTCCTATCGCCAGTGCAAACACAGTAGTCCCCTGTAATCTCTTTCTGACCAGTTGCCAGGTCCTCTTACCATGTATGGCTTGAGAACTCCCAAGCTATTGCTGCTGATATTTCATCCACATGGGCTGTGGGCCAGCCTCCACCTTCTTGTCATAGATCTGTCTTTTCAACCTCCTTACTTGTCTTTGGCTAGAAGAATTTCTCACTCTGACCTTTTGTAGGCTGTGTCTGTCTGTCTGTCTGTCTACCTGTTTATCTACCTATCTATCCAGTCAAGCAAACCTTTGGACATATGGTCTTTGAACAAAGAAGTTTCCCTTGACATCTAAGACATTATACCAAGTTGATTTAAAGGGGGAAATCAGCTTTTTGAATGTTGCCTTGGATTGTGGGGGACCTGGTTGGTGATGTGAGAATCACTTTGAGTACTAATTCCTGTGAACTGAGGGAAAAGTGTGTACATGTAGTTGTATTGGAGATTGATTTATTAAGTACTATGTGCTTTGCATTGTTCTGAGTTCTGAGCACACAAAAGAAACTAAATTGGTCCTGTCCTCCAGTTGAGTGTTGCTGTTGTTTGAGGGGTGGTGGGCAGGTCAACACAAAAAGGCAAATATAACATGTAAAAACGAAATACAAAATAATTGGAGGGCAGGGAAGAGAACACTAACAACTAGGAAATCAGGAAAGGCCTCCTTTAAGTGGTCCTTGAGCTAATCCTTGAAAGAAGCAAAGGATTGTCAGAGGTCAAAATATATTCAAGCCATCACAGATAGGAGGTGGGTTGTGTCGTGGGTCTTAGAGGCAATAGTGAGTTACTGGAGCTTCTTATTCAACGGGTTGTTACGGACAGCTCTGTGGCTTTAGGATTATCAGTTTGGTAGCTCTGTGGATGATGGGAAGACAGAGGGGAAAGAATTGTAGAAGACAGACCAATTTGTTGGATTCTGTGATAGTCCAAGCAGGAGGTACTAAGTACTTGAAATAAGATGGTGGTCATATGGGTAGAGAGAAAGAAACAGATTCAAGAGCAGACTGGGCTGGACATGAGGCATTTTCTCATGAGGAGTATCTTAGATGAATATACCTCATTTTATATCAGTACGATCATTGTATAATTATAACCATAATTAAATTGGTTATTTTTTGTTTAATTTTCATGTATATTTGATATTCCTGTGGAGAGCCTTCAAGAATGCATTTTGTTCTACTCAATTAATCAGTAAGCATTTATTAAGCTCTTACTATGTGCCAGGCACTGTGCCAAGGTCCTGCCACAAATGCTTTTTTTAAGGCAGCTATCTGGCACAGTGAACAGAACACTAGACCTGGGGTCAGGAAGAATTGGGTTCAAATATGGCCTCAGACCCTTTCATAGGTGTGTGACCCTGGGAAAGTCATTTGACCTCTGCTTTTAATTCCTTCACCTACAAAATGCGGATAGTAATATCACCTAACTCACAGGGTTGTTTTGAGGATTAAATGAGATATTTATAAAGCACTTTGCAAACCTTAAAGAGTTTTATGATAGCTATTGTTATAGACTCAATGACATTTTACATTCTTGGTTTTTTAAAAGAGTTGTGCTGTTTGGTTCCGCTTCCGGGAGCCAAGATGGCAGAATAAAAAGGTAGTCGTTCTCATCCTCCCCTATCAACCTCTGAAAACCCACAAAATATCACCCCAGAAAAAACCCTGGAACAGCTGAACCAGAAGAAAGACAGGGTGCAGCAGTATAGTAGCCCAGGTAGCTAGAGGGATTTACGGGAAAGGCCCCTCTTACCCTGGGGTAAGGGAAGCAGTACGAAACAGGAGTCGCCCAGCCAGATAGTGGAAAGAACCACTTTAGCACACCAGGAGGAGATTCTCGTGCCTCGGCGTTCTACAGCAAATGGGTCTCCCAGTGCCTCAGCAAAAATAAGGGAAGCAGCACTACAAAGGGCCCCAGGAAGATAAGCACCCAGCAGCATTTGTCTGAAAGGAGCTGAAGAAAGCAACCTAGAGGTGCCAAAAGTTCCAGCCTTGTTGATTCCAGCCCAACACCAGGTAGGCTATCAGAACCCTACAGCCTCCAGCTTCCAACCAGGAGGAGATCCCAAAGCCCAGGTGGTCGAGCAGGCAAACGCCAACAGCTGTACCTCTGAGTGCCTCAGTGAGGGTGGGGTAACTGGTGGAAACCAGCTCAGAAAACCACCAGGTGCCTCGGCATTCTTCAGCAAAGAAGTCTCCCAGTGCCTCAACAAAAATAAGGGAGGCAGCACTGCAAGGGGCCCCCAGCAGATAAACACCTGGCAGCACTTATCTAAAAGGAGCTAAACAGAGCTAAAGGAAAGGAAAAGCAGGCAACCTAGATTTACCTGAAAGTCCCAGCCTTGCTGATTCCAGCCCAGCACCAGATAAGCTGCCAGAACCCTACAGCCTCTGATTGCCAACATAAGAGGCCCCAGCACCCAAAGCCAGTGACCAAGACCTAGGCTCCCAACACAAGAAGCTTGGGTCAGTGCCCTCTGCTCCCCAGCAGGAGAGCTTAATCTCTTTAAAGGCCAGGGAATAAAGAAACACCATGAGCAAAAAGAAACATATGATAGATTCATATTATGAGAAGAGTGAAGATCAAGACAGAAATTCTGAAGAGGGCAACACTGTCATCAAACCCACATGTGCAACATCAAAAGGGAATATGAACTGGTCTGAAGCCCAAAAGCCTTCTTAGAAGAACTCAAGAAGGATTTTAAAAGTCAAATGAGAGAGGTAGAGGAGTCCTTTAAAAGTACAATTGGTGGAAAAAAAGTACACTGAAGAAAACAAGTCCCTAAAACACACAATTGGCCAATTGGAAAAAAAGTACAATGAAGAAAATAAATCCCTTAAAAATACAATTGACCAATTGGAGAAGAAAGTACAAAATCTAACAGAAAAAAACAATATGTTAAAAATTAGAATTGAACAAATGGAAACTATTGACTCTACGAGAGAGCAAGAATTAGTCAAACAGAAACAAAAAAATGAAAAAATAGATGAAAACGTAAAATACTTCATGGGTAAAACAGCTGACCTGGAAAATCGATCCAGGAGAGACAATTTAAAAATTATAGGCCTACCTGAAAGTCATGATGAAAAAAAGAGCCTGGATAATATCCTTCAGGAAATCATAAAGGAAAACTGCCCTGAAGTCCTAGAACCTGAAGGTAAAATAACTATAGAAAGAGTCCACCACTCCCTGCCTGAAAGAGATCCCAAATTGAAAACGCCAAGGAATATAATGGCTAAATTCCAAAATTACCAGACTAAGGAGAAATTACTGCAAGCAGCCAGAAAGAAACAATTTAAATATCATAGAACCACAGTCAGGATTACACAGGACCTTGCAGCCTCTACATTAAAAGACCGTAGGGCATGGAACGTGATATTCCGTAAGGCAAAGGAGCTTGGAATGCAGCCAAATATTAACTACCCAGCGAAAATGAGCGCGGTTTTTCAGAGAAGGAGATGGATATTCAGAGAAATAGGGGACTTCTAAACGTTACTGATAAAAAGACCAGAGCTCAACAAAAAATTTGATCTTCAAGTACAAGATTCAAGAGAGACATGAAAAGGTAAATGGGACAGAAAGATACAATATGTTGTTAATAAGGGCAAAATGTTTCTATCCCTACAAGGGAAGATGACACTTGTGACTCTTGAGAACTGTATTGTTATTATACCATGATAAAGGAGTATACATAAAGAGGGTGGATATAAGTTGACTTTGATGTAATAATTTTTAAAAAATCTAATCAAGTGGGTTAAATGGATCCAAGTAAGTGGATTAGTCTGAGCTAAGAAAACGTACTGAGAAAGGAGGAACCAGACAAGAGTAAATTACATTACAGGAAAAGACACAAAAACCTATTAGAACAGAGGTAAAGAAGGGAGGGGGATGAGCATTGTTTGAACCTTACTCTCATCAGATTTGGCTCAAGAAGGGAATAACATAATCAGTTAGGTATAGAAATCTAACTTGCACTATAGGCAGTAGGAGGGGAAAGGGGAAAGAAAAAGGAGTGGGGATAGAAGGGAGGAAAGAAGCAGTAAGGGTAAAGAGGAAGAAAAGGGAAAGGAATAATAGAAGGGAGGTGGGACCAAAGGAGGCGCTGGTCAAAAGCAAAACACTAGTGAGGGGGGAAAGAAGAAAGGAGAAAGAAAAAGCGTAAACAGGGGAGAAAAAGAATGGAGAAAAAGACACAGATAGTAATCATAACTGTGAATGTGAATGGGATGAACTCTCCCATAAAACAGAAGCAGATAGCAGGTTGGATTAAAAACCATAATCCTACAATATGTTGTTTACAGAAAACACACTTGAAAAAGAGTGACACATACAGGTAAAGGTAAAAGACTGGAGCAAAATATATAGTGCTTCAGCTGAAGTTAAAAAAAGAAAGGGTAGTAATCCTGATCTCAGACAAAGCAAAAGCAAAAATAGATCTTACCAAAAGAGATAAGGAAGGAAACTACATCCTGCTAAAAGGCACCATAGACAATGAAGTAATATTATTATTAAACATATATGCACCAAATGGTATAGCATCCAAATTCTTAGAGGAGAAGTTCAGAGAGTTACAGGAAGAACTAGACAGCAAAACTATACTGGGGGGGGACCTCAACCTCCCCCTCTCTGAACTAGATAAATCTAACCACAAAATAAACAAGAAAGAAGTTAAGGAGGTTAATAGAACATTAGGAAAGTTAGGTATGATAAACCTGTGGAGAAAACTGAATGGGGATAGAAAGGAATACACTTTTTTCTTGGTGGTACATGGCACATACACAAAAATTGAACATGTACTAGGGCATAAAAACCTCACAATCCAATGCAGAAAGGCAGAAATATTAAATGCATCCTTTTCAGATCATGATGCAATAAAAATTATATGTAATAAAGGGCCATAAAAAGATAGACTAAAAAATAATTGGAAACTAAATAATCTAATCCTAGAAAGGATTGGGTCAAAGAACAAATCATAGAAACAATCAATAATTTCATTCAAGAGATTGACAATAATGAGACAACACACCAGAACTCATGGGATGCAGCAAAAGTAGTTCTTAGGGGAAGTTTTATATCTCTAAATGCTTACATAAATAAAATAGAAAAAGAGGAGATCAATGAATTGGGCATACAACTAAAAAAACTAGAAAAAGAACAAATTAAAAATCCTCAATTAAACACCAAATTAGAAATATTGAAAACCAAAGGAAAAATTAATAAAATTGAAATTAAGAAAACTATTGAACTAATAAATAAAACTAAGAGCTGGCTTTATGAAAAAAACAATAAAAAAGATAAACCTTTGGTTAATCTAATTAAAAAAAGAAAGAAGAAAACCAAATTACTAGTATCAAGAATGAAAAGGGTGAAACTACCACCAAGGAAGAGGAAATTAAAACAACAATTAGGAATTATTTTGCCCAACTATATGCCAACAAATTTGACAATCTTAGTGAAATGGATATATATTTACAAAAATATAAATTGCCCAGATTAACAGAAGAGGAAGTAAAATACTTAAATAACCCCATCTCAGAAAAAGAAATTGAACAAGTCATTGATGAACTCCCTAGGAAAAATCTCCAGGGCCAGATGGATTTACATGCGAATTCTATCAAACATTTAAAGAACTAATTCCAATACTCTATAAACTATTTGGTAAAATAGGTAAAAAAGGAATCTTAATAAATTCTTTTTAAGATACAAATATGGTGCTGATACCTAAACCAGGAAGAGTCAAAACAGAGAAAGAAAATTATAGACCAATTTCTCTAATGAATATAGATGCAAAAATTTTAAACAAAATATTAGCAAATAGATTACAGCAACTTATCACACGAATAATACACTATGACCAGGTAGGATTTATACCAGGAATGCAGGGCTGGTTCAATATAAGGAAAACTATCAGCATAATCCATCATATCAACACCAAAACTAACAGAAACCATGTGATCATCTCAATAGATGCAGAAAAAGCTTTTGACAAAATACACTAGTTCCTATTAAAAACACTAGAGAACATAGATACAAATGGAGTCTTCCTTAAAATAATAAATATCATCTATCTAAAACCTTCAGCAAGCATAATATGTAATGGGGACAAGCTAGAAGCATTTCCAATAAGATGGGGGTGAAACAAGGATGTCCATTATCGCCACTGTTATTCAACATCGTACTGGAAACATTAGCTTTAGCAATAAGAGAAGAAAAAGACATTGAAGGCATTAGAATAGGCAAAGAAGAAACAAAGCAATCACTCTTTGCAGATGACATGATGATATACTTGGAGAATCCCAGAGAATCAAGTAAAAAACTACTTGAAATAATAAACAACTTTAACAAAGTTGCAGGCTATAAAATAAACCCACATAAATCATCGGCATTTCTATATATTACCAACAAAGCCCAACAGCAAGAGATAGAAAGAGTTGTGTTATTTGAATAGAGTTCAATAAAGTTAGGATGTACTGTGGAAAATAGTCCAGAAATGTATTGTTTTTATAGACTTATTTTTTCATAAATAAGAAAGACACACAGTTTAGTAGTTACTAATGTCTTTAGTCATTTTGTTGTTGTGGGGGTGGTAGAGAGGGGGTCAAAGTATGCAGTGTCATCTTTCACTGTCTTGGAATTTTTTATTATATGGGATAGCTGACTGTCAGTGCCAGAGTTCCTCTAAATTTCTGTCATGTCCAGCATAGATACATGTAGACACGGATGTGCATATGTGCACCCAAACCTTTGAGTGTATGGGTGTGTGTGTGCGTGCACATGTGTGCACATGCGAATGTATGGGTGTGGAGGCAGGGTCAAATGCAGGTGTTTTCTCATCTTTATCTTCTTCAGTTACACTGCCAGATCTTCATGTAGTGCTTGTCTGCTAAGATGGCGGAATCCAGATAATGGGTTTTATCTTCATCATGGATGATGGTTGGTAGATGTGTCTGTAATCACTTGGAGTGTCTTCTCCCCTTCATCCTTTTGTCTAAATTGGTGGTTTCTTTGATTTCCTCTCTAACCAGGGAGTGATTTAACTAAAACACGTGATTCTGAAATAATTGTTAAGCTTTTTTCTCCCCATGTCTATTGCTTACCACCTCTAAGGGCTACTCTTGATGAAGGCATTCATCATGCAAAATATGAGACTTCTGAGTGGGCTACAAGCCATTGGTTTCCTTCATTTGTTGAACCTGATCTATATTCTTCAAAATAATCTTAGCTATACTTTTCTTTGTCCACTTTTGAAATTAAGTGACTGAATATCTGTGGATCAGATGGTAGGGTCAGCTTAGTCACTTTGTTCACAGAATTCCAAGACACTTTCCAAAATGGTTGTACCATTTCACAGATCCATCAACAGTGTATTAGTGTTTATCATCCCACAGCTCTCCCAGTGTTGATGGTTGCCATTTTTTGTAATCTTTGCCAATTTGCAGGATATGAGATGAAACCTCAGGATTGTTTTGATTTGCATTTCTCTAATTATTAGTGTTTTGGAGCATTTTTTCATGTGGTGGTGTGAATACTTGTAATTTTTCTTTAAAGAACTGTTCATATCCTTTGAGCACTGATCTGTTAGGGAATGACTGTTAGTCTCGTGTGTGTGTGTGTGTGTGTGTGTGTGTGTGTGTGTACACATATATATACATATATGAGTTAGTGTATAAAACGTGTATGTATATACTAATGTAAATTTTTTTCTATATCTTGGATACCACACCTTTATTATAGAAATTTAATTTGAAGGGTTTTCCCCCCATTTAACCACTTCCCTTCTTATTCTCGAGGCATTAATTTCATCTCTACAGAAGCTTTAAAGTTTTGTATAATCAAAGTAATCAATTTTAACTTCTGTAACTACCTCTATTCCTTGTTTTATTAGGAATACATTTCCTGGGATAGGGTGGTGGTGGTATAGAGCCAAGATGGTGGAATGATAGGAAACAATTCAGTCAAGTCTTCTCCACAAATTCTTCCTAGCAGACCTAAAAAATGTAACAGACCAAAGCATGATGGAGAAATTCAGAAAAAGTCACAGTCCTTTGTCCAGCCCAGTTTGATATAGGGAGACATAAAGGGAAGTCTCTGGACACTGCAGAGAGTGCATGGTCAAGGAGTACCTGCAACACTTCACTGTCCAGAGAGAGACTGTCCACCATCTCAAGAAGAGATCTTAAACCCTTACCAGGACACCCCCACACCCACATTGGGACACTGTGATGCAGATAGGCGCCAACTAGCAGTTTTGTCTTCCACTACTGAGTTGCAGGTTGCAGATCCAGAGTGGAAAGAAAAGGGCTATATGTGCGCAGCATTGAGGTTAAGGAGACCCTAGGCAGTATACACAGAAAAGAGCAAATTAAGAATCCAGCAGCAGCCCTAGCAGCAGTGGTTGTGACTCAGACCTCAAGAGTAAAGAAGGATCTTATTTCTAAGGTCTAGCCCACCCCGTAGGGAAAAAACCAGGGTAAGAATCCCAGACCAAGTCTGAGTCTACAATTTTGCTTTTCTGAGCTGACAGAGCTTTCCAGTTGACTGCTAGAGACAGATTCTGATGTTAGTGTACTCTTGCCTAGACCATAATCCAGGTCAGAACTTGAAAATCTCAGACCAGGGAGATAGCAATCAGACTTTCCTTTGGATTAGATAATGATGAGAGCACTGAAAGCCTCCAGAATCCCTGAGACTTTGGAATAAGGCAACCCTTAGGACCCTATGGCATTGACAACAGGACCAGCCCCAACCTTTCCTCCAAAAGGGCCACAGAGCCCAGCCTTAACATCATGTCTGAAATCAGGAAATAAACTGGAAGAATGGGCAAACAAACAAACAAACAAAAAGATACCGTAATGAGCTATTATGGTGGCAAGGATGCTGAAGACACAAATATAGAAGCAAATGACTTCAAAACACCTACAAGAAATGTTTCAGAGAAAAACTCAATTTCAGGACAAACTCAGTGAAAATTCTTGGAAGAGATGAATCAAAGAGGGTTTTTTTAAAAAATTTAATTAATTTATTTTTAGTTTTCAACATTCACTTCCATAAACTTTTGAATTTAAAATTTTTCCCCCTCTTTCCTCTCCCCCCTACCCAAGATGGCATGCAATCTGATATAGGCTCTACCTGTACATTCATATTAAACATTTTCACATTAGTCATGTTATAAGGAAGAATTAAGACCAACGAGAGGAACCACAAAAAAGAAGAAACAAAACAACAACAAAAAAGAGAGAGCAAATGGCACGCTTCAGTTTGCATTCAGACTCCATAGTTCTTTCTCTGGATGTAGATAGCATTTTTCATCATGAGTCTTTTGGAATGTCTTAGATCCTTGTATTATCGAGAAGAGCCAAGTCTATGAAAGTTAGTCATTGCACAGTGTGACTGTTACTGTGTACAGTGTTCTTCTGGTTCTGCTCACTTCACTCAAAATCAGTTCATGTAGGCCTTTCCAGGTTTTTCTGAAGTCTGCTTGCTCATCATTTCTTACAGCATAGTAGTATTCCATTACATTCATATACCACAACTTGTTCAGCCATTCCCCAATTGATGGGTATCCCCTTAATTTCCAATTCCTGGCCACCACAAAAAGAGCTGCTCTAAATATTTTTTTACATGTAGATCCTTTTCCCATTTTTATGATCTCTTTGGTATATAGACCTCGAAGTGGTATTGCTGGGTCATAGGGTATGCATAGTTTTATAACCCTTTGGGCATAGTTCCAAATTGTTCTCCAGAACTGTTATATCAGAATTTTTTTTAAGAGTTTGAAATGTTTTTGTTTTTATAAATGGGAAGAGAGAACTTGAAGAAAAATTGGAAAAGAAAGGAGAGCTATGGAAGAAAGAATCGGAAAGGGAATTAACAGCTTTGCATAAGAGATGGAAAATCTTGCCCAAACAACAAATTCCCTGAAAATTTGAATAGACCAAATAGAAACCAGTGACTTTGACTTCTTGAGGCAACCAGAAATATTAAAAACAATTCAAAAGGCTAAAAAATAGAAGAAAATTTAAAGTATCTATCTCATAGCAAAACAGTTTCCTTAGAAAGCAGATGGAGGAGGAAAAAATAAGAATTATTGGACTTTCTGAATATCATGACCAAAAAAAGGGCCTAGACATTATACTTCAAGAAATCTTAAAAGAAAACTGCCCAGATCTCTTAGAACGAGAGGGCAAAGTAGAAATAGAAAGAATTTACTTATCACATTCCAAAAGAAATTCCAAGATGAAAATGCCCAAGAACATTACAGGCAAAATTCAGAGCTCCCAGGTCAAAGAAAAAACACTGCAAGCATGCTTGTAAAAGGAATTAAGGTACTAAGTAGCCACAAGCAGGATCACATATGATTTAATAGCTACCCCTATAAAAGAACAAAGAATTTAGAATATGAAATTACAGAAGACAAAGCATATGATTGTATAGGCAAGAATAACTTAACTGGCAAATCTGAGTATAATGCCACAGAGAAAAAAATATTTCTTTAATGAAGTAGAGGACTTTTAAGTGTTCCTAATGAAAAGACCCTAACTGCAGAGAAAGTTCAGAGTAGAAAAACTGGAATGAAGAGAAATATGGAAAGGTAGATAGGAATGAACAGCGGTAAAAGGAACAAACAATGCTTAAACTTGGGAAGATGATGCATGTATACCCTCTGAACTCTTATCATCAGAGATCAGAGAGGGAGTCCAATAAGACAAGGTGTGGGAGAGATTCTGTTTTGTCTTGATGATTTAATGAAAGAATGGAAAGAGAAGAGAAGGGGAATATACTTGGGAGAGAAGGGGAGGAAGAGAAAGGAAGGTTAGGGAGAATTAATCTCATAATGAGATAATAACCATGTATACAAATAACCATGTATACTGAACATGATATGTTCAACCAGAATGGTCAAGAGCAAAGAATGCACAGACACATACAGCTGGCTACAGAAATACATTTCATTCAACAGTGAATAGAAGGGAAGAAAGAGAAGAAATGAAGGGAATTGGAGGGCAGATTAAAGGAGAATTTAGTCCTAAGCAAAACAAATTTTAAGGATATACAGAAATATTTATAGCTCTTTTGGAGATGTCAAAGAATAAGAATCTGAGGAGGCTGCCCATAAATTAAGGAATGAATGAACAAGTTATAATATGTAAATATGATGGAATACTATTGTAGTGAACTCTTAGCAGTGTAAATGATCAACCAGAATTCTAGAGGACTAATGATGAAACATGCTACCTATCCTCTAATAGAGAGTTGAAGGACTAAGAATGCAGAATAAGGCAATTTTTTTTTAGGACATGGCCAATGTGGACATTTGTTTTGATTAATTATACACAGTAATGAGTTTTATTTGCCCTATCTTCTCTTCGGGGATGTTGTGTTGGAATGGTAGGAAGGTCAATCAGGGTGATTAAAGCAAAACATGAAGAAAAAGAAAGAATACTTGGGAACTCTGATTAGTGATTCCTGAGTACTCGTGATTGTACATGCTGCCCATGTCTTGACAGAGGAGTGGTGGTCTTAGAGCACAGATTGAGATGTGTATTTTTCAGACATTGTCAGTGAGAAGTGTTTTCTCACTATAATTGTTTTTATATTGCTTTACTTGATTTACTAATAAATGTTTCTATATTTATTGCTTTGCTTTATTTAACAATATACATGCTTATAATGGGTTTTGTTATTCTTACTTTCTCAATGGGGAGTAAAGGATGGGAGAGGGAGAGAAGACTGATCTCTGTTTAAAAATAAATTAGAGTTTAATATCATGATCTTTAATATTAAGGTTGCATGTCCATTTAGAATGTATTGTGGAATAACGTATAAGGTGTTGGGTTAAGTGTCTCTTTTATGTCGTCTGTTCTAATGTCCTACTTCTCTATTTTTTTTATCACTACCGGATGGTTTCAATGACTGTACTTTAGTTTGAACTCTGGAAATGGTGTTCCCCTTTTGTCTCTACCTCTTTTTATCATTTCCCTTAATGTTCTAGATATTTTGCTTTTTCACATTTATTTTTATTTTATCAAGTTTTATAAAATATCCCCTTGGTAATTTGATTGGTATATCATTAAATGTGTAAATTAATTTTGGTAGCATGGTCATTTTTATTATATTGGCACAGTCTAGCCATGAGCACTGAGTATTTTTTCATTTATTTGAGTTCTTTATTTCTTTAAGGAGCGTTCTGTAGTTAAATATATACAAGTCATTTGTGTGCTATGATAGATTTATGCATCAGAGGTAAATCAATTTCAGTTGTCTTCCATGATATGAGATACCAAGACCCGACTCAAGTACACTCAGCAGCCCCTAACCCATTACCCACCTTCAGGCTACACCAGTCAACTAGAGAAGGTAAGGGAAAGGGAATAAGCATGTATATAGTGCCCACAATGTAGCAGGCACTGTGCTGAGCACTTTACAAATGGCTCATTTGCTCCTCACAAAAAACTCTAATTCTGAAGTGCTATTAGTTACTCCCATTTTATAATTGAGGAAACTAAGGCAGAAAGAGCTTAAATGACTTGCCCACAATCACACAGTTAGTAAATGCCAGAGTCTGCATTTAAACTATAATTTTCCTGATTATAAGCCACCACTAAGCAAGTCTTTCCATGTTTTTCTAAATTAACCAGCACATCATTTCCTACACCACAGCAAATATTCCAACCCAATCATATCCTACCTGAGAGATTAGAAGTGTTTTATGTTTATGTTCATATAGTTCCTGTGTGTTTTGGCAGACAGACTCTCAGGTATTGTCAATATTTTGTATTCCCTAATTTTCTCTTTTGATTAAATCTCTTTTAGTTTTAACTTTGTCTGAGATCATGATTACTACCCCTACATTTTTTACATAATAAATTCTACTCCTGCCCTTTATTTCATCAAGATTCTTTTTTTTTATCATAATTTTGAGGTAGTCCTACTATTTTTATATTATTTCTCCTTGATCTGTTCTCCAGATCAGTTTTTCTGATGAGATGTTTCACATTCTCTTCTATTTTTTTCTTTCTTTTGATTTTGTTTTATTATTCCTTGGTGTCTTAAAACATCATTAGCTTCCCTTTGCCCAGTTCTAGTTCTCAAGTCTTTTTTTTTTTTTTTTTTTTTTTTTTTTTGGCTTTTTGGCTTTTTTGGCTAGGCAATGAGATTAAGTGACTTGCCCAGGGTCACACAGCTAGTTAAGTGTCAAGTGTCTGAGGCCAGATTTGAACTCAGGTCCTCCTGATTCCAAGGCTGGATTTCAAGCCCTTTTAAAGTTATTCCAAGAACTTTTTTTGTGCTTGGGACCATTTGACATTTCTCATTGAAAAAGGGGTGGCTTTTTAAGCTCCTTTATCTTCCTCTAAATATGAATCCAGATCTTCTCTGTCACCATAGTAGCTACGAATGGTTGGGTTCTTTCTCCTTTGCTGATTCATATTTGTTCATTTTTTTGTTTTATTTTGTTTTTAGTAGCTATTAGTTAATCAAGTTATAGTCCCAAGATATCGGGAATGATGCCCCAAGCCTCAGGTCCTTCTTACTGTTATTTTCTGAGATCTGTCCCCAGGCTCAACCTTGTGCTCTCCTCTCAACTCCAAAGCCACAGCTAGGGCCCCCCAGCCGTACTGTCCTGCAAATGATCTTGTTCTCTGTGGTCTCCATGGCTACAAACTACAGTTGTCCTCTTTGCCCTGGAACTGAAACCAGGAACTCTTCTCTCCTGCAAGTGCCCACAGCCAGCAAGGTCCCTACCCCTCTGCTGCTACACTCACCAGGTGTATGCGAGTTCCTTCTCCCATATAGCTGCAGCCCGGCCCGGGATGCCTCTGGGCAGCACAGCTATGCTTGGTGTCCTTCATTCTTCTCCTACTCTGCTATCAGACCCCCACACTGTCCCTCAGATGAAAGTTTCTAAGGCTGAGGCTGTCTCCAACCCAGCTGCCCCCCGGGCTTGTTGTTTGTTGATTCCATGTCTGGAGATGTCTGCCCTTCCCTCTGGTGAAACCCCTGCCCCTGGAAGTCAGGTCTTTCCTGGGGCGTTCTCAAGTTGTCGTTGGAGAACAACTACTTTATCCGGACTTTTGTTTATTTCCACTGCTGTAGGTTCCGAACCTCTGAGGTGAAGTTCCATCTTTTTTTATGGAGGAAATATGGAGAGCCAAAAGTTTTTTTAACCTGTTCCACCTTCTTCCCAGAATCCTTTCTCCTGATAGTTGCCATTATTCCCATTTTATAGATGAGAAAACTGAGTCCCAGGGAAGTTAAATAACTTTTCTGGAGTTACATGGTTAAAAGTTGTCTGAGGCAGGAGTAGAATTTAGGTCTTTCTGACAAGTCCAAATCTCAGTCCATTGTGCCCATAGTACCTATATTGTCAGTATTTTGTATATTCTAATTTTTATGCATATGTTGTCACTTAACCTCCCCGAGCCTCAGTTTTCTCATTTGTAAAATGGGGAAATACTACCTTTATTACAAGTTGTTGTGAGGATCAGATGAAATAATCTATGTGAAGTGCTTTGCAAACGTTGTTATTGTTGTTGTTGTTCAGTCGTTTCAATCATGTCCAACTCATCATGACCCCATTTGGGGTTTTCGTGGCAGAGGTATTGGAGTGGTTTGCCATTTTCTTTCCCAGCTTGTTTTACAGATGAGGAAAACCAAGGCAAACAGGATCAAGTGACTTGCCCAGGGTTACACAGTATCTGAGGCCAGATGTAAACTTCCTGACTCCAGGCCCAGTGCTCTGTCCACTGCACCACCTAGCTGCCCTTTGCAAACCTTACCCACCCCTAGAACAAAGTTCCTTGAGAGCAGAAACTTTTTTTTTCCACTTTTGTCTTTATATACCCAGAACCTGCCTGGCAGGGAGCAGGTCTTGAAAAAATGTTTGTGGATTGATTGATTTTTGACCCTACCATTCAAGTGAAACCATTTTATCTAAGATTATAGTCAATATCTAACCATTATCTCTATGCAAATGGCATCCAAATTTATGTACCCAATCTGTTCTGAACTCCAGTGCTGTATAACCAGCCTTCTTTGTACATCTCAAACTCAACACATCTAACATAATACTTATTATCTCCAGACCTTACTGTCATCTTTCTAGTTACCAACTTTTGTAGCCTCCAAGTCATCCTTGCTTCTTTTGTCTCTTTCTTGTCCTGTTAGATGTCAGATCTCATTAGTTCTACTTCCAAACACCTCTCATCTGTGTAATCTTCACTCCACTTATGTGGATACCTTAGTTCAGGTCTTCATGACCTCTTAATTAAATCATGGTACCTTCTTAGTTGGTCTCTCAGCTTCCAGGTTTTCCATTTTCAAATCCCTCCTCTACATGGCTTTCAAAGTAATCTTTTCTAAAGCACGCTTCTGAACAGGTTATTCCCTTGCTCAGTATTCTTCTGTTGAAGATAAAATGTAAATCCTCAGCCTTGCATACAAAGTCTTTCACAGTCTGGCCCTCATCTGTCTTTCCAGACAGCCCATCATGCCATTCACAGACACTACATTTCAGGTACACAGGTCTCCTTGTTTCCAAAGCTTGGTCCTCCATCTCTCCCTGTCTCACATCCCTGCTTCTCAATCAAATCTAAAAGATCTCTCCTACTCCATGAACTAATATGGATAAAAGAATAGTTTGTGAGATTCCACAAGTTTTTGTTTATTTGTTTTTTAGGGGAGGAGCAATTGGGATAATAGGCTTACAGTTGAAAGGAACCTCAGAGGCACATCCCTTCATCTTTGCAGGTTAAAGAATCAAAATCGGGAAAGGTTAAGCACCTTGTGTTAGGTCCAAAAGTGGAAGCTGGATTTTCTGGTTCCAGACTTTTCACTGAATCATGTTGCCTTTCATCCTTTATCCCTTCAGCTGTTCACTTTTTTTTTTAATGAAAGCATAGTTTTTGCTAAAAGAGTCTTTGAATTTGAATAGGAAAAAGTCATCCTTATTTTCACTGAACTGTTATGAAATCTAACATTTCTTTCACTTACTTAAAAACATGCTTAGACGGGTCCATAGGCTTCACCTGACTGACTGCCCAGAGGGTCTAGAACATTGAAAGGTTAAGCACACTTGCTGTAATGCATCAAATGCTTGTTACAGTCAACAAAAAGTAAGCTTGATGTCAATGGTATTTTTATTCTCCACGTCTTCCCATCAGTTGTGTGATGGTAAAGATGGGTTAGTCTGCTCTGGAAAGGTAGTCACAAAACTCTTCCCATTCTCTTGTCATCAAAATGCTCTCAATGTACACTTTTATATTCTCATAAAATTTTTTTATATATTTAAAGTAAGGCATTTCCCTCTCTACCTCAATTGATGTGATTCTAGAAGGTAGTGTAATCACATAGTGTAAATATGTGTTAAGTAATTTCCTGCTACTCCACAACAATGTATGAATGAGTTTGAGAATATTATAGGGTCTTGATCATTGGATGAAAGCAACTAACACTACCCAAGAAGCATCGTATCATTGGCTTAGAAACTCCATCACACTTTTTGGGCTTGTGTATTAAAGAAAAAGTTATTCCGAGGTTGTAAAGTCTAATCTCACAACACTTTGTGATGGAGGCTTGTGGGGGCAGGAGACAAAGGACTTCTAGACAGTATAGTGCTAGGGGTTATGAGTTACCCCTTGCTGCAAATGTATCCTATGTATGTCTCACCACTATTGTACTCCATATACCTGTACTATATAGTATACTCTATATACTTGTATTGTTTTTCTCATCTTTATTTTTACTAGTGCCATTTCTTTTTGCTTCCTTGGAACTATTGATAATAAATTCCAAATGGCAAAGAAAAGTTCATCATAAAAACCTTTGGACATATTTTTGTCTCTTTTCCTTCTGGTTTTACTCCCTTAAATGTCCTCTAAATGACCTTGCTTATCTGGGTCTTTATGAAGGTTTTTTTAAATGATTTTTGCCTGTACTGCTTCTCTGTTTTATGACATTATGCTTCTCATAATCTCCCACAAAACTTTTCCCATCATATTTTACAAATGTGTTTCTGTTCATTGTCCTTGACTTGCCATAGCTTTCCATTTGAGGAATGTCAAGTGTTTACTAAGGTAGTTTTTAGACTCTGTTGTTTGTTCTCCCTATTATGACAACCGATTTGTGTTTGTTAATCTTCTGAAATTGTTGTAATTAGTGTCTATACTTTCCTCTATCCATGTCCCTTTTGTTTTTGTTTATATTCTTATAGCTTTGTCATAACTTTTATTTTTGTTCAGATAAGTCAGTAGTTGTGACTATACATAAACCATTGATTCCAAAATAATTTCCATATCAGTAAAATAGAGTCACTTTTATTTTTGTGATATATTTGGTGCTTATCATGCTTTCTGGTTCTCTTCTCAAATAAACTAGAATGTTTAGATGTAAGGTGTTTTTATCATACATACATACATACATACATGTCTTTGACTTTTCATTTCTTGCTACTAAACCATATTTTTCCAATGTGTTTCATGTTCACTGCACCTATTCCCACATTTACATTGAAGCTGCTCATATTAAAGTATGTGTTAAACAAATTTTGAGGGTCTTAAGTGCTTTATGGAATTTTTTTACTCATTCATATTCTGCAGTAAATGGTATAAAGGTGTAATTATTAGGTTTTTTTTTTTTGGTAAAGCAATTGGGGTTAAGTGACTTACTCAGCGTCACACAGCTAGTGAGTGCCAAGTGTCTGAGGCTGGATTTGAACTCAGGTCCTCCTGACTCCAGGGCCAGTGCTCTATCCACTCCGCCACCTAGCTGCCCCATGGTGTAATTATGTTTATGCTGGCCTTTTTGCAGATACTTTCCATGACCAATCAAGCATTTATTAAACACTTACTCTGACAAGGCACTGTATTAGAAGCCATATGTACCAATACAAAAGTATACCAGTCTGCTCTAAAGGAGCTTACCTTTTCTAGGACGAAATACAGCATCCTCCCAAATAGGTTACTTGGGGATTTAGACAAAAGGAATATATTGTGACTTAGAAGTGGAGAGGGAAGCCGACATGTAGCGAATCAAAACAGGTATCTATTAGAGAGGGAAGACTTGAGCTCAGCCTTTAAGGGAGTTAGGGCAGGAAAGCCACCTTGACAAATAGCCTGTTCAAAGGTGTGGAGTCTGGAGCTGAAAAGTCAGGTATAGACTGAGACTGGAGTGTCTCTGCTTAGGGAGAGTAATGTTTAATTATATCAGCGAGGTCCAGATTGTGAAGGGTTTTTAATGCCAAACAGGAGATTTTGTATTTTTAAGTGAAAGGCAGTGGGAAGCTGCTGAAGCTCCTTGAGCTGAGTAACATAGTCAGATCTTTGTTCCAGGAAGAGCAATTTGGCATTTGTGTGAAGGACATATGGGAGAATAGAGACTGGAGGAAGGAAGATCAATGCCGTCTATGATAATAGTCCAAATGTGTTAACGTGGTTCTAGACTCTAGCACTTAGACATTGTGGATGGAAGTAAGAGGATAAATACAAGAGATGTTTAGGGGGTGGGATTGACAACACCTGTCAGCTTATTGGAAATGGGGCAGAAGGTGACTGAAAGTAAAGAATCCATGATGCCATCTGGGTTGTGACCTTGGATGACAGTCAGGAATGATGATGTCTCCCTCCTTACCCCAACAGAAATAGGCAAGTTAGAAGCACTGAGATTTAAAAAAAAAAAAAACAAAAACAAAAACAACAACAACAGCAAACAGTCAAATGTCTTATAAAATTGATTTTTGTTACCAGTTGGTGAATGATGGAGCTAACTCCACCAAGTGATTCAAGGAGTACCAATGAACCATACTTCTATTTAGCTGCAACTTCCTTATAGTTTTATTTATGACTGATACAGTTCAGATCCTCTAATAGTGTATTCACTCATTAGTCATTGTTCAGAGGTCTCATTTAGCTAAATATTTATAGACAGCATAAGAACTGTGATAGGAGTGAAGGGAGGGAAGGAAGAAGAAAGGAAAGAAGGGAGAAAAGGTGAAAATTTTGGCACCTACTGTGACAAAAACTGTGCTGAGAATTTTATAAACATTGTCTCATTTAATCTTCACAACAATCCTGCAAGGTAGATATTATTTTAATCCAAATTTTTCAGTTGAAAAAACTGAGGAAAACAGAAATTAAGCCACTTACTCAGTTCACACAGCTATTTAATATTAAGAGACTGGATTTGAACTCAGCTCTTCCTGATCCAAGTTCAGAACTCTATCTACTACACCACCTAGGTACATTGTGCTTTCTGTCCTTTTTTTCACAGCTTTGTCACTGCTGAAGCAGAAAGCATCACATAAGAATAAGAGCCATTTTATATTTTCCCTTTTTTAGTGGGTTCCAATGACCAAAGAATTTAGTGTTTGAATTACTATTAGAATTTGAATTTTAAAAAGAAGTTTTTATCACAAAGAACTAAAACAAACATGCCAACTAATGGTGGCTATATACATTATGTAACTATATTACGTTAGATCATTTAACAAAGTCAATCAAAATATTCTTCAGGACAAAATGGAGACGGGGCTCTTCACAAATCAGAGGCCATATTCATTCAACAGGTGTTTATTAAGCATCTTCTTCATTTATTAAGCATGCTGGGCACTGTGTTGTGTGTGAAAGGTATAAAATCAAAACCAGACACTCCCTGCCCTCAAAGAGTCCATATTTTACTGATAGAAAAGGGAATGGGGGATGTGTGGGAAGAATGTGATTCCCCTAAGAAGCATCATCATTATCAAAATCTAACCATCAAATTGCTTGTAATTTTTTTTATTAGTGTTCTGACTTTCTTAAGGTTAACCATCAAAAAGCCAGGAAAGTTCAAATTCTAGCAAACAAGATAATAGGAATGGCAGTCAAATGACCCCTAATCAATCTTTCTGCTGTTAGCATAGCTCATAAGATGGCAGAGCCAAAATGGCGGGAAGCAGGAGGGTGAGCTCCCTGCCCCTGCCCCACCAATTCCTTCAAACAGATCTAGAAAACATACCAGACTGAATCCTGATGTAAGGAAATCTAAGGAAAGTCACAATGAGTCACTTTTCTAGCCTAAGTTTGGCATAGGGAAACAGACAGAGAGGTCTGCAGGCATGGTCTGACCAGGAACAGCCCACACAGTCTGCCAGCACAAGGAGAGGCTCCTGCAGTGACCCAGATTGGGGCACTGTGAAAGCAATGCAGTGCTATCTGATAGCTTTGCTACCCAATACCAGTGAACATTTATTAAGCATCTACTATGTACCAGGAACTTTGCTAATTGATATTAAGAAGTGCAAAAGACAATCCCTGCCCTTGAGGAATTTACAATCTAATGGTGGTGACAAAAAGCAAACAAATATGTACAAACAAGCTATATACAGTATTAATTGGTGATATTTAACAGAGGGAAGACACTAGAATTAAGAGGGATTAGGAAAGGCTTTCCGTAGAAGGTGGGATTTTAGGGACCCCTGGAGTCAGGAGGACCTGAGGTCAAATCTGGCCTCAGACACGTAACGCTTACTAGCTGTGTGACCCTGGGCAAGTCACTTAACCCTGTTGCCTAGCCAAAAAAAAAAGGTGAGATTTTAGCTGGCACTTGAAGGAAGCCAGGGAGGTCAGTAGGTAGATGAAAGAGAGCATTCTAGGCATGGGAAACAGCCAGAGAAAATGCCTGGAGTCAGCACTATTTTGTTGAAGGAACAGCAAAGTGGCCAGTGACACTGGATTTCAGAGTATTGGATGGGGGTGAGGTTGGAGTGTGATGTGTAAGAAGACTGAAAGGATGTGGAGCAGGGGGCTAGGTAATGAAGGACTTTGAATGCCAAACAGGATTTTGTATTTGATCGTAGAGGTGATAGGGAGCTACAGAAGTTAACTGAGATGACATTCAGACCAGCACTACAGGAAAATCCCTTTAGCAGCTGAATGGAGGATGGACTAGAGCTGAAAGTAACTTGCATCACAGACTGAGGAGGGTGCTGTGACCAGGGATAGCATTCTAGAGCAAGGAGCAGTAGGGGGCCCTAGGCTGTATGTTGAGAGAGGAGCAAGTTCAGAAGTGAACATTAGAGGAGGTTCTCAGAACCCAGGAATGGAACGGAATCTCCATTTCAACTTTTGGCCTGGTCTGAATTCTGCAGAGTAATAACTAGAGTTAGGCTCCCAGATTGAAGGGAAAAATGAAGTTTTGTCACTCTGAATCAGCTGCACTTCCCAGGTGACTGATGGTGGCTGAATCCAGCAATAATCTACTGTTGCTCTGGCTAAAACCCAGGTGGATTCGACCACTTTGAGATCACTGAGGGCATGCAGGTCCCAAACCTGACCTGTCCCTGAGATCTTGGAATAATAACAACACTCAGTGCTCCTAAGAAAGCTGCAATAGGACCAGCCCAGATCTTCCTTCCCGAAGTGTACACAGCCTGGCCTTAATATCGACTCTGATAGGCTAGGATAGTGAACAAACAAAAAAAGAATCGAACCATAAAAAGCTATTATTATGTTGCCAGGGAACTCAGGACACAAACCCAGAGCAGAATGACTCCAAAATCCACAAGCAAATCCTCAAAGAAAAACATATCTTGGGCACAAATTCAACTAAAATTCCTAGAAGAGATAGCAAAAGGTTTGTTTTTTTTTAAAGAATTTAAAATGTTTTTTACAAATGAAGTTGGAGTACTGCTAATGGGGGAAAAATGGAAAAGAAGTGTGAGCTATGTAAGAAAAAAATATTTTTTTTTTAAAAAGAACAGTTTGGCCCAAGAGGTACAAAGCCTTGCCCAAGCAACAAACTACATGAAAATTAGAATGAACCAAATTGAAGCTAATAACTCCTTGAGACAATAAAAAAAAATAGTAAAACAAAGTAAAAGCCGAAAAAAAATTGAAGGTTAAATGTTTTATAGCAAAAACAAAACCTAGAAAACAGATGGAGAAGATAAAGTAGACAATTTTGATGACATAAGATTTAAAAGTTTTTGCACAAATGTGACCAGAACTAGAAGAACATTGTATACAGTAACAGCAATATTGTAACAGTGATCAACTGAGAGACTTTTAGCTATTCTGACCAATACAATGATCCAAGACAATTCCAAAGGACTTCTGATGAAAAATGCTATCCATCTCCAGAGAGAGAGGGAGAGCTGATGAAATCTGAGTGTTAGAATAAAGGATTGTTTTTGGTTTTGTTTTGTTTTGTTTTTTAGTTTTTCTTTTTCTTTTTTTTTGCAGCGTAACTAATATGGAAGTATGTTTTATTTGATTTCACATGTATAGTAGGAGTCATATTGCTTGCCTTCTCAATGGGTGGCAAAGGGTCTGGAAGAAGAGAATTTGGAGCTCAAATGAATATAAATTTTTTTAAATAAAAAAAATTGGTTTTGCACAAACAGTATCAATGGAACTGAAATAGAAAGTAAGCAAATTACTGGGGGGAACATCTTTGAAGCAAGTTTCTCTGAGAAGTGTCTCATATCTAGTATATACATGGAATTGATTGAAATTTATAAGAATTAAGAGCCATTGCTCAATTGTTAAATTGTCAACATATATGAATAGGCAATTTCATAAGGAATAAATTCAAACTATCAATAGCCACATGAAAAAATGCTCTCAATCACTACTAATTAGAGAAATAGCTCATAGCATTTCTGTAACACTTTAAGGTTTGTAAAGTAAAATGATCAAGTGAAATAGAGGAATTTCATTTGATCCTTACAAGAAATCTGAGAGCTAGTTGTTGCTGTTCATTCATTTCAGTTGTGTCCAACTCTTCATGACCCCATTTGAGGTTTTTTTGGCAGATACTGGAACAGCTTGGTGTTTCCTTCTCCAGGTCATTTTACAGATAAGGAGACTGAGGCAAACAGTGTTTAGTCATTTGCCCAGTATCACACAGCTAGTAAGTGTCTGAGGCTGGATATGAACTCAGGTCTTCCTGACTCTTAGGTCAGGTGCTTTATCCACTGCACTACCTAGCTGCCCTCCCTGTGAGGTAGGTGATATTATTATCATCTCTATTTTAAAGATGAGGAATATGAGAGAATAAGAGATTGATATGCTTGCCCAAGTTCACACAATTAGTAAATCTTTCAGGAGAGTTTTGAATTCAGGTTCTCCTGACTTTCCAGGTCAATTATTCTATCCACACCATCCCTGTACTGCCAGAAACGCAAATTGAAGCAACTCCAAAGGTTCTTGGTCACACCAGTCAAAAGGGCAAATTGACCAAAAAGAAAAATGTCAGATTTTAGAGGGGCAGTGGAAAAATAGGCACACTATTGCACTGTTAGTGCAGCTGTGAATTGGACTATTTTGGAAAGCAATTTGGACCTATGCTGAAAAAGTCCTTTAACTTTGTATATTTTTTGATTCAGTTGTGCCTTTACTCATCAAAGCATTTAAAAGAAAATGCATAGAAGAAAAGAATATTCAGAAAGAAGCACAAATAAATACAGTTTTTAAAGTAATAGGGTGAATTTATTACATACCTTCAAATAAAAACAAGCTGTATGTAATAGAGATTCACATGTTCAACAGTCAACTTTTTCTTCTCTACTTTATATATTGAAATACTGGATGGTTTTTTTCTTTTGGTGTTTAAGTAATGAATTGAACAATTTTTTTTAGAAAAAATTTCAGCACAGACAGGATAAGGGAGAAATTTTAAAATGACTATGGTGTTTAGCTTGAGTGACTTAGCAAGAACCTTTGACAAAAAAAAAAAGAAAAGAAAAAGAAAGATAAATCAGGAGGATTTCTTTAGAGTAGTATTGATGATGGTTAGGGGAGACTATGAGGAGTTTGGAACAACCAAGTGCATTCGGCAAGTTTCAGGCTAGAATTTGGGTGAGAGATCAGGAAGAATAGGGAAAAATGTGAGAGTCATCCATGCATTTAAACAGCACACTTATATCCTTTTTGCTTTTTGTACATTCTCAGTAACATAGTTTAGAAACTACAAAACACTTGTCATCTCTGTTTGAAGTATAGTAGTAGTACTTGTCTTTAGGGCTTGTTTTTTGTATGTGTAGTAGAGTCTACCATGGTTTATCAAAATCATATAGCTACAAAGCCAAAACCTGCCATTGTTTACAGGTGATAGAACTGAGGCCCACAAGTGACATTGGTCAAGCGTCTGCCATTTCATGGAAGAGCCATGACTTAGAGCCAGACCCTCTGATCACAGACTCAGAGATATTGCCACAACTCCACACTGGCCATTCTTCACTCATATCCTTTTTTTTTTTTCACCTGAAAGATCATACTCAGTTTTGCTGGGTAGGTGATTCTTGGTTGTAATCCTAGCTTCTTAGCCTTTCAGAATGTCGTATTCCAAGTCCTTTGATCCTTTAATGTAGAAGCTGCTAAATCTTGTGTTATCTTGACTATGGCTCCATGATTCTTGAATTATTTCTTTCTGACTGCTTGTGGTATTTTCTTTTTGACCTGGAAGCTCTGGAATTTGGCTATAATATTCCTGAGAGTTTTCATTTTGGGATCTCCTGCTTGTCCTGGGACTGTGACTTGGATCCAAGTATAGGCAAAATAACAAGAGTCCTGCCTCAGTGCTAGCAGAGAGACCCCTATAATCTCTTTCTGACCAGTTGTTCAAGCCCCTTACCAAAATCTGTGGGCTGAAGCTCCAGAAGCAGCTGGTGCAGCTGCAGATTCAGCAGCTGCCCAAGGCCTGCTCCTGGTTTGGAGCTGGGTCTGTGCTGGTGCAGACTGCACTAGGTTATGATCCACTCTTACGCAGGTGCAGCAGACTTTTCCTGCTGACCTTCCAAGTTGTCTTTGGCTGGAAAATTATTTCACCCCATCCTATTGTGGATCCTGCCACTCTAGCAGTTGTTTTATGGCATTATTTAAAGGTTTTTGGAGGGGCTTGGGGGAGAGCTCAGGTGATTCTTTGCCTTTTCTTTGCCATCTTGGCTCAACTTCTAAAAGGATACTAAATTCTAATGGAATATTTTACGGAGAGAGTTGTGACTGAGGGAATGGAGTTCTTTTCTGGAAATTACAAAGATGATAAATGTATCAAATGTGCATGCCACTGACATGCCCTTTCCAGAAGCTGTTGTAGCATAATCTGATTACAGTTCTCAGAACAAGGGGTATAGTTGGCAGGAAGAGGAGTTGAGGGGTACAAGTACAGTGTCAGGACAAAGATTCATCAAATTGAAGATGGCAGCATTAAAGATGAAGCTTCATAGTCCCAGGGAGTACAGAGCCAAATAGCTTAGCTCCTCCCAGGCACATCTCTGGTGCCGTAATTGTATACCACGGTTATTATATGGAAATTCAATATGAAATTCAGTATTACTCCTCTAACAGTGACTGACCAATGAAAAATGTTTTGGAACCCATTTAATTAATTACTCTTCTTTCCTGGCCCATTTTTTCTCCTTCATGTTCATAGCACAGTGGAAAGGGAAAGGAGATAGTAGGAAAACACATTTATTAATCACCTACTATGTACCAGGCATTAGCACAGTGCCTGTCATATAGTTATTAAATTATTATTTCATTTGATTCTGGTGACCACCCTGGGAGTTTGGTGCTATCGTAATCTCTCTTTTGTAGATGAGGATACTAAAACAAAAGCTAAGTGACTTGCTCAGGATTACATACAGACAACGTTTGAGGTTGGATTTGAACTTGCTTCTTCCTGACTTCAGGCCTAGTACTCTATCCACTATGCAAGCTAGCTGCCTGAAGCACTGGACTTGGATTTAGGAAGACCTGATTTCCAATCTTTCCTCTGACACTTACTAGCTGTAGGACCTGGAGTCTAACTCTGACTCCCTCTAGTACTTAACTCCCAGGTGTCGTAAGGATCAGTTGAGACAATGTGTGAAGTATCCTTCATAGGTCCTAGTTGTCATTGTTGTTTATAATAAATAATACTTTATATTAGAAGGCAGTCTTCTTCAAGTATTGTCCCAGTTGTTCCCTGGAAGGAAATAACTTTTTAAAATGAGAGAACTAGAGTATGTACTTGAGTTATATAGCTAAAATCATAGTATATTGTATCCTTTATACCAGTCAGTGAGTGCCACTGACATATGTTCTAATGTTCCTTCGTTACACCTGACTTCATTTACTATTTATAAGTTTTTCTCCATTTTTTCTCTCCTATTCACTTCATTTCAAAATGATTATTGAGTAATCTTCACATGAAATGGGGGAGCAGTTACATCAGTGAGTATTTTCTGAGCACCTAGTTCAATGCACATAACCCATAGTAGTGCTTGCAATTGTTGAACTGAATTCCTCTACACTTGAGGTGTATGTGGTGTATGAGAGTGTTCACTACTCTCTGGGGGGTTATATAACAAGTATATGAGGCTTGTTCTCAAGGACGACATGGCATCGTGGAAACCTCAGTAACACTTTAGAACTATGAACCATTAAAAAGATGTGGAGCCATAGAACGGATGCCATCTTCTCACTGAGGAGAGAACCGGACCTTCTGAGGAAGAAACAACTGCTTGTCCTCAAAGGAATAAGGAAGTAGATCCACCAGGCCTTCAAGTGAAAGGCCATCAGTAAGAGTCTGAAAAATAAGAAGTAAGTTCTCACAATTAGCTGCTCCTCGCTGAGAGACATACTGAAGTAGCTGTTTGTCCATCTTATTACAACAATGGAAATTTGTGTTGTCTTTCTGAGCGTGACATGCCTCAGCATAAGATAGAGAACTTTTAAAGACTTGTCAATACTAATGATTCACATGGCCACAAATTGTACTGAAAGCAGAACCCTAGAAAATGTTACTAAAGATTGTGGAGTGTTGGGCATGAAACTGAACACCACAGGGAATGCAAGTCACATTTTCTTCATTCCTCCCTGTGGATGGCAGGAGATGCAGAAAAAAAGGAACAATTAGGAAAGTAAACAACTGGTGGAGAAGATATGAGAAAATTGGGAGTTTGAATCTGGACCATGACTTAAAATATGTATCAGAATGGCATTCTCCTAGCAATAATAGAATACATCTAAGAAGGGCTAATAAGAATATATTTGCCATTGCTGTGGAAGAATTCTTTATTTGACAAGAATTGCTGTGAAAGCTAGAAAGCAATTCAGTAGAAATTAGGTTTATACATATATCTTACACTAAATAGCACTATACCCTCAAATGAATAAATAATCTGAGTGTTAAAAATAATAGCATTAATAAAAATAACAAGGAGAAAATTGTTACAGGTACTTTCATAGATATGAGTAGGGGATGAATTGTTAACCAAACAAGTAATAGAAGTGATCACAAAAGACAAAATAGATAATTTCAGTTACATGAAATTTTTAAAAACTTTTGCAAGAACAAAATCTCTGTAGCTAAGATGAGGAGAGGAAGCTGTCCATGGGGGGTCGAAAATCTCAGTATTAGACATCTTTGGTAAAGAATTGATTATCCAAAATATAGAGGGTACTAACACATGTATCTAAGACCCCTGTAATTTAGTCAAAGTATACAAACAAATGGTTCTCAAAAGAATGGAAAACTATTAAAAACTATGTGAAAAATTGTCCCAGATCACTAAGAAAGGAGAGAAATTCAAATCAAAGTAACCCTAATGATTTACCTTATCCCTGGAAAATTGACAAAGGTAACAAAAGATAAGAACAGTTAGAAATGGATTGAATGTGAGGAAACAACCACATTAATAATGTATTGGTGGTGCTTTGCATGGGCTCGGCCATTCAGAAAAGAAACTTGTAAGACAAGGGCTCTAGAAACTTCCAAATCTAACCTAGAGGACTTCTAACAGAAAAGGTCAGGGAAGGAAACAATGTTGCTATCTATATCTATCAAGTAAGATATCTGTGGATAGTATCTACAAAATAAAAAGAAGAGTAATAGTGGACTTTGAGAAATTCCCAGAAGACAAAATCCAAGAAAGGAACTATACATAGTATCGTATGTCTATAAACAAACATAAATGGACACACTTTATTTTTTTTAGTGTTCCTAACATGAGAAGGCTAATTTGACAAGATAGAAGTCACTGAGACTTGTTGATATAAAATCCAGGGTTATGATAAAGCTCTTGAAAGGGGGTCATTAGCTCTTATTTTAAAAGGCTCAGCTTGGGGCAGCTAGATGGCATAGTGGATAGAGCTCCATCCTTAGAGTCAGGAGGACCTGAGTTCAAATGTGGCTTCAGACACTTGACACTTGACTAGCTGTGTGACCCCGGGCAAGTCACTTAACCCCAATTGCCTCATCAAAAAAAAAAAAATAATAATGATGATAAAGTAAAAAGAAATAAAAAGGCTTGGCAAAGGGGATCATCAGGTAGCAGAGAGTTTTTGCAGAGTTGTACTCTGTATTAAGAATATATGCTCTTGAGGAAAACTAGAAACTGGGGATGGAGAGAGAGGTAGAAGCATTGTTAGAGAGTGTCTTGGTGATCATCAGGGGGATCAGAAACAAGTGATATCATCATCAGAAGAACTACAGACCATCTGTACAGAAAGAAGAAATAGAGTTCAGAAAAATAGATCAAAAATCTAGCCCAGCAGCATGATGGGGGATTACATTTATCTGTACATTTGTGGTGAAGGAGAGGAAAGATTGGCATATTCTGACATAGGGTTAAAATTTTGGAAGAATAGATTTCAAATGGTTTAGAGTAAAAATAATTAGAATCTCATGACTTAAAATTCTACAGAGGCAATCAGCCTAGAAGAGATGTGAAGCTCTCAAGAATAAAATTCTGAAGACACAAATAGAAACAAATCTCATGAAAAGGGAATTTTTCAAACATATCAGTGTGAAGCATATAAAACTTATCTAACACTTTAAAGACATGTTTAAAAGATGAATGGAAGGATAAGTAAAGGAGAATGAACAAAAAAAGAGTGACATGATCCTGTTAAAATAATGCCAGAAATGGGGGCAGCTAGGTGGCTCAGTGGATAGAGCTACCATCTTGGAGTCAGGAGGACCTGAGTTCAAATCCAACCTCAGACCCTTGACACTTAATAGCTGTGTGACCCTGGGCAGGTCACTTAATCCCATTCCCTAGCAAAAAAACAAAAACAAAATAATGCCAGAAGTGCTCAGCCTGGGTAGAGAACAAAACTTGGGGCAAAAGAGACTTTTTATGCTATCTTGGGGAAAGGCAAAAGATGTGCAGGATAGATAAGGCTGCTGCCTTATCGTGGACAGTGGAGAGCAGGTGCAGTGACTCCACTCTCTGGCAAGAGTGTTCTTTGCACCCCAGCTGGTGAGTGTCAGAGGTGAGATGGGAACCCAAGTGAAGTTCTGCACTCATGCCACTCCTCAGTGTAGAATACTAAAAGAACTGTCTTGTCTGATTGTTGATCCACCGTCAGTGAATGGTCACTCAAGCTTCCGTGGAACCCCTGATGGCAGAGTGAGGAGCAATGAGTGGTTGTTACTGAGAGGCATATTTTTGCTCAAAGGGAGAAAAAGTTCCATAAGGACTGGACTTGGTGGTATGATGCACAATGGTTGCTTTATGTAACCGTTTATAATCTAAAAACATTAGGAAAAGGAATTATGTGCTATTTATAGAGTAACTATGAATACAAGAACAAAGCAGAAGACAAAAAAAAAAAACACCTCATGAAATAAATAGCATCAGAAGATTTACATACTTGGAACTCTTACTCAGCGGCCTCATACCTGTCACCCGCTCAGTGTACCAGGTGTAGTGAGCACACATAAACTTGGAATTCAGTCTTTACCTGACCAGTCTACTCCCTGAAATGAAGCAAGTCTTGGATTACTCACAGTCCCTTGAAACAAAGAGAGAACCATTGGAAGGGGAAGTCAAGAAGACATAAGTAAAGCTGAAAACAGCACAGACCACGAGAAAGGATGACAGGATCCAGTAGAACCAGCTAGATGAGGAAAAGGGGGAAAGGGACCAGAATCCCAGCTAGGGCCTGTCCTGCCTTGGAAATTATTCTGGCCAGGTACCAATACCTACAGATCCCCTTGTTTTACTTCTTTTTTTTCTTCCAATTAACAAGCATTTATTTTCTCTCCTCATTTCTACCACCCCACTTGAAAAGGAAAAACAAAAACCTTGTAAGAAATTCCTGCATTTTCCATGTGCAAAAATGTACATCACATTCTCCATAGCAAGTACATTACCTCTCATTCAAGAGATAAATAACCTTCGTCTCTTCTGGAATCACGATGATGGCATTGACAAGAGTTTGTAAGTTTCTGAGTCTTTCAGAGTTGTTTCTCAATATGATGTCGGTGTTATTGTCTCAGCTGTTCCACTTCTTCTGCTTACTTCACTTTGCATCAGTTCATATAACTCTTTCAGGTTTCCCTGAAACCATCCCTTTTGTCATCTCTTAGAGCCCAATAATATTAAATTACATTAACTATTCCCTAATTTTTGGACACTTCTTAGTTTTTAGTTCTTTGCCACCACCAAAAAAACTGCTGTAAATATTTACATGCCTTTCCATTTTATGTGACAAAAATTATTCATTATATCTTTTTTGATTCTTTTGTCCTGTGTTTAGTCATGATATCTTACCCTACCCATACTTATGAAAGTTACTTCCTTACTCCTTACTTTTTTATGATATGATATGAATCAAAGTCACATATATCTCTGGAGCTTATCTTGATAGGTGTAATATTGGCATTGTTTAATCAATGGTGGCTATCCATTTTCTTGCAGCCCTTGCAAAATTTCTCATTTTTCATTTTTGTCAACTTAAAAGGTTGACTAAAGATGCCCAGCCTTGGGAAATCTGTGAAGTAGCAAAATTGGGGAGGGGGATGGTGCTATCAAAGAGCAAGGAGAGAAACCAGTGTCAGGTGACTAGGAACATAAGAAGCTGGAAGACCAAAAGTTTAAAAAAGAATCCTGGAACAATAACCTTCCTTACTCAATAGCAGTTAAACCAACAGAGAAGACTGTGAAGGCAGAAGGATAAATAAGTAAAACCAAAGGAAGTTAATGTATATATTCAGTGCCATATCATTACTCTAAAGAATAGGAGTTCCTCATTTTTTTTTTTTTTTGTTGTTGTTGTGGGCCTATTCCTTTCACAGTCTGTTGAAATCTACAGACCCCTTCTCAGAATAATGTTTTTAAATGCATAAAGTCAAATAAAATTACAAAGGAAACTGATTATCTTGAAATAGTTATCAAAATTTTTTTGAAGTTCACAGACCCCAAGTTAAGAACTCCCTTTATAAAGCTAGAAAAAAATAATAACAGTTCATCTGGAATTAGAAAAGATCAAGTACTTTAATTGAAATAATGAGTAAAGTAGAAAAGAAGAATGCCAAGCAGAACCAGGTATCAAACTGTACTGCAAAGCAATAATCATCAAAACAGTTTAGTACTGGTTAAGAAATAGGTCAATCAGTGTAACAAATTTGTTATATAACATACAAAGCCACATGAACACAGTGACATAATGTTAAATCTAAAGACCTCAGATCCTGAGATAACGACATGATTTGACAATAACTGTTGAGAAAACTGGAAAGTAGTCTGGCAAAAATTAGATCATCAACTATACTGGCCGCACGCCGACCTTCTGCCAGCCGTACGCCAGTACCCACTCCTTCTATAAGGAGCACACTACCAGAGTCTTACTCACACTCGAGTCTTCGGTCCTCTGCCGGAAAACCACACAGAGACGAGCCATCGGGAGGTGCCAACACCAGAGCTTTATTCAGAGGCCATCACAGCAAGCCATCATAGCAAGCCCGAGCAACAGGGCAGGAGCCGGGAGAGAGCGCGCGTGTGATCTGACCACGCTTGTTCCTAAAAACCTACGTAGCCCCTCCTCCCCAGCCCGCTTACTAGCCAGATGATTGTAGGGTCAGATACCGGAAGGGGCTGTCTGAGTTTAGCACACCAAGGGGGAGGGAGTGATGTAGGAGGCTAGGACCGGATACGGGGAGGAGGCATCTGGGATTGGCACATAGACAAGAGTACGTGACCTAGGAAGTCAGACTCAGAATACTGGGAGGAGGGGTCTGGGTCAGTGCTGCACAAAGGGACCCAGGAAGTCAGGAAGGTCACAAGAGGCGTCTGGGATGACGTTGCATATAGGGAGGGGACTAAGCAAAGGGAACTCAGTCCTCTGCCGTCCCACTCCCACGTGGCACCGCCCCTTGCCTCAGGAGCTCAAGCTCCGGCTACTTCCTTGTACCCAGCTTATCTCACATAGCACTGCCCACTACCTCAGGGCTTCTCTGTATCCAGTCCATCCCAGTTCACCACGACTCTACCTACCACAGCCCCTGCCTCGACTTCCAAAATACCCAGATCTTACCCTACCCTTGCCACAGCGCCCAACCTGGTAGCTGCCAACATCAGACAGTCCCTCACAATCAACATCTAGGGCAGCTAGGGGGTGCGATAGGCACAGACTCAGAGCATTGGGCCTGGAGTCAGGAGGGCCTGAGTTCAAATGTGACAAAGGCAAACCTCCAATATCTTTGCTGAAAACACCCCAAATGGGGTCACAAAGAGTTGGACACAATTGAAACAACTGAACAACAACAAACATCTCATAGTCCATATACTAAGATAAGTTCCAAATGGATACTTAGATGTGGAAGGTTACATCATAAACAAAGTGGAAGAGTAAGGAAGAAATCACTTTTTATCACTATAGGTTGAAAAAGAGTTCAGTACCCAACAAGGGGTGAAGAGAAAGGCAAATTAAAGTGACTCTGAAGTTCTGCTTCACACCAGTCAGATTGACAAAGTTGACTAAAAATAACATGTTGGTGGGGCAGCTGAAAAACAGGCACACTTTTGCACTGGTGGTGTACCTGTGAATCAATCGAGAATTCAGGAAAGTAAATTTTGAACTGTGCCTCCAAGGTCTCTACCATTTGAATACCCAGCAATGCTGCTATTAGACTTCTTATAGTAGATATGAAAGAAAGAGGAAAAAAAGACCCACATGTACCAAAAACAAATAAACAAACAAAAAATAGCTCTTTTTGTGGTGGCACAAAACTGGAAACTAACTGAACAAATTATGTATGTGAATATAATTCATTATTAATGTGATGTTGCTAAAAGGTGGGTTTCAGAGAAACCTGGGAAGATTTGTATGAACTGATAGAATAGAGTGAGCAGAACCAGGAGAACAGTTTACACAATAACAGCAGCAATTGTAAAGACAAAGAACTCTGAAAGACTTAAGAACCTCTGATCAATGCAGTGACTCGCCATGAGTCCAGAGGGCCTATGATGAAGCTTGCTGCCTACCTCCTGACAGAGAGGATAGATTCAGGGTCGAATGGGACATAAGTTTACATTAGTCGTTATAGAGAACACCTTTGATGAAATATAAGCACTCAGCTAAAATTGCTACAAATTATAGACATAGAATGTCTGTTTTAATAATAAAGTATATTCTAAAACCAAAAACTAACATTATTTAGAATGTGGAGACACTATATAAGCTTTTCAGTTGAACAGAGGAGTAAAACAAGTATGGCTCCTCTCCTCACTGTTGCTTGATGTGATTTTTTAAATGCTAGGCATAGCAGTAAGATGAAAAAAAAACTGAAGACAGTGAAGACCCCAAATTAAGCTTATTTGTTGACAACACGGCTGTTTACTTAGAAAACCCCAGAGAACCAGCAAGAAAAAAATTGTTTTTTCTAAATACTGTACTATATTTTTTTAAAAATCTAGAAAAATTGTCAGATGAGATTCAGGAGCAAATAATAGGGAAATCCTGTTGAAAAATAGTAAGTCAGCTAGCATTTATTGAGTGCCTAATATGTGCCAGACACTATTCTAGGTTCTAGGATTTTAAGAAAGACAAATGACAGTCCCTGCCCTCAAGGAGCTCATATTCTAATAGAGGAGACAACAAACAAATATGTGTAATTCAGTTTTCAATTCAGTAAACATTTATTAAAAGCCTACTATGTGTCAGACACTATGCTAAATACTAGGGATACAAATAAGAAAAAGAGACAGTACCTGTCCTCGAGGAGGACAATCTAATGGGGAAGACAACACTTAAAAGCAAGCTGAAAAGCTAGGAAAAGGGGAGAAGAAATCAGCAAGTATCCAGCATGGAAGCATTTTGTTCAGTGGAGTCAAACCAAGCAGAGCTGCTGATAGTAGAATGAAGTTATCAGGAAGGTTGTGAGCTCTTTATAAAAGAAGGCTCTTTTAGCGTATACTGCTTTTTTAGTTTACAGTTTAGTGTTCCCCCTCCAACTCTGTGATCAGAGGGGAGAGGCAACTGAGTGAGAGTTGAGAGGGTGTCCAGTATCCAGACCTGAGTCATTCTTCATACAAACAAGATATAGACTGGATAAATTGGAGATAATGTCAGAAGGAGACCATTAAGAATAAGGAGAACCAGGAAAGGCTTCTTGCAGAATATAAAACTACCTAGGAAGCTAGAGATGAGAGACAGACCGTGAAAATGCCTAGAGTCTGAATAGAGAGCATCCTCTGCATACAACAGCAGGGAGGCCATTGTCTCTAGATCATGGAGTACGTGGAAAGCAGTAAGGTGTAAGAACACTGGAAAGGTAGGGAGAGACCAGATTATGAGGAACTTTGAAGGTCAAAAAGAGGAGTTGATCCTCGTGCTATTAGGGAGTTATGGAAGGCTGTCCAAGTGGGAGTGGGGTAGGGAGACAAGGTCAGACCAGATCAGTTTTGCTTTCATTTAAGCTTGAACTGTACATGAGTAGAAAGGGTAGTATAGCACAATGGATGGACAGGTTGCCTCAGAGTCAGGAAAACCTAAGTTCAGATCCAGTTTTTGGCATATACTTTGTGACCTGGCAAATCACTGGACTTGTCTGTGGCAACTAGCTCTAATTGGCAGATGTGCATTGAGAAAAGGAGTTTCCAAACTGAATGTTTCCTATACCAGTGAAACCATTATAATACTCCCTCTTCACCAATAAAGAATGAGTAGAATTTTTCAGAGATTTTCTTAGTGGTTCTAAAAGAACCATGCCATAGCCTGAGTGAAGGCAAAAAAGGCAGACATGACAAGACACCCTTGTCTAAAGTGTTTGATTTGGTTTAATATCAGTCAACTTAACATTTATTAATTGCCTACTACATGCCAGACATAATGCTAAGTGCTGGGGATGTTAAAAAATAAAAAAGTGAAACAATAAGCCCCTGTCTTCAAAGAACTCACATTCTCATGGGGGAGACAATATGCAAGCAACTATGTACAAAACCACTATACTCAGGATAAGTTGAAGATAATATTAGAAGGCACTAAGATTAAGAAGGACTTGAAAATTCTTGAAAAAGGTGAGACTTTAACTGAGCCTTGAAGGAAGCCAGAAGGCAGAAATGAACAAGGAGAGTTCTACCTATGGACGACAATCAGTGAAAATGCCGGGAGTGGGGATATGGAGTGCCTTGCATGAAGAACAGCAAGGACATCACAGTCTGGACCATAGAGTATGTGGAGGGCAGTAAAGTGTAAGACTAGAAAAGTAGGAAGGGACTGGATTATAAAGGACTTTGAAATCTAAACTAAGGATTTTTGATCCTGGAAGTGATAGAGGTCCCCTAGAGTTTACTGAATACGGCAATGATATGGTTGTATCTGTGCTCCAAGAAGATCCATTTGACAGCTTAGTGATGGATGAATTGGAATGGGGAAGAGTTTAGAGGCAGAACATGACCATTTATTGGATATGGGGTGGGGTTAGAGAATGAGGAGTCAAGAATGACACCTAGATTGTGAACCTGGAAGATTGGGACAATGGTTATGCCTTTTACAGCAGTAGGAAAGTTTGGAAGGGACAAGAGTTTTGGGGAAAAGATAATGAGTTTATTTTAGACATGTTCAGTTTAAGATGTCTAGGGGACATCCACTTTGAATTATCTAAAACTTAGTTGGAAATGCGAAGATAGAGGGCAGAAGAAAGGTAAGGGCTGGACAAATACATCTTGAGAGTCTTGCAAAAAAAAAAAAAGGAAAAAAAGAAAAAAAAAGAGTCATGCAGAGGGATGATAACTGAAAGCATGAAAGCTGATGTGATCTCCAAGTGAAATAGTATGAAAGGCCCAGGACAGAGCCTTGGGGTCCTCCCACCTTTAGAGATTGTGAAGTCCATGAACATCGCCAGTAAAGGTGGATAAGAGCAGAACCAGGATAGAGTGGTGACTCAAAAGCCTCAAGAGAAGAGCATAACCAAGAAGAGAGTGTGATCCACAGTCTCAAAGGCTGTAGAGAGGTCAAGGAGGAGGAGGGCTAAGAAAAGGCCATTGGATTTGGCAATGAAGAGATTGGGGAATTTGATTTTGCTGGAATGATGAGGTCAGAAGCCATACTGCAAAGAGTGAAGAGAGTTAAAGAAAATGAATCAGAACCACCTATTGTAGAGGCCCTTCTCAAGGTGTTTAACCACAAAAGGAATGAGAGGTGTAGAAGGATGGCTAGTGGGGATAGGAAGATTAAATGAAGGTTTTTTGAGTATGGTACTCACATGAGCGTGTTTGTAGATATTAGGGAAGCAGCCAGTAGACAGAGAACAATCAAATATTAAAGATAAAGTAGGGACGATAGAGGGAGCACTCAATTGGAAAAGATAGGATGAGGTCACTTGTGCCCTGTCTTCAAAGAACCCACAGTCTAATATAGGAGACGATAAGCAAACAACTAGTATTAAACCAGTATACACAGGATAGGTTGAAGACAACATCAGAAGGCCCTAAGATTAAGAAGGACTTGATAGAGGAGTTTGCCTTTGCAAGGAGAATGGCCTCCTCTTCATGTGAGATGGGTGTAAAGGAAGAAATAATTGCAGAAGCCATCTGGGTGGTGGTATTATTCAGTGATATTTAACTCTTTGTGACCCCATGAACACCGATACTGTTCATGGGATTTTCTTGGCAATTTCCTTTTCCAGTGGATTGATGCAAACAGAGATTAAGTGACTTGCCTAGGATCACACAGCTAGTGTCTGAATCTTCCTGACTCCAAATCTAGTGTTCTATCCACCCAACTGCCTAACTGCCCCTGTCTAGGTAATGATGAACAATTAAGAGTAAGCATTAGTAATTAATAGTAAGCATTTATTAAGTACCTACTATGTGCCAAATGAATAGGTAGGTGACAGTGGATAGAACGCTGGATCTAAATTCAGAAAGACTCTTCTTCCTGAGTTCAAATCTGGCCTCAAATACTTACCAGCTGTATGACCCTGGGCAAGTCATTTCACCCTGTTTACCTCAGTTTCCTCATATGTAAAATGATCTAGAGAAGGAACTGGCAAAGCACTCCAGTATCTTTGCCAAAAATTAAAAAAAAAAAATCCCAAAATGGGGTCATGAAGAATCTGACATCACTGAAAGGATTGAACCAGCCATGTGCCAAGCCCTGTGCAAAATGTTGAGAATTTAGATAAGAAAAAGAGACAGCCCTGCCTTCAAAGAGCTTACAATTTAGTAGGGGAAGACTGAACACAAAACGAACCTGAAAGGGAGCTGGAGGAAGGTACTCGACTTGAAGGCGTGGTGTAGAAGTTAAAGAAGTCTCAACATTAGTGCAGTGGAGTGAGAAATGAGATGTCTAAGCTGAACCTTCTTCTTGAAAAGAGGTTTGGGGGGAGTTAGGTGGTGTAGTGGATAGAGCTCTGGCCTTGGAGTCAGGAGGACCTAAGTTCAAATTCGGCTTCAGACACTTGATACTTACTAGCTGTGTGACCCTGGGCAAGTCACTTAACCCTGATTGCCTCACCAAAAGAAAAAGAAAAAAAGAAAAGAGGTTTGGAGTTCAATTCCCTACCCTCCAGTCTGAAAGGCAGAGGATAATAATGAGGTAGAGTACTTAGGCTTCTGGGATCTTACAGGATGATGGGATTATCCCAATTATGGGCTTCCTGAGATATGGTGAAGTCAGTCAGAGAAGTCCCAAAGTGGTGCAACCAGGTAAGAAAATGATGTGACATGAAGAACAGGGTAGAAGAGGGAGCTCTTGGCAAATGGCCTCATTTTTTTTTTTTTTCAGTGAAATAGGAGTCAAGGCTCTATGTGATCAATTGGAAATAATATTGATAAAAGGCAGCTATAATGCAGTGGAAAGAGCACTGGATTTGGGTTTAGAGAATTTAATTTTAATCCTCAACCCTTAATCCTCAATCACTTAATAAAAAGTTTATTGATTAATTGACTGATTGATAAAGCCAAGGGCTGAATTTCCATCTCCTGCATCTTTTCCACCCATAGTGACCTCATAACATGCCCTAGTTTTTACACAAAATGAGGGAAATTAGAATTCCTTTTTATCCTATATATAGTATGTTTATATATATATTTGTTTGTTGTCTCACCCATTAGATTGTGATTGCTTTGAGGGCAGGGACTGACTTTTACCTCTGTTTGTATCCCTAGCACTTAGTGCCGTGCCTAGTTAAAAAATGTTTATTGATCTATTTGACTATATGATCTTGGACAAGAAATTTAACTTTTTTGTGCCTTAGTTTCTTTATGTGTAAAAGGGAGATAAAATATCTGTAATATCTATCTCACACATCTCTTGGGGGATTAAATGAGATTATGAATAGAAAGTGCTTTGTTAACTATAAAGACCTATGTGAATATCCTGTGTTATTTTTGTTATTATGTTGGGTCAGGCAGCATATAGCTTCAAATGCCAAGGTAGATTGAGCTTTATTCTATAGCTATTAGGGAACAATCAGAATTTTTTAAGGGGTGTATATTATGAGGGTATTGGGGAGAGTTTAACTTGATGAAATTTATTTTTTTCATACGTTTTATTTTGATGCAAGATACTTCTCAAGAAACAACCAGATAGTTGTACATTCCTCATAGTACATTCCCTTGAAAAAAATTAGCCAAAAAAATTACTGGCTTGATTATTACTGATAATAAATGGAATTTTCTTGTTTATCTTACCAGCTGTTAGGAGATAGAATATATATTTTTATCTTTGAAAGTATATCACCGATATCATCTGTTGTATTCAACTTGAGTTCTCGTATTCTTTTTTATTTTTGCTTTTTTAAGTGTTATTTTTAATTATATCATTGCAGTCTTTGTGGACATTCTTATGGCTCTTTTGTTCACTGTCTGTCCTTTCAAATAAGGCTCTTTCCACATTTTCCTAAAGTCTTCATGATCATGATTCTTTGTAATGTACTAATATTTCATTACATTCATATGCTAAAGTTTATTCGGCCATTCCCATCATTGGGCACATAATGTTTCCTTCTTTTACCATAAATATTTAATATATTTCTCCCAAAATATTTCGTATACATCACAATTTGAATATTGTCCTACATGTGATTCCTTTCAGGAGGAAGTATGGCAGGGTAAAAATGTTGAAATCAGAGGACTTAGGTTCAGGCCTTGGCTTTTATCACTTACTACCTGTTTTACCTTGTGTACTGGTCATTGTTACCCATCATTTACATATGCATATACATATACCCCTGAAGAGCAACTAGGTTGTGCAGTGAGTAGAGCGCTGGGCCTGGAGTCAGAAACACTCATCTTCCTGAGTTCACATCTGCCTCAGACTTTTACTAGTAATGTGACCTTGGGCAAGTCACTTATCCCTGTTTGCCTCAGTTTCCTTATCTGTAAAATGAGCTGGAGAAAGAAATGGCAAACCACTCCAGTGGAGTGACTCCAGATGGGGTCAGAAAGAGTTGCACATGACTGAAAACGACTGAACAACAAAATATACCCTTGAGCATGCATATACACATATATACATATATTTGTGTATATGCGCACGCGCACACCACACACACCCTGTCTCCTCTTCAGGCTTCAGTTTTCTTATTTATAAAATGAAGACTTCATGTCCTATAAAGTTGCTGTTGTTAACCACCCTGTAATCACAGGGCATGATCCATTTAATAACTTACCTTCTGTAATTCCAAAATTTTTGCTAGGATAATTGAAACTCAGCCAACAGTGAGTTAGCATGCCTGTTTTCTCAGAGCCCCTCCATCATTGAATTTTGCCATCTCTTGCCATTTTTGCTAACTTAATGTGTATGACAGTGATACCTTAGAGTTGTTTTTTGTTTGCATGTTTAATTATTAGTGATTTTGAAATTTTCTTCTGATAGCTGTTCATAGTTTGCAGTTCTTTTAAAAATTAATCATGTCCTTTAATCACTTGTTTATCAGGCAGACTTCTGTCAGTTCCATATAGATTTTGGTCCTCAGACATATCAGATATTCAATACAGTAATTTCCCCCAATGCAGACCCTTTCTTTTTATTCTAGCTGCATTGATTTTATTTATGTAAAGGCTTTTAATTTTACAAAATAAAAACAGTCCCTTTCAAAAAAAAATACTCTCTACACAATTGGTGCTTTAGGAGGATTAATCTTAAAGTGGTATGCAGTATGGGTTGGCAGTGGGGAACTAACTGGAGATGGGAAAACTTGTTGTTAGAAGCCTCTTGTATAAGAGCCTAAACTGGGGTTCTCATTGTTGGAATGAAAAGCAAGGCATGGTTTGGAGAGACATCTTGAAAGAAAAATAGACAGGATTTTGTGACTGATTTAGTTTGGAAAAGTGAATAGAACAGGGCAGAATTCTAGATGGGTGTGAGTTTGAGCCTAGGTTTCTTGGAGAATTATCCTACTGTTAAAACAACAGCTATGTTTGTGGTGAGGTCTTTGAGGTCCTTTTCTTTTATCCCACGCAGGGCTAAACACACAATTGGTATTCAGTTTAACTTTGTTGATTTCAGAAGACAGTTTTGATGACAGGGTATAAGTTGCCTTAAAACTAGCTTTACCTCTTAGGTTTTGCTCCCTCTCAAAATTTTCCTTCCTTCCCATTTTTTTTCCTGCAGCTTTATTGTGCTCTTTCCTCTGTGTAGGTGCCCTACCCTCCTTCCCAACTGAATGTGAATTATGTTGAAAGTGAAAGTAATTTCTACCTCTGTAGGGAGTAAACTGGATATTCAGAGCTTGGAATAATGATGTTTGAGGTTAGTTCAGTTTTATAACCAAAGACCAAGCCTACTTTCTTAGTTCTAGGCTAGCCTAGCACAGATATGTGGGGTCTTGAATGAACTAATTAATGAGAAAACATTAACTGCTTACTGTGTGAGATGGCCTGTTCTAAATAAGGGGAAATATAAATACAGAAGGCATTTCCTGCCCTCAGGATTCTTATGTTCTAATTAGAGACGTCACCTTGGTGAAAAGGTGGCTAGGGACAGATGTTTTGGTCTGGAAAGTCACAGGGGATGGTGTCTAGAGTGATAGGATTAGTTGATATGACATAACCATATCCAGCTGCAAAGGTCACTTTGCCTGATTATAGTTTTCAAAACAGGAGATGTACAATGTGTGCAGGGTGGGGGATGGCCATGGTGAGGAAGCTTGTTCCTGGGGAGTTTCAGAGCCAGTCGAGATGGGGGTGGGGAGAAGTTTAGAATAACAAAGTGCTAGAGATATAAAGGGGAGGGGGAGGAAAAAGTCCTTTCAAAGAGCTTAACATCTTTTTGGAGGAATATACATAGGTACATGGACAAGTAAATACAACTTACATAGAAAGTTATTTCAACTGGGAAATCTCTGGGACAAGTGAGGGAATTGGGAAAGACTTCCAAACTTGGGAACCGTGGTTGGAGTTGATTCAAAGTGGTTTTCTTTCTGACCAGATCGAAGATGCCTAGGCTAATATTATTCGCAAGTGGAGCAAAGCAGGGAGGTAATCTTTTAGCTTGCTCATTTAGGGAAACTTCCCCACTTCAAAGGGTAAATAAAGGCCCATCATAAATTTCGCGAAGCACCTGTGGAGGGATAGGGCTTGTTTTCCCCTCTCTTATAAGGGGAAACTGAGGCTGAAGCGGCGGAGTTATGAAGCGAACTGACCTGCATCCCAGTGCCACATTCCCTGGTGACTACATTTGACTCCCCATTTCTTGCAGTGTTTCCTGGAGGGAAGCTAGCTTTCCCCTCCGGTAGTGAATTGGATTAGGATGGGGCTGGGGGATCCAGGCCACCTTTTGCAGGGAGCTGGTTGACTGTCTCGGAGCAGCCCAGCCCAGCCCAGCCCAGCCCTGCCCAGCCCTGCCCAGCCGGGATCACATGCTAAGCAGCCGCTGCCGCCACCTCCAAGCCTCCTCCTCCCCTTTCCTCTTCTTCCTCCCTCCCCTTTGTAGTGTCAGAGCCCCCAGTGACAAGCGGGTTTGGTTTACCACCGCAGTGGCGGTGGCAGCGACGGCTGCTCCCCACGTCTGGAGACTTGTGTAGGGCACCTGGCTAGCCTTACCTGTGGCTGGGGAAAGGGGGGTTTGGGGGGAGGGGTACGGGCCTTCCTTCCTCCCTCTCTCCCCTGCCATCCCTCCCTCTTTTCCGTCCTCCCTCCCCTCTTTCCAGTCGCTGCCTGCAAAAGATGGGAAGCGCTCCGGGAGTGGTGCAGCCCTTGCTTGCCCCCTCTGCCCACCCTGCATGGACCCTCCAGAAGCCGGCCCGAGGGAGAGAGGGCTGGGCTGCTCTGGGAGGGGGAAAAGGATGGGGCGCCCGGGGGCAGCCCCCAGGCCCTGCAGGGAGGCCCAGAAGCTGCCCAGGGCAGCTTCCCTGGGCTGAGTTCCTCTCCAGCTCTAGGAAGCCCAGCTGGAGGAAAGTCCCCGGACTGCCGATCTGCTCGGACCTCCTTCCCCCTCGCCCTGGAAGAAGACCCCCTTTTCGTGGGAAGCAGCTCGCTTCCGCTTTGCTTTGATGAAACACGGACAGTGTTTGTGCTGCCGACCCCACTGAGAAACAAACGCGAGCTCGCAGGCTCTGGCCGGGCCCTGGCCGGACAGATTGTAGGGAGCCGCAAACGCCCCAAGTTTCTTCCCGAAACGCCAGTGCCCTACGTCGTTTGTGAGCCATTGCTGGTGTTGGGGCGACCCACCCCCCCCTTCGGTGCTGGTTGGCCCCAGTCCCTGGAGGAGGAGGGATCCTGCTGTGACCCAGCTTGACTCGCTAGCCTAAACCTTTATTCATTTTATTGTGCTGAGTAAAAAGATATTTGCTTTGCTGACCTCCTGTTTGATTTTTGTTGTTGCTTTTATTTTTATTTTTAAAAAAAAATTACATCCCATTTGTTTCTTTTAACGCAGAAACGCTTCATTAAGGGGCTCCGACAGTACGGCAAGAACTTCTTTAGGATCCGAAAGGAGCTGCTTCCCAATAAGGAAACGGTGAGTACCAAGGGGCTCGGTCCGGGGGGGGGGGGGGGGCCCCCGGGGGGGGGGGGGGGGGGGGGGGGGGGTCCGGGCTGGAGGCGCGGGGGGCGGGGGGTCTGCCGCGGGGGGGGGGGCGGGAAGGGGGTACTTAAGGGAAATTGCTCGGCGTGCAGGAATGGGGGGAGAGGCTCAGGGCTCTGTGTTCCTTGAAGCTGGGGGGGGGGGGTGACTCGGCTCCCTAGACTGTGTGCCTCTCCTCTCCTGCTCCCTTTCACCCTTAGATTGGACTAATAAATTGTTTCCCTTAACCCTGGACTGTGTTTAGAGCAGGCCACCGAAAAAAGAGAGCTCTTGCTAGGATAATTCTTCTCCTTTTTAAAAAATCAACTTTTGACTTTATATCATAAACCTAGGCAGCAAGTGGTTTAATAAAATGAATCAATACTTATAACCTTGAAGAAAATAAAGTTGTTTTGTAATCATAAGAAGTGGCCTTTGGGAAGGAGAGGGCTAGTGAGCGTTGTGGAATTAAGATCTAATTTTAAATAAAGTCAATGCGGTAGGATAATTCACTTATATCATTGTTTAAATTTAGTAATTAGCAAAAACCTAAAACAAAACAAAGCAAATTATAAATATATGGTCATTTCTGCTGGTTATTGCTGGTTTTTCTATGAAATGTTGCCCTGGTTTGGGTAGTTCTTTTAACTCTTCAGCATCCCTGCCTGGAAAGACTGTTCTTTCCATCAGATTTTACCTTAGAATTTCACAGAGCTGGGAATCAGTTCACTTCCCATTCCTGTCAAACACTGAGTTAGCAGGGCTTTTTGGGAAATAAAAATGTTCTGTACTTCTTCAAAGTGCAGTTACATAAAGGAAATGCCAGGAGAAATCAAGCATTGTTTTCCACATCATTGCCTGCCCTCCCTCAAAGCTTGTGCAGGTGGTATCTCCTTATGGGTGAAGACCTTTCTGTGCAACCCAGGAAGGTCAGGGGTACAGGCGCTTAGTAAGATGGAGCCTCCACTCTCTTTGCCTGGACTGTCATTTTCTATGCAGTATATCAATGTCAAAATTACTAATGGCTTGATGGTTGGGGAAAAAAAAAATAACCACTTAGTGTGAGAATTTAGCCATATGAAAGTTGATTATTCTTTGATTTTTTTTAATATAGGTTTTGATTTAATTTCATTTTTCTTCCATACTTCCACATATAATGGACTTTATTTGAACATACATAGAATCTCTAAAACAGGAGGGGACTTTAGGAATTATCTAGTTCAACCCCCTCATTTATAGATAAGGAAAATGAAGCTCAGAATACCCAATTTATTACAGGTAATAAGTAGTAGAGCTAGGGCTCCAGCACACTGCCTTATTGTCAAAACAGTGACCTCACATGTGGCAGTATCAACAAAAGAATGGAGATGCTTTATTGAGGTTCAAAGCCTAGAAATGTCTGTTTTGGTAGTTAGTATTAATCAGGGGATAAATTATGAGATTGTGAAATTTTAACATTAAAAGAGACTTGTGGAGATCATATGGTTACTACATTTTACAGATGAGTGTACTGAGACCTAGAGAAGACAATGACTTATGCAGAGTTACAGGACTATTTAGTGACAGTCAAAATTAGAATGCAGATAGATCTCCTGATTTCCAGGAGGGGCTCTTTCCACCCTGCCAAATTATACTGAGTATTGCTCTTTTTTGTTTCTGAAAATACTGAGAAAAGAATGGTCCAGAAGGAAAGGGAAAAGGAAGGGGACAAGTTTTTTTGTAGCACCTCCTGTGTGCTAGGCCCTGTGCTAAGCACTTTTTACAGCTATTATCTCCTTTGGTGCTTCAACTCTTTGAGGTAGAGGTAGAGGCAGAGGCAAACAGAAGTTAAGTTACTTGCCCGGGGTCACACAGTTTGATCTGAGGCCAAATTTGAGCTCAGGTCTTCTTGACTCCAGGCTCAGCACTGTTTGCTGAAATCCCACCTGCCTCTAATCCCATGTCCAGAAGAGGTGACAAAAAGACTAGATTCTGTGGCCCTAGCTCTCATTCTGACACTGCTTCTAGCTTACAAGCTCTGTGACTTTGGGGCAAGTTATTTGACTTCCTTGTGCCTCAGTTTCCTTTTCTGTAAAATGGAAATGAAGTGCTTTGCAAATGAAGTTTTTAAAAGGTAACCTAGAATCATAACGTTCTGCAGTGCAGCGCCTTCAATTTATTTCTTTAAATCTTACCAGAACTATTGAATTGGGGCAATTGTTAATGTGGAAGGGAGTGTAAAATTTGACCTTTCTGCCATTTCCATCTGTTTGAAGTTTGAAATAACTTTTTTTTTTTTTTTGGGTGAGGCAGTTGGGGTTAAGTGACTTGCCCAGAGTCACACAGCTGGTGATTGTTGTTATGTCTGAAGCTGGATTTGAACTCAAGTCCTCCTGACTCCAGGGCAGGTGCTCTATTTGCTGCACCAACTAGCTGCCCCCAAAATAACTTTATAATGATTGAATCAGAGCCTACATGTTTGTGGTTAGTGATAGTATAAAAGAGAAGTGTCCATTAAAGTACATCGGGATCTGATTCATCAAAGTCCATGTTCTATTGGCAGGAGCTTTGTATTGGGAGCCTGCACACCTGCTGCAAAGTCCTTGTTTTGGCCTGGTGACTCTGAACAAGTCACCTAACCAAGCTGTGCCTCAGCTTCCTCATCTGTAAGATGGGGACAATACGAACCTTTGTTTGCCTGCTTGGTAAAGTTGATGTGGTTGTGCTAAGTAACCACCAAGATCCCCCTTAGGGGGACCCCCCCCCAAGCTCCTAAGTCCCTGTGTCTCTACTGTACATAGTACACTTCTGAGTGTGTATCAGATCAGACATAGCATGCACTCCATGCAAACAAAGTATTACTTCAGAATTTGAACTTGGGGTACCGCAAAATGTAGAGACAGAATGCAAAGTGTGCACAATGTGATACAGGATATATGGTATTAACTAAAATTTTAGTACCGAGATTTAGCAACAATTTCAAGAGCTGTTATTGTAGCCATTAAAAACTGGTGTTAACCTGTCTTGGTGTAAATGGGATAATCTTTGACCTAGAAGAGTTTGCTTAATTTCGCTAGGATCATAGATTTAGAGCTGGAAAAGGGCCTTAGAAGTCATATAGTACAACTTTCTCATGGTGAAACTGAGGTATCCAGACTTGGTGACGTGACTTATCTTAGGTCACACAGGTATTAAATAGTAGGACTAAAATTTAAACCCAAATCCTCTGACTCCAAACTCAGGGCACTTTCCACTGTGCCATATTACATCTTTTAGCAGTTCCCTTCTCTTGATTGATGAATGACTTAATAAATAGCTCTCCCTTCTTCCTTCCCCACTCCCTTCCCCCATTTTTATTTAGTCCTGTAGTGACTGAATGTGTACATGACAATAAGATTCATCACTGAGACCTGTCCTCTTAGTCTCTCTCAACATCCTCCTTCTTAACCAGAATTTAATAATTTTTAAAATCTCTCTGTTGTCTACATCTTTTGACCATTCCGGGTATTGCTTCAGTTTTCCTCATAGCAGCAAGCAACCTTGATATTTCCAATCTCTTCAACGGGGTATGGTTGTTGAAAAGGAGAAGCAAAGAAAAATTTGGAAGAGCTATTTCCATTAAAAAAAAAAAATTGGGGGTGGGAGGAGGAATGAGAGAGACAGAAATGTATGTACTTGGCATCCCAAAGGTCTTAGTGCAGTCTTGAGCTTCTAATACCTTATAACTGCACTAAGACTTTTGGAAGACTCTCTGTTGTTGTATAACATTGTTAGTCCCTTACAAACATTCCTGTTACATGTTACACAGAGGCAGCATAATGTGGAGAGAAGGGTGGCCCTTGGCTGGCCAGGTCATTTAACCTCTCAATGCCCCAGGTGACTTTCTTACGTCTTTAAGTTGCAAAATACTTGCTGATCTGCCCTGGTGGAGGGAATATCTTCGGAGGCGTTCCCTCTATCAATGAAATCACAGGTCTAGACTCAAAAAACCCTTCTGTAGATCTCTGAAGGATTCTGCCTTGATTTGATGAGCAGTGTGGTAAACCATAAGCATCCTGGCCTCCAGGCACCCTCTTTCTTTCTCTTTATTTGTCAGTACACTCCAGCTAATCATTCACAGCCCACAAGAGGGAGGACAAAGGTTATTTCTCTCCTGGTACAGAAGATGAAGGAAATTTGTAGGCAGTCAGCTTTGCTTGTTTAAGAACTTGATTATGAGTAAACTTCTTTTAGGAGATTACTTATTAAAGGCGCACCACTTTCTCACACTACATCTTCAGTCTCCTAGACACTTTGAACATTTCCATTCTCTTTATTAGAATCACTTCCTAATGATTTAAAATATCAGAAGGGTATAACAGACAACTGAAAAACTTGCCTTGTCAGCTGGAGGGTCAGCAGACCTATGTGCTATTCTTGTCCTTGTAGAGAACCATAGTATTTTGTGACATCTCTGTGGGCTTCAGGCATCTCCTTTGTGCACAACTGATCAGATCCTGTCAAAAGCTGGGAAATTACTTTGTTCCCCAGAGTGCCCATTCTGGCATTTTTTATCCTCAGGATGTGAAATACAGGAAGCCGTGCTGTCACATGAGCCAGGAGCTCTTCGGCCCCAGGTGTGCATGAGGCCTCAATGGTTCTTCCAAGGTTACACTACCACAAACAAAAACTCAGCCTGTGAAAAGGACTGAATTCTGTCTCCTTTTCCCTACCCATAATTTACTGAGCATGTCTCAAAATGTACTTAACTTTGTTGAGAGTTCCATGTTGGCTTTATAGAAATCTCTTCTAGTCTCTCTAAAACACTTAAGGGTATGGAGAGAAGTGCAAAGCCATTAGAAGGTCTTGAAGCTCTGGTGAGGAAGTCTCTACTGTTACCAGCTCATTTTGATGCGGGGACATCTGAGAGGTTCCTGGGGAGAATATGAATGCCCAGTTGTCTTATTCTTTTTTAGGTTTCTATATTGGTTTCATAGGAACTAAATCCTGGCTCTTCTGAGCATGGCCCCTGCTGAAATGGGAATGCTGGTCTTGATTAAGGAAAACCAACGTGGTTCTGGAGGTTTTAGTTGAATTGGTATTGTGTTAACCTCATCATACCCAAGAGAATACGTGCAAGTAAGAGCTCGTGTAAGCCGTTTAGCATTGTGGTTGTGTGTGTGTTCAGTCTTTTTCCTTATTCTTATCCTTATCCTTATCCTTATCCTTTTCTCAACAGTCTTGCTCTTGACTTCTGTCTTTCAATCGCTTATACTTTCACTTTCTCATATGTCCTCATTTATTCTCTCTCAATACATATATGAGGTAGACAAAAGCATTTAATTTGTTGTTGTTGTTGTTGTTAAATGTAGAAATCTTGGCAGAGCTTTCCAGGTTTACTTTAGTTATTGGTCTTCTCTCTCCAGACACTGCTTGGTCCAAACCACATCAGAGGCCATAGTGTTAAGTCCATTTGTGTAAATCAAAATAAATGTCCGATGATCTGGGCTTCTGAGAAGGAGATTGAGAACTACGTCCCTTGGGTTTTGTTTAAAGCTCTGCCATAGATTCACATTTGGGCTTTATATATGATTTACACAACTACTCTTGATTAGTTTACTTTCCTGCAAAAATAGGACTATGACTGTCATTTTTGGATTGTTTGCCTTGGAACATTACACAAATAACCCAAAAGAGTAGATAATCCCCAAATCATTTTTGTTTGGCTTTGGAATGCTTTACAGTTTGTCAAAAATTGGTAAAATAGATCCCATCAGCTGACAACATTCATTCATCTCCAGAAATTCCTCTGGAAACTCTAAGGTTTTCAGTATTTGGCATTTGGATTTTAAAAATAAAACAAATCTTGATTTGTGTGTAAGTTATATTCAAGTTGATCAGATTGTATGGACATTAGACAGTGGACACTCAGTGGGTTGGCATCACAGTCCTTGTCTTGGAAACAAACAAGGTTTAGAAAAAAGACAAATATCTCTGCCTTTTAGCTTATTTAGAGTAAGGCAATGTCATGAAACTAATACTCTTAGTCTCTGGGGGATGCAGGAGGAGAGAGCAGGCATGCCCTTGAACCGTCTCCTGCCCTCTGCTCTCATTTGGTTAGCACCTAGCACAGCAACACTTACGATGGGGCTGTCTGGCCTGAGATGAACTCTACTGGAAACCTCTTCTGCTTTCAGACTTAAGGAGTCTGCAGGCAGTACTTGTTCTTTCTGAAAAGCTAAATTAGTGGGTTATGAAGACATAAATCTCACTTTTATCCTGGTTTTTTTTTTCCATTGAAAATGTCTTTCTATCCCCTACCTCCTTTCTTTGCAGATGTGGGAGACTGTGAGTGTGGAACACCACAAATAATAATAAAACTTGGTTAATTTGCTGGTTGATTTTTCTGAACTGGTTTTTTTCCCCTTTTTTATTTTTATTTTTTGTTAGAAGGATGGCTCTCTGGGAGGAGAAACGGAGAGGAGAGAGAAATTGGGAAATGAAGGTGTTGCAAATATAAAATATATCAATAAAGTTTCATTTTTGAAAGTAAGAAAAATGTCTTTACTTAGCATTTGATTGTTGGATGGGACAGTTACCAAGAGCTCAGTGAAATGATAACTGTTTTTAGTGGTTTTAAATCAGGGTTAAAAGACTGCCAGGGATCTAAGATTTAAAATTTCAATTCAGGAAACAACATGAAAATCAGCCACCTGTGTTTTAGTCATATTTCTGGGAATGTAGTTTCTGAAATATGTACCTAACTACTTAATATGCATTGTTCTTTTCTTTAGGCAAAATAACTCTTTCAGGCAGCAAATTTCCTTAGTAAAAAATGAATTCTGTTGGGAAAGAACCCAGGGACTAACTAAGCCAAGTTCTGTTAATATTGGGAGGCAGGATGACTCCAGTATGAGGTTGCAGCATACAGTTTTATATAGCTTCATGTTGTGGTCTTAGATAAACAGTCTTAATTCTGGCTTCAGTAACGCTTAATCTCATGTTACCTAATCTACAGTATGGGATTCCTGAACAGGTGGGTGATTTGAAGAGATGATGTCTTATATCAGTGGCATAGCATGGAGAAGGTCTCAGACCTCTCCGGCCAAAACTGCCTGCGGCTCTGCTGAGCAGTCCAGCACACTCAGAAGCAAAGTCCAGTGGATTCTTTCTTTCCCGTTACCCTGTTGATATAAATTGTCATGAGCAGCAGTGGAGTTTCTTAACATAACTTCTTCTTTTCCTTGGCCCCCAGTGTTTTGGTTTCACATTAAAATCACCACTGTCATCTTGAACTCTGACCTGGAGGCTTCATATGTAACTTATACCAGGATAAACACTGTCTTGCTTTCTTTAAAGAAACATTTTATTTTGAATGATGATCTTCCCCTAAATGAGGTCATGGTAATGGCTGCAGCAGCCATGATAACTGACATTTTCATAGTGTTTTAAAGGGTGCAAAGTGCTTTACATATATGTAGTTTCATCTGATTTTTCAGAATCATAGATTTAGAGGTCAAAGGAACTTCAGAGGCCTTCCCCTTCATTTTATACATGAGGAAACTGTGAGGTTAAGTGATTTTCCCAGAATCATATGGATGATCAGCGTGAGAGGTGGAATTTGAACCCAGGTCTTCTGACTCCAGTCCATGATTTTATTAGCCACTCATAACAACCCTATGAGTTGGGTACTTTAGATAGCAACCACCGAGGCTCAGATATGTCATATGACTTGCTGGGCTGATTTGAAATCAGAAGGCTTTGGTTACATGTTACCTATGTCATCTGGAACTTAGGAAACAGATTTAATTTAGGTTTAATTCTCTAACAGGTCTTAGAAGTAATGGAGTTGAAGCCACTCATTTTGCAGATGAGGAACCTGGGTCCCAAAAGGAGGTAGTGACTGACCTAAGGTGACGACTGACAGAGTTGGGATTTAGGCCAAGTATTTCCAATTATGGATCCTGGGCACTTTCCATCATCCCATGCAGCCTTCACTTCCTTTTCTGACCCTTTTTCTTTACCTGTAAAGTGAGAGAATTGGATTGGATGATGTGTGCACTCTCCACCTCTAAATCTGATCTGTCCCATTACCTGCAGTCTTGTGTTGGTTCCATTTGGAGAAACTGTATGAGCACTTTAAGAGGCTGTCGGGTTGAGGGAGGGGCAGGGAAGGAGGAGGGAGAGGGAGAAGGCCTTTATACCTTTTATTTTCCTTAATAATTTGGTCCAGCATTGGTACAGACAGAGCTGAAATTTTCCATTAGAAATACAAATGGCTGCCAACATAAACAGCAAGGACAGCTGTCCTGTAGCCATCACAGCGCAGAAGGCTTATTTTTGTTCAGCACAGGAACTAGACTTCAGTCTATTAAGTCTGAGGGCCTAAAACCCATTTTTGGATACCCCAAAGGATCATCTACTGGCCTACAGTCCGGTTGGAAGCAAGGACACCGGAGTGGGGGGGAAGAGATCGTTTTGTTTCTTTCTTTTGCACAGTAAGCCCAACTGGGCAATTTTCATAACAGAAATACTTAGTGTGGGTGTTGGGAGAGGCTGCACCTGGTTTTTATTTACAACTTTATAGCTTGTTTAGTTGACAGGGCCTCACTATCTGATCTCCTAAAAACCTTATACCCACTCAGAACATCACGGACTTTCTTTGTGTATCAGAAATAGTGTAGCTGAGAAAGTCATTTCCTTTTATGGAATGCTGAACCTGTAGAAACTATACTCAAATGAAAAACACCATGAACTGTTTAAGTAGCATTGAGCATAAAGCCATTTCCAAGGAAGGAGCTATTTATTTACTGTTGGTCTTCAACAACCTGTGTTCCTAATGGTTTGACTGGATTGTGGATACCCATATTACTTGTAGATGGAGACATTCATGGCTGTTAGGCCTGTGCAGACTGCCTCTTTATGGGGTAGTAAAACAAATGGAAGGGTTGAAATGGTCTTTAAAAAGACTTATAAGTTGTGATTACTTACATGCTATCCAGTATATTTATCCACTCAGTGCTCAGTCAACATTTTATATTTTAACTAAGTGATTTTCAACTTTTTAAACTCCATAAACTATTTCTACTTTCAAGTGTTAATAAGTTCCTTAGAAATAAACACACATGTAAGACTAAAATATTACTCTTAAAGGATATATGTGTGTGTGTGCACATTTTTTAAGGAACTTAGCTTTAAAAAAATTTTTTGCCTAAGATTCTCCAAGCAAAATTTCATACATATTTAAGTGCTAGGAAAGGTACAAAAATAAAAAAGGCTTGCTTGTATCTTGATCCTTGGGTAATTAGTATTTTATCTGAAATGATGGCACTCACTAATTTTGTTGAGTGAGTCACAAATTGCTGTGGCTTAGGTGGTTTTGGGTTTGTTTTTTTAAACTTCTCTGACCTAGTTTTCTAATAGTCACCATGCTCTTGTGACCTCAAAAGAAGCCCCTGCCTCTTACAGGTAGCCAGAGGAGTCCCAACTCTCCTAGGGCAAAGACATCGAGTAGCCCCACTGTGTCCAGTTTTCTAATAGTTTATTTCTCCTCTCAGTTTTCTTATTCCCTGGAGGCCCTTGTCATTTCTCTCAACTTTGGCAATATGTTGCCAATCTGACATGCTACTACTCTAGGGATCAAGGTTATGGCTTTGTGGTCTCCAAAACACCAGTATTGTCATAGAAAGGAACTGCAAACCACCTGTTTATATTCTACTTTTGATTATTTTCTGGATGCAAATTGTCTTGTCATTTATATTCTCTATATAAAGAAATCTCTATAAAAGATACATATATACACACATATAAAAGATACATATATACATACATATAAAAGATACATATGTGTGTGTATAAAAATATATATGTGTGTGTGTATATATATATATATATATATACACATATACATATATATAAAGTTAGATTTGCCATGAATTGAGCTAGTCCATTTCAATTTATTTGTGTGATAGCTGCCATATAAGAATTTAACTTTAGTCATATTCTTTGGGTTCAGGTCCCTGCCATTTTAATCCATGTTCCTGGTTAACATGGGGTCCTTGTCTTGTATGTCTTTGAATTTCCAGTAGTATCTTGTTTTGTGGGTATTATGACAATGACTGCAGTTTAACAGTGAGATACTTAATCTTTCCAAGACCAATTCCTTATCCCTAAAGTGAATGTGATGTCTAACCTAGAAATACCATCAGTATAAAGTGAGATAATGCCTGTAAAAACATTTTGCAAATTGGTATATGAAAGTAATGGTGGGAAACGGGAAATGGCATTGTATGTGTAATTAGGAGCCCTGTGGATGGGCTCGGATCCCTTGGTTTTCAAGGCGATTCTCTGCCCTAGGTTTTTGTTTGTTTGTTTGTGTTTTGTTTTTGTTTTTTGTTTTTTGTTTTTCCTTTTGTGAGTTTATTCTCTTTTCTGTAACTTAATCTGCTAAAATGATGCTTTTTGAAAGCATTTGACCTTTGAAAGCATTGACTGCCTATGCCATAGGCTGCTTGCTTGAATAATTGAGAAAAAAACCTCATTAGCTATAGTGTCCAGAAAAAGAACTAGGGCCTGGGTGCATGGTACCAGCACTGGACTTTCCTGTTCTTTTTTATTGTGGCCAGTAAATCAGGTACATCTTTTGTGCCACAGTTCTGTCTTCTGGGTTACTTATAAGATTGAGATCCATTGTTTATTTTTATCAGCAGGTTTAGTGAGCTAACTGAGGATGACATATTGTTATCAACAACAGGGAGCCATTAGCCAATTGCAGCTTGTTTTCAGAATGACCAGTGAAGCAAATCTTTAGTATAAAAGATGCACACTGGAGATGTGAGCTAAGGGAATCATCTAAAGGATTTGGTCTTACACCCCTCTTATGTTCTCAGTGGATCTGGCAATATTCACATGACCATTTGCAGTTTTCCTCCCTTTTCCATCTGTCAGAAATTCACCCTGTTATGCTGTTTTATTATCTTGGTAATGCATTCTCTGGAATTGTCTGCATGGTTGGAAAGAAGCTCCAGTGAAGAAATCTTGGATGTTTGAGGTGTCTTGCTGTGGTGGTTTGATGTGGTGGTTCTGAGTTTCCCCAGAAGGAAAGGTCCTGAGGATACTTACATTTTTAACAAGTGTCCATTCTAATGTCTAACCTTTTCCCTCATATAACATTTGGAAAAAACTGGCTCAGCAACGATAAGTTGCCTTCTGCTTTTCTGTTGCATGAAGTAATTATTACTTAATGATCTTGTATTTCTTAGTGTAAGAGGATTTTATGGGAGTGTAGTATAAGCACCTGCCTTTTCTTTGGGGGTTTGTGAATTATTGACTTAGGTACTTTCTTCCTTTGGCAAAGATCAGATTAGATTATCTTTCATCCAGGGAGTAGGAATGCCTACATCTTCATGCGCATTCCAGAACTGTGGTGTTCAAAAGGCTTTGATTGATTCATTTCAGAGGTTGATGAAATATTTTTGTTTGGAATAGTATTTTGAAATTTGGAAGAGAAATAATTTAGCTTTGAGGACCAGAGACAGGCCTCCTTCATTTCTTGGTTCTGAAGCCCATCAAAATTCTATACATAGCCAAAACAAAGTGAATCAGAGATTTGAATGAAGTTGGGGTGGTGCAAATAGATAATCTAGAGAATCAGGTTGTAAAAGTTAACTTCTGCCTGAATTTTCCAGATTGGATTTTAATGAATCTGACAAAACAAAGTGAGGTTTTCCTCTTCTTCGAAAGAGGAAATAATAAACTCACCTGCTAACCCAGGAAAGCAGTCCCCTTCTCTTCCCTATGCCAGACTTGTTCTTATAGATTATGATATGGTAACACAGAGACAGTATAGGATGTACTAGAAAATAGCTCCTCTGAATTCCATGGACAAATGGTGATTCCGTTTGCATTTGGTTTCTATTTTATAAAAGAGGAGCAGAAATCCAGTTGGCAAATAGTAATATCAGCTCATTAGTCCAGTTTGTTTATTTTGGACCCTTAACTTGAAAATAAAGAGGGAGCATGATATAGTGGAAGGAGTGCAGGAAGTTAGACAATCTCAGGCTATTTCTCCTCTCCTATCTGCAATATTTACTTAACAGTATGATTATGAGCAAGTCATTAAAATTTTCTGAGCCTCAGTTTTCTCATATGAAAAATTGGGGGGATTCATACTAGTTTGTACTTCCTGCTTGAATGGTTATTGGGAGGAAAGTCCACACTCAGTGTCCCCAGTCCCTGTTTTGTGGAAGTGAACTCTGAAGCATTAGAAATGTGAGCTCTGACTACTGAAGTTTATAAATTTCTTTGACAGCATACTTAGGATCTTGGTTGTTAAGTTTGACTAGTGTAGTACAAGCTATATAGAGAGTATTTACACTTTTTGTCTGTATCTTGGAAATCATTCATTGAGTTAGCCTGTCTAGCTCACTTGACCAGAGTGTGGGTGGCACTAATTTCAAATTCATTCTCAAGTATCAAACCACATCTGTGCTCAACAACATGGCAGATTCTAGAAGCAAAAAATGGCATAGTGCTACCAAGGCAACTGAGTAATAAAACTACAGTAGTATTGTCTCATTAGTTCAATAAACATTCACTAAGTGCCAACTCTGTGCAACGAACTGTTCAGCCTCTTCTGGTTCTGTTGGTTGTTTTAGACTGTATGCATTGAACTGGCCAAGTGCATGGCCAAGAAAGGAACCCAGTAGACCATATTTCCTTTGTAACTGAATTGCTGCCCTCAAGGAACCCAATCTATTTGTAGAAATTAAACTATTGTAAAATATACAAGAAAGTAAAAGTATATGCTCAACAGTTGTGTGGTGTAGAAAAGTCAGAGGACCTGGAAGTCAGTGAAGGCAGAATGTCATAGAAAAAGTGAAATTTGAGCTAGGCTTTTAAAGATAGTCGGAATTTTAGTAGAGCTGGGCATTTTAGGCTATAGCAGGGATTCTTAATCATTTTTGCATTATAGAACCCTTTGGCAGTTTGGAAAAGCCAATATATATGTATATTTTTTAAGTTCACAGACCCCAGGTTTAGAACCCCTAGACTAGAGAGACAATATGAGCCAGGCTACAGGAAGCAAAAGTGTATGTCTCTGGAATTATGGTTGAAATAGCTATCCTACTTTTTTTTTAACATGATCAGTTCAGGAATTTGTTTTGATAGTTAAAATTTTTTTAATTAAACTTTAAAAAGTGAGCCAAAGAAGGGAAGGCAGTTCATAAGGAAACATAGCCAAGCTTTGAAAGTGACACGTGGAATTTGTTATGTACTTTTAGAAAAGTAAACTGTACCTGAGATTTGTGATTTCACACAATAAAGCAGGAGCATCACCAGGAACATTAAGGCTACAGAGATGTCACCTCTTGCATAATCACTGATCTTTATCACAGGTCAGGGTCATCTGTATTAAGGTAGTTAAGATACCACTGAGTTCTCTGTGTCCTGTCCAGATGCTCCCCCTTTCTATCAGGTCCTGAGGTCTGCCCACGTGAGCCAGGTCAGGGGTGCTGCCACTTCTGTCCCCAAAGAGAGAGTTAGAGTTTACAATTCCAGAATGAGGGTGGAAAATGTCTCACCTTTTAAAATTTTTAAACTGACATGGCCCCCTCACAAGTGGATTCTGTTTGTCCATAGTCCATATTTGGGAAAGATTGGTAGCATCCCAAGGGCTGAGCACTGTTCTCAGAAGTGTCTCTCCCATTAGACTGGGGGTTCCCTGAGAATGGGGACTGTTCTTGCCTTTCTTTGTATCCTCAGCATCTTAGCACAGTGCCTGGCACACTGTAAGCACTTACTGCTTGTTGACCTGACATAACTTTCTTGTTCTAAGGCCACTCCCCTATCCATTGTGCTAGCAGCCTGCCTCTGGTATGTTAATAGTGTGAGTAGTTATAATCATCTATGCACAGACAATATGATAGCAATATGAAAGATGTATCAGAAACTGGGCTAATAATCACTATCTTGTTTAAAAAAAAAAGGCCTTTCCTAAAAAGAATAATGCCAATGTTCCATACTTGTCCATGCTTCGTTTGTGGAATCTTACTTTGTTCTTTTATTGAGCAGACATTGATTTGAATACCTACTTTGTACATTGCACTATGCTAGTCACTGAAGGAGATATAAAAGTGAATGAAATGGAGACCCTGTCCCCAGGGAACCTAGCAGTCTAGTTTAAAAGAGATAAGACCATACACAAATTAGTAAAAAATTAAAATGTAAGTATATAAGAAGACAATGACATGCTTTGAGGTCACGTGAGGTGGAAATCACCTCCAATCACTTGTGCCTCTTTGGTGCCACGTACTCAGCCTAGGCACATAGCATTTTAAGATAAAGCACGTAGGACAACTGGTGCAACAGTAGCATCCAAGGTTGACTATCCCAGCACCTGAAGTGGAACTGAGCAGATTGCTAGTGGCTAGACTATCCTCTTATTTTTTTGTCCAGGACACGACCATGCAGGAAATAAAACGTTCATTCTTTGTGGAACAGACCATTGGCTTTAATTGCCAGTTCCTAAACCAAACTCTCCCCAGGAATAATATCCACACTATCTTGGCACTTAATTAGTGCCCAATTCCATTATTTCTATACATTTCTGTAACTATGGTCGAGATTAAAATCATAATAATTTAGTATGTGGATGTCTTCATTTGTGCTTAGAGCTTCAGCTTCAAACCAGTTGTTTTAAGCTAAATTTGTTTTTCTCTTAAACAGACTCAGCAAATATGTAGCACTTAAAAGAGGGATCAGTGGATTTTATCATGAGAGTAATATAGTGGGATGTGTACATTTCCAAGGTCAGATAGCTACTTTAAACTCTGTCCCTCGGAGCACTCCCCCAAAACACCCATTAATAGAACGGTTGCTGTGTTAGGTCTGTGGTCCCACTTTCTACCACCAGCACTCCCTACCAGAGATAGTAATTGGTGAATTAATTGGGGTGTTGACCCAGGTCTGTGCTCTATCTAGCACTTCCCTTAGGAATAAACATGAGTGGGGGCAGAGCAGGTTACAGACCCCAACTGGTGCTGGTGCTCTGGACACAAACAATGTTAGCTTATCTTTGCAGTTTTCTAATCTAGGCCTCCCTCTGCTGGTTCTATAACAGCTGAATTACTCCTCAGAAATGTGTCCTGTGTTTGTTACACATTCAAACCTCTGTTTCCCTAGCTTTCCTTATGTCCCAGTGCAGAAGCAATTGAGATATCCCTTGGTGCTGGAATATCATTTTCAGATACTGAGAAAGGATACGGCTAAAATGTGTTCCAAGAGGGTGACATTGTGTCTTATCTCAGTCTTTGTGTCTCCCCCAACACCTAGCACAGTTATCTACCACAGTAACCATTTAATAAATGTTTGTTGAATTAAAGCAGTGGAAAAATATGTCACAAATTGTGTCATTGCCCCTTTAGCTCCTCTTCCCAGTTGACTTTTCTGTTTTATTTTGTGCCCACTTAGGGTTCCTTTTCCCCCAGCTCACAGCAGGAATGGAATCATCATATATAATGTGTCTAACCTCTAAACCAGCAAGAAAATGCTTGGCTCATAATAAAATGAGAAATTATTTTCCTCTTCTATTTTGAAAAGTCCTTCCTTTTAATATGGAGACTATTTGTGCCCTAAAGCATGTTCCAAGTAAGCATTTGTACATCCCAGAGGAACTTTTGATTTACTTTCCCAACTGTGCCTTTCTTTCTCCTTTAATGATCTGTGAAGCTCTGAGACTTCAGAACAGAACAGTAGTCATGTTTAAAAACCACTCTGCATAAAAGTTCTAACTCTTTCCACATGCTGAGTTTTTTGACTTCCTGAAAGGCTGACCTCCCACAAATTTTGGTTGTGCCATAAGATATCCTCAGCTAGGGCCTTGATAATGCTATTGTCAAATCTCTTTTTCTTAGAAAAATTGCAATGAAAATTCTGGGCTCTTGGCCAGAGTATGGATTGTGATACAGTAAAACTTGTTTCTCTTGTTCTTTGTTACTATTCAGGGTTTGATTAGGTTTGTTTCCCGTAAGCCTAATTTTGTTCTCCATTTTTGTGACTTTAAAGGTAAACCTTGCCAAAGCTTCTTCATACAAACTGCTCCATTTTTTTAGATCCCACTGTGCTTTACCTTTTCCAGTAGGGAGAGGAAGCTGAGAAGATGCACAAACTTAACTCATTTTCTACACCCTTGTACTCTTGCTTTTCTTGTTGTCTTTCATAGGATCATAGACCTAGAGTTGTAAGAACCCTTCAAGGCTATCTAGTCCAAACCTCCTGATGTTAGAAGCCTAAGAAGGTTGAGCAACTTGCCAAAGATGGGGTCAGAGGCAGGGTTTTAGGCCAAGACCTAGAACTACAGAGCTGGTGCCCTTTTCACTGTGCCAAAGCTACCTGGGGTGGGGGTGGGGGTGGGGGGTGGGAGGAGGGCAGAAACAAAGTATATGGAACTTTAAAATTTTTTTTAGAGTGATCTGCTATACTTTCTAGTAGGGCAGCTAAGATTGCCGTCATACTCCTTCTGGCGTCTCTGTATATGCAGAAGGTTTGGATGTAGGGTCACAGGTACAGAAAGGTTAAGCACTTTACCCATAGTGACTTACTTCCTGTCACTGACTCCCTGTCATGATGGTAACCATCAAGCAATATTCTCACCCTTAGGCTTGTCAGATAGGTCTGGGATGAGTATTACATTTTGGAGAGAGGATGCAAGTCTTAAAAATAAAATAGAAATTTCAAAATTCATGTTTGGGTCCCTCTACAAAGTTATGGCTGTTCAGTGTATAATAATAGCTCCCATTCATGTAGCACCATAAAGTGTTAGAGATGTGCTATTCTTTAACACAACCCCATGGAGTTGGTAATATACATTATTATCTACATAGCTAGTAAGTGTCAAGTGTTTAGTCTGAGGCTGGATTTGAGCTCAGGTCCTCCTGACTTCAGGGCCGGTGCTCTATCCACTGTACCACCTAGCTGCTCCTTGGCACACTACATATTACTTTACATTTACATGGACATCAGGCTTTACAGGTCTAGCCCCTTTAATAGACATGATCCCATTTGACCCTCATGTTGAGTGGAATAGAGGAGAAGCAGCAATGGATTTGTGATTGAGGACCTAGGTTCTGATACTAGCTCTGCCAGTCATGCAGAATAAGAGGATTGTACTACATGATTTCCAAATCTCTGGTCTCTGAATATTCTCATGTAATATAACTAGTCCATGTAACTTAATTGAACCCACAGATGGTCGTACCTGTGGATTCTTTCTGTCTGTTAGTGAAGAGTGCTGTTTCCTCATATTTTTCATTGTCAGGGATCCCAGGATCATGTCGTGGCTCTAGCCATTTTAACAAAAAGGCTGCTACTGCTTTTACATTAAGTGATATGGACAACCAGGAAATCAGGGTTTTGGTTCTGAGCCACTGTTACTTTGAGCAAGATGAGGCATTTTTTCTCTGCAGAGGACCAGGCAATGGCCTGCAGAAAGAACTCCATCACTGTCAAGGTGCCTTGTGCCAGCTGGCTGGGCCACAAGCATATGGTGACCTGTACATCATGTTGTATGCTTCTGCAGGCTGCATTACTTCACTTAGGCCATTTTTATGATGACATGAGGACAGATTCCAACATCTAAAGCTTTTCCATCTTCTAAATTCTGTCTTGTTTTTATTGATTTAACAATTCTGGTGTTTATAATTCTTGACCATCTGATACAGTGTATTCTTACTCAGTTTTCAAATATGTAGAGATAGTGGTAGTTTCCATAAAACACATTTTTCTTCTCTCCCAATTTGAGCTTTTTACAAAAAATGTATAGGATGCAACTTGGTAAGTATTTTGTTCTTTAGCATAGAGTAATGGAACAAATATTATCCCCAGCTGTTGATAGACAGTAGCAACCTTTAATATAGAACATATGTTGGTAATTTTAAGGTTAGGTCATTAGTGTACACATTTATACCTTGATTCCCTGATTCATCACAAGGCTGAATGATTCATCCAGACCCATAATTACCACAGTTAAAACTCTATAGTCTTTTGATCATTGTCTCCAAGGCCACGCCTCTTTGTTCTGATGCAGATTAAATATGTGTTTTGGTGGGTAGTTACCTAACACATTTAATAAATGGGGAAGTGATGTAGTTACATCAACAATTAGCAAGTAGGGACTGGGCTGGATGTACTTACTAATAGTTCTAGTGCCAAATCTTTGTGTGTCTTTAGTAAATCATGGGGTTGTAGTAAGTATCCTGGTTTCCTTGTTTCTCAAATGGCAAGAGCTGCTTAAAATATTTTTTTAAAATAGATTGTTCTTTATTTTGTTAAGTATTTCCAAATTACACGTAAAATTTTTTAACAATCATTTTTTTTTTAAATTTGAGGTCTAAATTCTCTCCCTTTTTCCTGCGCGTCCTCACTTCTTGAGAAGGCAAGTGATTTGATATTCATTATACATGTGGCATCATGCAAAGCATAGTTCCATATTACGTGTTCCAAAAGAAGACATAGGCTGGAAAAAAAAATAATGCTTCAGTCTACAGCCAGAGTTCCCCATTCTTTCCCTGGAGGGGGATAGCATTTTTCGTCGTGGGTCCTTTGGAATTGTCTTGGATTGTTGTCTTGATCAGAGTAGCTAAGCTATTCACAGTTGATCATCCTTTATGTAAAAGATTGAATGGACACAAATGATTTTGCTGACTAAGTAAAATATATCCCAATATGTACCACTAACTCTGCAAGTAAAATCTAATACCACAAAGTATTGGTTTTATGGACACGAGCTCAAATAGAAAACTACAGGCCAACCCAATATAACACTGCCAGTCATTTCTGAGAAAACAGCACTTACAGGAGGCAGTTAATTCTTAGGGCCCAATGTTACAGTCAAGCAATGCTCAGAGAAGCCTTGAAGTGGATTTGATTCTTTTGTACTAATGGTAATTAATTGTAAAAAGATCTTTAGAATGGAATATGCCTGTACTTGTAATCATTGATTGGCTACTATATACAAGTTGATACAGGGAATACAAAGAAACATCCCCTTGTCTATTAGGAGCTTAACACTTACTTATCTGGGGAGACATCCCACAGATGTATAATATAAAAATAAGACTTAAATTCTTCAAGTATCTATGATATTGTTTAATAGGGTACATCCTCTCAAATGACCCAGATATTTTTAAAGGTCTGAACTTAGACACCAAATAAAATGAGCATTTTCATATACAAAGTAGAATTTTAAAAAGAATGTAAACGAAGCTGTGAATCTATTATATATAACTTGATTTTCTTTTTAAATATATAATAAATTCAACATGGAACTTAGACAAGTTTTGTGTTTCCTTTTGACTTTCCTTTTTCTTTTCTGTACATTTTTTAAAAATTCTTCATTTAACCTCTTTTATTTTTCTTTCTTTTCTGGTCAGTCTTCCTCCCTCCCCAACAAAGTCCTTGCATCAGATATGCATTCAAGCAAAATAAAACCCCACATTGTACATGTCCAAAAATGCATATCTCATTTCTGTGCCTTGAGTCCATCACATCTCTCTCAGGCTTCATCATCATCATTCCTCTGGAATTGTGTTTGATCATGACATTGATTAGATCAGTTGACACAGATTGAAGTCCCTCTACTTTTTTTAGATGGTCTTGGAGAAATACTACAGCCAAAAATTTCATCATCCTCAAGCTTGTAATGAGTCACTTCATACTCAGCAGTCTTGCTGCCCCATCATTGGGCCCATGCTTGAAGTCTTTGTAGTTTTGTAGGATGTGTCAGAACTTGTACTGTGTAAGCTTCATGGACCCAGGGTCACCACTGTACCCTGGTGTGGACTCTGTAGAGGACTTTAGTGGAGGAGAAATAATAAGATTTAAATACTAATTCAGTGCAACAGAAGAAAGAACACAAGGCAGTAAATGATTCATATCTAAACTATCTTTTTTTTTTTTTTTTTTTTTTTTTTTTTTTTTTTTTTTTTTGGTGAGGCAATTGCCCAAGGTCACACAGCTAGTAAGTGTCAAGTGTCTGAGGCTGGATTTGAACTCAAGTCCTCTTGACTCCAAGGCTGGAGTTCTATCTCCACTGCGCCTAAATTATCTTTTTACTTCCTGGGTCACATGCAACAAGTTGGAATACTAGGTGTTTTCTCTTCTCCTCGTGACTTCTGAAAACTAAAATGGGGATTATGCACAACAGATAAATCTGTTTCAGCTACTCCATGGTCTAGGACACCCAAGAACCCAAGAAAGGTAATATGTCAATGAACTAATAGCACAGAAGGCATTTAATAGTCCCTAGTCCCTAATGTGCTCACTCAGCATTCCCTTCCCCACTGCCGACCACTCACCTCTCTGGGCAGCTGCTGACCTTACAGGTTTGCCAGAGGGCTCAGCTCTGATCTACTGCATACACTCTCTGAGTGCCCAGGGAACACAAAGGGTGCAGAAGCTTTCTCAGGCCAGGTCAGCCGAACTCTTGTAGCACAGTGGAGTTCAATCAGTAAACAGAAGAACAGATGGAGCTAGGCCGTGATCCAAAATGGCTTTCTGCTGAGCCTGAGGGAAAGAGCCCAGCATTCAGTTTGGATCAGTCCCCCCAAGAAGTCATTTGGGGCAGATAAGGTTAGAAAGGTAGGTTGGGGCTGAGCTGTAGAGAGCCTTGTCTTTGTGAAGAGCCTTGGAGCAAGGCAGTAGGGCTACCAGGTATAAAGTCAGTGAATAAACATAAGTGCCTACTGTGTGCCAAGCACGCTGTTAAGGGCTGGGGATACAAAAAGAGACAAATGACAGTCCCTTTCTTCAAGGGGCTCACAATCCAATGGAGGGAGACACCAAGCAAACAAATGTGTACAAACAAGCTACGTACAAGATAAATAGGAAATAATTAAGAGAAGAAAGGCATGAGGCTTTCTGTAGAAGACGAGATTTTAGTTGGAACATGAAGAAAGCCAGGAGGTGGAGATGAGGGAGAGCCTTCCAGACATGGGGATTGACCTTAGAAAATGCCCAGAGCCACGATGGAGTGTTTTGTTTGAGGAACTGCAGGGAGGCTGATGTCATTGGACCAAAGAAATAAATAAAGCTATTGTGTGATAGCACAGATAGGATTTTATAAGTACTTGGACCAAGATAGTGGAGAGAAAGGGGGAAAAAAAAAACACAGGGTCTTGTGATTGAGGAATCAAGGAAAGGAGTTAGCCTTAACTCCTGAGGTGAGTGTTGGTACCTTTAACAGAAATAGGGAGAGCAGGAGGAAAAGCAAGTTTTGTAGCTTAGTTTTAGAATGTTGACTTTTTTACACGTTTTCAGATTTTGAAATTTCACTTTAATCAAATATCTCTCAGATAAGTTGATTAAGCACTTACTATGTGTCAGGTACTGTCCTAGTATTATGAAAAAAGACAGTCCTTGCCCTGGAGGAGCTTACATTCTAATGAAGACTACACATTTTCTGAAAACTGAGAAGCCCAGTGGGGAGAGAATCGGGCAGGCAGAAGGTTGACAGAGAGGCCTGAGCAGAGCCTGGAGAGATATAAAGGCATGGCTGTCCTAGATGTTCTCCTTCAAATGGGAGGTTTCTGAGAGGTACTTGACAATAAGAAGGGGACACAGGGGCAAATAATACTTCCAGTGTGAGAAATCTAGGGGCAGAGTGAACTTTCTGGATGAGGAGCTTTCTTTGGCCAGATGTTTGTCCTTTGTTTTTGAAGAGGACCAGTGACGTCAGGAAGGTGATGTCCTGACTTGCTAGTGTGTTGGATTTAAGTGAGTGAGGGCTGTGCAAAGTCATCAGCCTCACTGTCTCCTCCAGAGCCATCTGGGTCCAGTGGCAGGAGATGGCCCCATGCAAGCTAAGGGCCTCCCCAGGTCTCAGTTTGTCTGAGGCAACACTCATTTTATGATTAAGGCTAGGTAGGAAATGAGATAGAAAAAAAATGGCCTCTTTTACCTACTCAAAAAAAATCCACAATCAGTCTGGGAGAGGAATACCATCAGGCTTCCTGTCCAGAACAGAAACTATTGCTATTTACACTGACTCTGAGCCAATGAAACCCAAACAATGACCAGCTAAGGCTTGGGTCGGGGCTCATTACTGGCCAATCGCTGAGAGCCAGAGTGATTTGGGGCATAGTGAAGTAGCTCCATTTGAATCCCAATAGGTTTTGTCAAAGCCTGGTTTCTCTGTGTGCTAGTTCAAGAAATTTGTATTCCTTTGGGCAGAGCACCCACATGAAAGTGTATGATTCCCCATGGGGGCGGGGGAGGTGGGGAGGGAGAGGAAGGGATAGAAAACATGCTGAGGGTCAGGAGTGGATCCTGGGAAGGAATGAAGTATTAGGGAAGGTTTGTGTCTTAACTTTTCATATCCTCCTTCATTGCAGGCAGTAGAGCTCCCTTGCTAGACTTGGCCATCACTGACTGTATCTAATCTAATCACAGACATGGATATTTAGCATTTTTGAGTTCTGATGCTAGTTTTAATCTTACCCTATATTTTGAATGTTTCCTTATATGTAAAATGGGAATAAACTTTGCTACATGAACCAAGGGTGAAGAGAAAGCTACTGTATCAATTCCGGTTATTATTAGCCTTGTTTCTAGGTAATTTGAGTTTAGTTTTGACCCTTTCAGGGGTACTTACTGAAAGAAACAATGGGAGATACTTCATACATTTAAAATTAAATTGCATTTATTTGTTGCTCAGTATATACATTGTTACCCAAAGTTGAAAGGAAGCAAGGTGCTTTTAGTTGCAGCTGAGCAGTTCTTAGGACATTGTTTCTTTTCCTCTATTGGTCGTGAATTTTTCTAGGTCAGATAAGGAAAACTTGAAAAGTAGGAGGCGGCTCCTTATTTCTATTCTGGATCTTCTGAGGTTCACTCTCCCCTAGTGCTGTTTCTCATACTTACCCCTCAGAGTCCAAGCAATGTATGTTGCTCCATAAAATTGCTTCTTTATTAGTTTTGGACATTTGTTTGATAACACAATGCCAGATTCAGATTTCATGGCAGCTACAATTCAAGTGTATACCTAGTCTTAAAAAAAGTATCAATTTGTAAGTGGCACCAAAACTGATTGGCAGTGCTGGAATCCCTTTGGAAAGGAGCCAAGGATGAAGCCAAAGCCCTTTTTGTAAGGGCTCCAGCCCTGTAGCCCTTTCCAGAGGCTGTCTCCCCAGCCCCTTCCGGTTATCTGTAGAACTGCATCTCCTAGAATTTCTGTTTGGTCTTATTGAAATGCCCTTGAAGGACAACAGGTTAAAAAAAAACAAACAACTTGCTCCCAAGGGATTGTGTCTGCTCAGGTGTTTTCCTGCTTCCTGTTAATTATTAATGTTAACATTACTTGAAGGCATTTGACTGGAGGCATTTGCTAAATTGCTCCTGCGGATCCTCTGGGTTTCTCTAATCAAGATAGAAATACATAATAATATGTGGTCAAAAGTCTGTATAAGTCCAGGCTTATTTGAATGTGTTTATATTAATACCAGATACTTAAAAAAAGAAATACTAGATACTATAAGTCTTATCAAATTAGAAATCTGGCAGTCTGTTAATTAGGTTTATTAATTAGCTAACTGTTCTCCTTAAGAAACTTTTAATGGTTTGTGTTCCCAGTTCCTTGACCTTTGACTGCTATTCTCCATAAAACACTTTATTATATGTGGTAAACCTCAGGAACCTTACCTCCAGTGAATTCCATTATATTCACTTATTTAAGATCTCCTAAAAATTTGGAAATCCAAAAGTTTTACATTTACTTGAGAGAATTAAAGAAATGTCATCTACAAAAAAATCTGATGTGTATCCTGACAACATCCCTTTTGAAGCTGTATGTAAAAATACTGCTTTTGCGGAGTCACCGTTCCTCTTCCCTCCATCCTCACCTTGTTCTCCCTCAAACCTCCCCCCACCCTTTTCTAACTACCACATACTTCCCATAGCCTCAGATGCCTGGACAGCTGTGCAGGAAATAGGGTGACTTCCCCAAGCCAGTTCATGTGGTCAGAGACCAAGGCAGAAATCACTCGTTCTTCGGTGGTGTTATTTTTAATTGTAGTTTGCTGACTCCTGTGAGGTCTTTCTGTCTTGCACATCAAATCAAGAAGTACTTACCTTTAAGGTGGATGGACATTAGGACAAGTGGACTTGAGGTTAGCTCCTTGCATTCTCAAGGCTTTTTGGAGCTATTTCAGAGGCTTTAAACTATATTCAAGTCATTGTTCTACAGGGGTACCCCACATAAGGCTTAGGCTTGATTGGTAGTTTTTTTCTTTCCTCAAGTGATCTTCAATGACTCATTTTTTCAAGGCTAAGAGGTAGCTTTACCTTCTTCCTCAAGTAAAATCATTGGAAAACAGTCGCTTTCTTCTTATCCTTTCCATTGAGACTTACTAACTGAGGAGATCCAATAGAATGCTTATCAACAGCATCCCATCTCTAAAGTATAGGGCTTGCTATTGTTAAATACTGTGGTTAGGAATTGTGTGTTATATGTTTGGTTTGCTTGTTGAAAAGATTTTTCTAAGCTTAGCGAGGAAAACAAGTGTTGATGGAATATCAGTGCTTTCTGAAGTCACTTCTCCAAGCTGAAAGGTAAATTTAAATGTTGACCTCACATACCTTTGCAAGAGTCAAGGCATCAGAATGCAAAGTAAATTTAGAAAGTAAAGCCAGAAGGTGATAGGAAATGCCTAGTGATTTGAATTCCCTCTTTATTATCTTTCAGACTTCTCAAACTGGATGTTAATAAACATCTTAAGCTCATTGTGTCCAAAACTGAATTCATTATCTTTCCCCCTGAACCCTTCCCCTCTTCCAAACATCCTTACTATTGTTGAGGGCACCACCATCCTTCATTCCTCCAGTCACCCAACTTAGATGTCATCCTCCATTCCTCTCTTTCTCACCCCTTATATCCAATCTGTTCCCAAGGCCTGTCAGTTTCACCTTTGCAACATCTCTCCAAAATGCCCCCTTCTCTCTTTTGGTACTGCTACTCACCAGTACAGGCTCTTATCTCTTCACACCTTGATTATTGCAGTAGCCAATTGGTTGATTCACCTGCCACAAGTCCATTTCCCATCCCCATTCCAGGCCATCCTCCATTCAACCGCCAAAGTGATTTTCCTAAAGCACCAGTCCTACATGTCATGCCCTCTTTACACAATAAAGTCCAGGGGCTCCCTATCACCTCCAGAATCAAATACAAAATCCCTTGGCATTCAGAGCCCTTCATAACCTATTCCAACCCTGTACAATTTTTCTTATACCCTTACACTCCTCCTGCCTCTTGTACTCTTCCATCCAATGACACTGGCCTCCTCAGTGTTCCTCAAAAAAGATACTCCATTTTCCAACTCCAGGCATTTTCTCTGGAGGGCTTGCCCCCCCATTTTTGGAAACCAAGGGGAAATGGTAGAGTGACTTATTCACCCAGGCATGGTATCTTTTCTTCTGTTTGGAGTGAAGGCTATGGTGAATAAAGTATTCTTATTATATATGAAAGCAAATAGTACAGACGCACCAGCAAGGTAAAGGTGGAGCTTTGGCCACCTAATTGTCATTGACAATGAACTTGGATAAAAAGAAATGTGTTCTTTGTATAATCTGCAAGATTGTACTTTGACTTTCTTTAAGGGATAAGACCTTGTGCGATACTGTTGTGATTTTCTGCATTAACACTAAGAGACCCATATTTATTATCGTTCAAACCTGTCATTCGTCATAATTGTATAATTTATTTAGTGATTTGGCTCCTGATTTCACAAAAAATTGAGTTAAAAGAATCACTAGTGATGTCTTTTATTTAGTTAAATCCCTTTCTCCTTTACTAGATCTCTGATAATCAAGTCTCAGAACAGCCTGGGACCTCACAAGGCATGTGCCAGCTCCATTTTACAAGTATAAGAACTTAGGTATCAAGAAGTACATTGCCTTACCCAACATAGAAGCCAGAACCCCTACACCCAGGGTCCTTGGAATGAGTCTCAGGTATGCAAGATGTTGTGCCAGTCTTTAGGTCACTGGGCACAGAACCAATTAAATATGGAAGACCTATCCCTAACTCCATTTGGGGCTGGGAAGTGGGGGTGGCAAGAACATTCATCAGCTTTCTTTATTTTAACGGGATGGAAGAAAAGGAGAGGGTTTCTTTTTAGTTTTTTTGCAGAAAGTATTTCTGAACTTCACAGAGAGAAGATAAGGCCAGAAAGTGTTAAAATTGTCCTGGAAGCTAAATTAAGGTTAAAATAGAAATTTTCTAAGTGAAGGAAAATAGTAAACTATTTTAGTAAAATAGCAAACTGTTTAAATATAGTAAACTAAAACTTTGAAGTTCACTCCTTAAAGTGAAAACTTTCAAAATCCAGGAAATGGGCACTATTGAAAATAAGGAAGAGGATATTATGAGCTTCTGTGCATTAGAGGAGTAGAAAGGAAAATGGACTGCTGAATCTGGAGACCTGGGCTCTGGTCCCAGCTCTGCCCAGGGGCTCTCTGGGCCTCATTTTCCTTGCCTGTAAAATAAGGGTCTTGGATTAGACTATCCTACGGTTCTGCTCATTCTAAAATACTCTGATTATCCTAGCCCTCCAGCCCCTTATAAAAATAAGCTACAGTGCTTTCTAGACTGTAATTGAATGAATTAATACATCATTATTCTTTCTAGTAGCTTCTTGGTTCCTTTTATTTTAAGAGAAGTACCCATTCTTGGTGAATACTAACTTCATTTTTGTGTATAGGCTGCATAGACTGGAAATTGTCCTTTTGCTTTGTGAAGTACAGAAATTCTTGAAAATGCCTCCTAAAATGGCACAGAATATTCATTGCTGCAGTGTTATTCTATGTGTGTCACTTGCATCACTCAAAGTGCCGCTCTTCGAATGGCTGAAACTTTAATAGCAAACATCCCTCCAGGGTTTGTAATTTTCCAGACAAGATGGCCGAGTTGATGGAAATGTTTTCAACACAGCCTTGTAGCAGATGTTTGCCCTAGTGCTGGCTTAACAAATGTTGAACATAATTCATTACTGCCTCCTCATCCCTTTTAGATGGATGCAATGGCTAGTGAAATTTATAAATATTTTGTTTCAGGCAGTAATTAAAGCTACTAAAAGGAAGGATGGGGGTGGGGGTGGACTGTGTATAGTCACAGCAGCTGTCCTGTGTTGACAGAGAAGATCAATTATTTCATCATGGCATTTTCTGTAAAGCCAAGAAAACAGCCATGAGGTTAGGGTAGAAAAGAGGCGGTAGTATATACATTAGCTTGCATTTAGATATTTTCATCTAATGGGTACATTTTATCAGGCAGGAAAAAAAAATTTGATTGTTTAACTGTAAATAGTGCTTTTAAACTAATCAGATTCAACTTGGGGTTATGTATGGTCTTTTTTAAGAGCTATTCCTTATGGGACACCTAAATAGCTCAGTTTTATATGTCTATGTTAGATCACTGAAGAAGAAACAACATTTTAGTAACATTTCAGGGCATTAATGACTCATTTGCCTTGTATCCTATATGTTTACCTTAGATTACCTTTTTCTTTCCTCCCATTTCTCTGAACAATGCTGTGAATTATTTAATTTCTGACCAGTGGTTTTCAGGATATTGACACCAACTAGTTATCTTTGGAGAGAGTTCACCATCAAAGACTTGCAGTACAAACTCAAGAAAGAGTTATGACTTTTGGTTTCACTTCCAATCCTTTTTCATTCAGAACAGAAGTTTCAGCACTATGTGTGTTCTGTATAGTTTGGAGATTTTTTTATATGGGTGGGTTTGGGTTAGTTGGGCTAGTTTTTTGTTAACAGGATTAATAGTATTACCCTTTTTATTTGCAATTTATAATTTGTATGATAAGGTTCTGACCCTATACCTATACCTTCCCAGAAATCCCTCGCTGCTCCCCCAGATTAGAGGATGGTGTTTGGAATATTCAGTAAGTTGTTATTGCTAATAGCATTCATTTCTAAATATATTTCCATGCACCAGATTTTAAAGGTTTATAGTTTATTCTTGTAGATAATGCATTCTGATATGCTGTATCTTGAAGAAAACATTTTAAAAAGAAACCTTTCTCATAATTTCTGTATGTTTTATCTTTTCTCCCTTGCTAGCATTTGTTTTTTGTAAATAGTTATGAAGTAGTTGTTTTTTTAATAACCAATCAAACAGCAAACATGTATTAGGCACCCACATACTGCATAGGCAATATACAACTTAAGGAATGTTTCTGAAATACACTAAAAAAAGGGAGTGCAGGGGGAGCAGCCCATGCCCCATTGACTTTTTTTAAAAAACAAAAACTACATCATTCAGTATTTTCTTATTTCTTTACTGTTTATAAGTGAAGCAGAAACATGATTTCTACTTATTCTTCACTTGAGGCATTCTTCTCTAGTTGGTAGCTTCATGTAAGCAATCAGTAGCTAGGAGTAAAAGCAGATAAACTCTTTAGTAAAGAAATCACTACTAAAAGAAATGTCTCATCCCTAGTGGACTCTTTTATTTATTTTACAAAGAAAAAGCCAGAGTGTGATGAATTATAACAATCTAACCATAAAAGAAATGCTCCCAGATAATTATATTCAGATCATAGATACTATTTAATTGGGTAGGTAGTGTCATCATTGTTGTTATTTTGAGGAAATGACAAAAAAGGAAAAACACATACAAAATAATCTGGGAATACCTGGGAGGCATCCTTCCACACACATCTTCATCTTTATTCTTTCTATCATTGCTATTATTTTTAAGGCAGAGACCCTGTCACTGCCTGCACTAAAGATCTGAGACAATGGTAATGATTATGTCAAGGTGGCTAGCCTTCCCTCCTGCCCTTAAGTCCATGCTTTTAGTTACTAAATTTTGGGGATCCTTTGCTGCATTTTTATCCAGGTCACATCCACTAACATGGATGTTTCTCCACAGCTCTGTCCTGGGCTCTCTTCTTCTCTTCTTCCTTTGTACTATTTCACTTGGTAAGGTCACCAGCTACACATGATTCAAATCCATTTGTCCAGTCCTAACCTTTTTTCCAGATGTCCAGTCTTGCATCTCCAATGGTCTGTTGGACATATCAAACTGGGTATCCAGACATCAATATGACCAATACTGAACTCATTATCTTTCACCCTAAACCCTCACCTCCTCCTAACTTCCTATTACTGTCCAGAATACCACTATCTTCCCAGTCACCAGGCTTGCAACCAAGGTGTCGTCTCCTCACTCTCATCCCCTATCGATGGTCAAGTCTTGTCATTTCTACCTTTGTAATATTTACTATGTATGCTCCCCTCTCTCCTTTGACACTGTCACTGCTCTGGTATAGACCCTTATCCCTTCATCTCTGAACTATTCTTGTAACTTTCTTGTTGGTCTCTTCTTCTTCAAGTGCACCTCCACTCAGGTGTCAAATTGATTTTCCTGAAACACAGGTCTGACCATGTCACCTCTCTGTTTGATCAACTCTAGTGATTCCTTATTATTCCTTATTATCAGGAAGAAATAAAAAATTCCGTTTGGCTTGTGAGGCCCTACATAACCTAGACCTAGACCTTCCCACCCTCCCAGTCTTATATACTTTCTACAGACCAGTGACACTGGCCTTCTTATTGTTTCTTACGTGAGACATTCCATGTGCCTTTTCATTTTTTTTTTTAATGCAAAAACAGAAATTTGAAGGTCAATTAACAACATAATGCAATATGTTTTTCTTTTTTCTTACAGAAGAAATTCATAGATACTATTGGAGAAACAAAAATTCTACATTGTGGGGGAAAAAGGCTTTCACTACTACTAGGGTGCTTATGATGAGTTCATCTATATTATTATTATTATATTGCTATTTTTCCTTGCAGGTTATTGAAAAGTTTACTTTCTAATGAAATTTTGTTATGAAGACCTTCTTAGACATGAGACATTCTGTGTACTATTTACAAGCCAAATGTCAAATGTTTTCTTAAAGTAAAATTCTAACTGTATGATGAAACAGGTTTTCAGTACTCTAAATTAGAATGGTATTGATATAGCAAATCAGTTTCTCAGGTCACATATTTTCCTGTACACGTGTGTGTGTGTGTGTGTGTGTGTGTGTGTGTGTGTGTGTGTTTGTGTTTCTGAAGAATGATTCAGTATCTATTAGCACAACTTATAGATCTTTGGATGGTTAAATGGACCCTACTTAAAGTGTTCCCTAAGATTGGAAACTTCTTAACCACTGATGGTAACTCATTGGAAATCCACCTTCAATTCTTGCTTGCTTGATGAAATAAGTTTTTCCAAAGTGGGGGCCTATTTTGAAAGGATGGATGGCTCCCTTGGATCTTTTTCAACATTGCATCTTATTGCCCAACTCCCCAGAAGAACCACCTGGAATTTGCAGAATTGACGTGAGATAATGCTTTAGATCAGGAGTGAGCAGAACAACTCAGAGAGTCCCTCTAATGACCTTTTTGTTGACTCTGCATTTTTTGGGGGGGCGGGGGGAGGCATTAGGGTTAAGTGACTTGCCCAAGGTCACACAGCTAGTTAAGTGTCAAGTGTCTGAGACCGGATTTGAACTCGGGTCCTCCTGACTCTAGGGCCAGTGTTGTATCCATTGTGCCATCTAGCTGCACCCCCGCCCTGCATTTTTTGCAGAAATAAAAGTTATTTTGATATAGCTAAATAAAACCGAAGTCTGTAACACCAGGCAATATAGTCTGTTTGGACTTAAGAAGGAAAAGATATTTTTACCACTTTATCTTGCAGTTTTCTCCCCCTTTCAGACTGGAATAAACCTATAAGAATTTGGTGAGGAGAGAGTATTGTGGGTGTAGAAAGGAAAATATTCTTTTGCCTCTGCTAGGAAAGATCCTTGAGATAGCAGAGGGTCCAAAATCTAAATTCTGTCCAGCTGATGTGGCTTCCTAAAGCTGGAGCTTTGTTTTGTCAAGTACATTTACCACCCATTTTTTAAAAATAGCTATTAGAGTTCAGAATCTCACTCAGAACTTCAAAAGGGACTAGCTTTTGTGATGACCTTAGAAATACAGACCTGTTAGTTCTGAGATTCAAAAACCAACTTACTCCTATTACTATGGCAGGTGACATATTTATGGCCAGACGATAAAAGGAATGGAGATTTCTCCAAGAGTCAGTCCTCAACACCCATATGAATGCACACATATTAAAGCAGGTGGAACATCTGACCAGTTTACTGAAACTTTTCTTCCTCATCTCTGACTCCTGGTTTCCCTGAGTTCCTTCAAGTCTCAACTGAATTCCCATCTTCTGCAAGAAGCTTTTCCCAGCCCTCCTTAATCTTAGGACCTTCCCAATTTGTCCCATATATATCTTGTTAGCACATAATTGTTTGCATGATGCCTCCCTCATTAGACTGGAGGCTCCTTGAGGTCAGGGACTATGTTTTTTGCCTTTCTCTGTAACCTCAGTTCCTGGTACAGTGCCTGGTATATAGTAGGTGCTTAATAATGCTTGTTGATTTGACTTGGGGGTGGTGTTTATTCTTCTCTCCTTGGTTTTGCCCCTTACCCATTTCTGCATCCACTTTAAAAAAAAAAAAAAAAGGAAAAGGGAAAGGAAGAACTAAGCAGCCATTAGAGTGATAAAATCATCACAGTCATTCTTGCCCCTGGTAGTCAATAGTTCTGGCAAATTCAATTTAGTCCAGCTCTGCTGCGGATTGTTACCAGCTTTGGATTTGGGTTGAGCAGAAGCATGAAGTTGTTGGGACTCAGGAACTCCTGTGCTGTTGAATAATTGGAGATCATGCGTTGTTTGGAGCAGTGGGTCCCTTTAAGAGAAGCAGCTGTCACTGCTGTGGTGTGTTCCTAATTAATGGAGAACTGCCCACAAAATTGAAAGCGTCCTTGGTTTATTGAATAGTTAGTGTGGAAATAACAACGAAGCTTCTTTCAGAGAAACTGTAAGATTCATTTTAAGTACTTTGCCCTCTTCCTCCTCCTCATCTTATTTTTATTGATAATTCCAGTTGTCATACTTTGTTTATTCTTAATTTAACAAACACTAATAAAACAAGCATTTTTCACATACAAAGTAGGGAATAAACATTTTATTAAGTGCCTACTATATGCAAGCCACTATGCTAAGTACTTTACAACTATTATCTCATTTGATACTCAAAACAACCCTGTGAAGTAGGTACTGTAATTATCATCTCCATTTTTTTTATGGTCATACAGCTAATAAGTATCTGAGATTATATTTGAACTCAAGTATTCCTGACTCTAGGCCCAGTGTTCTATTCACTTAGCCAACTAACTGTGTCTAAATAAAGGAAATTATGAAGCTCTGAATTTATGTTATATATAATAAAGACAGCATAACAGTTTTTTTACTTTTAAAAAAATTCTGAACATAATAAATGCTAAATAAAATGATCATTTCCATGTATATGATAAAGCAGGAAAAGAGGATTTTACATGCAAAAGTAAATCTCTTATGTGCAACTTTTCTTTTCAAATTGAAATAATTCAACACACAACTTTCAAAGCTTCCCTGCTTTTCAGTGATTCTTTTTAATCTTTCTTCTGCTCTTCTGTGCATTTTTAAATGCTTCAATGAAACCCCTCCCCCACTTTTCCTATCTTCCCTCCATTACTCCTTCCCCTTCCCCCTTGTTACAGATATGTCCAGTATAGCAAAATAAGCTTCCACATCAGTCATGTCCAACAGTGTATGTTTTCATTTTGCACCTCTCTATCAGAAGATGGGTCAGCAGGCTTTGTCATGGTCTTCTGGAATTATGGCTGATCATTTCAAAGTTGTTTTTCTTTGATAGTGTATAAATTGTTCTGGTTCTGCTCACTTCATTCTGCATCATTTTGTGAAAGTTCTCAAGTATTTCTGAAACCATCCATTTTGTTATTTCTTATGGTAGATATTGAAGAGAAGTTTTCATTTAAATTTGGAATTAGAACTTCTAACTGATTGACTTACTAATGGTACACAACACATGTTTGAGGATTGTGGTGGGTCCTCTTGGACACATCGGAGTACCTTGCAAATCCACATGCATCTTTGCTGCTCTGTTGTACACATGAAGAATAGTCCTTCCAGTGAGTAGACTGTATGTCTCTACCATTGATATGCTGAGTTTAGGACAGGTGGCCCCACTAAGCAAAATATATCTCACAAAACTCAGAAAACCTCTTGAAAGGAGCACTAGGAAGTATACACATTTCACCGACAGGCAATCCATTAAAGTTTCCTGAGTTCCCTTAAACAAATTGCTGTTTGACTAGTTTAGTAGAAGATATTAAACTGCTCCTTATCCTCATATCCAAAATGCATATCATGTACTGCCCAGAATATAAATTCGTCTTCTCTCTATGGATGACTAGGAATTGCTACTACCATGTGACTTTAACAAGACTGAAGAACTGGCCACAGTTTCTTCCATTCATTCAGTCAACAGCTATTATTAAGCACAGTACAAATATTTATTATGCACCTGTTAGGGGCAGAGGATTGTGCTAAGTCCCATTGAAGGAGGCAGAAATAGAAGACTGAGCACCTCAAGGGCAGAGACTGGGTTTTACTTTTCTTTGTAACCCCAGTGCAGTACCTCACATGGGAGGGGCTGCATATATGTTGATTGACTGTCAGACTGGTTGACATGGGCCCTACCCTCAAACGGTTTATAGTCTATTTGAGAAGAGACTTAAAGGCATGATAGGGTGAAATTATATTAAGGTTCAAAACAGAATGTGCTCTAGGAATTTAGGGGAGAAAAAAGAGATTAGTATGGGTCCACGTTGTCAGGGAAGCATTGTGGGGGGGGGGGGATGAAACTTGAGCTGGGCCTTGAAGAATGGTTAGGAATTGGAGAGAATGGGGATGACCCTTCGAGGTGGGGGAAATGGTTTCAGTAGTTATGAGCAAGAAGAAGGACCATGAATAAACCGGTCTACTTGGAGAGTGGCAGGGTCATGTTAGAAAGAAGTGGGAGCTGTGGTGGGAAGGGTAGTTTGAGGACAAATTATAGGCTGCCTAGATTGCTGAGTAAATCAAGACCCCATTCAGGAAGCAGTAGAGAGTCAGTGACATTTGTCCGCAATGTGGTGTAACAGTGATATAGTGAAGCTAATGTTTGAGGAACATTTATTTTTTTTTAGCACTTATAGATAGGCTGGATTAGAATGAGGAAAGACTAGAGTCAGGCAAAGCAGTTAAGAGACTGTTTTAGGAAACCAGACATAAGATAAGGACATTGAGTTGATGCTGTAGCAGTAGTAGAAGCAGCAAGACATAGAAGACAAAATGTTGGCGTCAAGAAGCCTTGGGTGCAGTCTTATCCTTGACACTTAGTAGCTGTTACGAGGGTCCAGAAGCTGTGCCTCTGAGTGTCTGTAAAATAGAGATAATGCTTAGAATCTATCTGAGCTCATGTGAAGCTTAAAGAAACACATTTAAAGTGCTAAGTAAATTCCATTATTGTTGTGAATTAAAGGAAGAATTGACAAGACATCCATTGATGTCTCAAACTGTACTTTCCATAGACGTCTTAAACTCACTATATCCAAAATTGAATTCATTTATCTTTTCTCTCAAATGCTCCCTCCCTTCCAAGCTTCTCTGTTACTGTCCAGGGTACCCCAGTCCTCTCAGTCTCCCAGGCTCATTCCCTATTTTTCACCATCTCTCCTTAGCCCGAAGTATCCAGTCTGTTGCCAGGACCTGTTGATTTCACTGTTGCAACATCACTTCCAATACACCTGGTTCTCTCCTCTGACACTTCCACCTCTCTGGTGCAGACTCTTTATCACCTCATGCCTGAACTGTTATAATAGTCTGTTGATTAGTGTTCTGGCCTCAAGGCTGTTTGGCTTTTAAAGCCTTTCATAAACTGGCCCCTTCCTCCCTTTCCAGTCTCGCATTTTACTCTGAGTTGCAGTGACATCTGCCTTGTTCTTCCTCCCACAAGACACTGTATCTCCTACATTTTCACAGGCTCCTTCCCATGCTTGTAATTCTCTTTCTTATTATCACTGCCTCTTGGCATCTCTGACTTCCTTGAAGTCTCACCTTTTACAGGAAGCCTTTCTTGACCCTCCTTGAGGGTAGTGCTGCCCTTCTGAGATTTCTCTACTTTATCTGGCATATATTTCATATGTACATAGTTGTTTCCTTATTGCTCCTTGAGAGCAGGGACTGTCTTTTGCCTTTCTTAGTATCTCTAGTGCTTAGTACAGTACCTGGCATATAGTAGTTGCTTAATACATGCTTCTTGAATTGACTTTAAGTTAGATATGAGGGCATGAGAAAAGAGTCAAAAAGGACGCAGGTTTAAAGCCTCAGTGACCAGGAGAATCGTCATGTATAAAGAATTCAGGAGACAAGGAATACTGATTTGGGGCAGAAAGGTGATAATCTTGTTTTTAGACAAGTTGAGTTTAAGGTCTGAGGTGACATCTGAAAGGAAATGTTTAGCAAACAGGGTAAGGAGTTGTTCCTGCCATTTACACAAGCTAGAAAGGCACTGATTTTGCCTTTGCATCAATTCCAGCAGGATTGTACTATGACCGGGTTTGTTTGTTTGTTTTAACTTAAACAAATTTTTTTATTGATGCTTTTAGTTCTCTACACCATAGTCATTTCTAGAAATGCTCCCTTTCCATAAAAACTTTCCTTGTAACAAGGAAAAATGCATGCCAAACCAATCAACTCAGGATATACAACTTGCTGCTTACCTTGTAGTCACCCTCCCCTTCTCACCTAAAAGGAAACTGTTTCATTCTCTGTTCCTCTGGGTCAGGACTAGTCAGTTACCTTCCAAGGTCTTTTAGAACCTTTAACATTACCTGTTCTTTAGGTTATTTAGCAGGCTGGTTTCCAGACACCTCCTTCTTCAGAATAGGCTTTTTTCTAGTCTTATTCTGAAATGTAGCTGTGGCTGTTTTAAATTGGTTGAGATTAATTTGATACCGGGTCCCAGTACCTTGATATGTAAATGCCTCAGTGTCTCTCCGTGTCAGCTTCTTTAGCTAGCTAGCTATACATGCAGCTTTCTCTAACAGTATTGTTTGCTCCTTGGTGTTATTCTGACACTTGAAAGCACAATTGTCCTGATAAGAACTTCTAGGGATGAGATGTTAGATAATTCATTTAGACAGTATATCTTGGGAAAACTCAAATTTGAAGTGCGCATTCCAAACTGAAGAAAGTGGAAGTTATATGCCATGAAATTCCTTTGTAATGTGTCTGAAGGACCACATATTTTGAACATCATATTCAGTGAAAATGTTTTGGGGGGCCTTGACTTCGACTTAAAAAAAAATTAAGAGAAAAATTCTACTGTGAGAAAAATGTCTAGCAGTCACACTACAACCCCTGATGTCTGGTAACATAACATAATCAAGTTCTCATGAAGATAGGAAGCCTTTTTAAGAGAAGAACTTGGAGGATTTGAAGTTTGACATCTTTTTTAACTCCTTCCATTTCCAACTTTATTTTTGTTGGCATATGCACCTGATAACATCTTTGTCATCTCACTATATTGTGCCCTGGTTTTGCCCTTAACAGAAGATAGACAAGTTATTTTAACTCTGTATTTCCTTTGTAACTTCTCTGAAACATTTCTTAATGAACCTTGAATAGGACTGGACAAATAAGAACAACCATAGGAAAGAGAATTACAGATCAAACTAATAACTCTGGCATTTCACATAGCACCCAGCAAATTGATGAAGATGACAAAAGGTCAGTGCTGGAGGGGCTATGGGAAGATTGGTACACTTATGCATTTGTTAGCGAAGCTATGAAACAGTACCACCATTTTGGAAAGCAATTTGGAATTATACAAATAGGAACTAAAATACGCCTTTGACTAGGCATATACCCTAAAGATTTCATTGATAGAAAGAGGTCTTTTATATACCAGAATATTTTTAGCTGTACTTGTTTGTGTTAGCAGAACTGGAAAACACGTTGATGCCCATCGATTGGGGAATGGCTAAACATACTGTTGTCCATGAATGTCATGAAATGTGACTGTGTTGTAAGAAATGAGGAACATGGTGAAGTAAAGAAAACCATAGACAGTAGAAATGTGAAGAATGACCACAAAACGATCAAAAATGAAGGTTGCAAAATTGTGAAAAGTATGCATGGCCTCAAAGAACAGATATGAAATAACTCCCCCTACTCCTTTGCAGATACAGATTTAGGAGTTATCAGCTAGAAGGGTTGAAGCCATAGGAACTGAGAAGATTTCCAAGTATTAGAGTCTTGAAAGATAAAAGACCTGAAAAGAAAACCTTGTCCATTTTGAGGTGGGATAAAGAAGGTAAGAAGAAAGAGAAGCCGTTAGGGGTAGGAGGAGAACCAAGAAAATTCAGTATCTAGTAAAGGAGAGAGAAAAGAGAAAGAGTTTCTAGAACAGTTTGGGTGGTGAAGTAAATAAATAAATCTTTTTCCTATACCATTAAAATTATTTTCAACTTTTCTGAGATTCATGGTATCCTTTGTGGATTGATAGCAAATTAGTTTTGGATATTTTGTTCCATTCCCAGGAACTGGTCCAGGAAGATATTAGGGTCTCTTCTAAGGCACCCAAGGTGCCTACTTTACTTTGAGTTCATCTGAAGCCATCAGCTGAATCATTAAGTTAGCCCAAAAAATAATACTAGAGCAAAAGTGGTCAGTCTAAGCAGTGGTATCAGAATTAACCTGTATTCTTGTTGAGGTTCAGGGGTGCTGGGACCCCAAAATATCAAGAACAAGAGACATGGGTCCTGCCTGAATGAATTCAACCCAAGCCTTCTTTCAGCCAAAGACAAGGTTTATTAAAGATCCACCATATTGGCCAGACTCTTAAGGAATCTCAACATTGGTGATGCTCATTTTGACCAGCAGGCTAGAATGAGTCTCAGCCATTGGCTAGATTTTAAGAATTCTGAGCACCTTAATGGAGGCCAGATGGACTTATATACAGAAAGACTAGAAGGGATCTAGGAGTGGCCAAGTAGTTTAGAGTGACTGGAGGAGGGTTCTAGAAGGAGTCTAATAGGGAGGGGTCTAGGGAGGATCTAGAGTGGGAAGTGGGCGGCGGCAATCTGGAGGTAATAGACAATGGAGAACTGGGCTAGGTTAAGGATAACGAAGGAAAGGCCAGTTGATAGGATTATAGCCTCAGGCAAACACTAGAGACTTCCTTGACTAAGTGAGAGAGTTCAAGGAGAGTCCAAGGTGGGGCCTGTAGACAAATGGGACCCAAATTCTTTGTGGAGTGAGGGGCAGAGGCTTGGGCCTGTACCTTGTCATTCTTGAGATAAGAAAGGAATTTTTTAAAAGTTAATACCTAATTCATTTATTATATTTAGCATATCTGACATATTTATTGAATATCCTTGTATCATTCCTTTATTTGCACTTGAAATGTTTTAGTTTAGCATCAGTGAATAATATTTTATTACAATAAAATATAGCCAACATATAGAAGCAATATTTTGTATTGGTAACATGTGGTCTGTGGCCACAAGTGGTTATAGGTGTTAGGAACAAGTCTACATCTGTCTCTCTGTAACTTCCCTTTCGTTATGTAGTTGGAGAGCATCCAGAGGAGAGAGAGCAGCTAGGTTGAGCCCATGCCCTCTTCTTTCTAGTGCCTTCCCTCTGTTAATTGTTTTTGATTTGTCTTGTGTGTGTATATATGTATTTGCTTGTTGTCTCCCCCATGAGACTGCAAGCTTCTTGAGGGCCCAGACTATCTATTGTCTTTTTGTTTCACCAGCACTAAGCACAGTGCCCAGCCTGTACTAGGCACTTAATAAATGTTTCTTGATTGACTGACTCATATGATGATTGGTTGAAAGAACTGAATATTTAGCTTGGAAAAGAAGACTGGGGGAGTTCAAGTATTTGAAGGGCCTTGCTGTGAAAGAGAGATGGGTGTTCTACTGTTTGGTTTGAGGATAAAGCCGGGAACAATAAGTGGAAAATGAAGGAGATCAGTTGAGCCTGAGTGTCCAGGTGAACACTCAAAGTGTGAGTTAGCCCATTCTGGTGCAGGCTGCTTCTTCCCCTGCACTCCCTAGCCAGTCTGGTGAAGCTGGGGGCTCCATTCTCAGAAAAGCATGTCTTTAAATGCATAAAATGAGTAAGATTATGAAGGAGCCATAAGTAGGTGAAATAGTTAGCAAGTTATTTTTTTAAGTTCATGGGCTCCAGGTTAAGAGCCTCTGCTCTAGAAGTAACGGATCTCCCTCCTTGGAAGACTTCAAGCAGAGACTGGATACCCACTTATCAGGCATATTATAATGAGGTGTGGGTTGATAATGGCTTTGGACCTCGTTTTCCCCTCCGAGTCAGTGACTCTGGTTCAGAAATGACTGAGTAGTAAACCCAAAGAATTCTTGCCTTTTCACTGCCATAGAGTATCCTCCCGTGATCTCCTTTACAAATGGGCTCTGTGGCCTAGCGCCATCTTCCCCTGAGCCAGGTCACCCGTGATCGTCCGCGGCAGCCCACTGACTGACGGACCTGCCAATAAGGTTTACATCATCACAAGAAGAACCAGCAACATGGCAGCAATCCCGTCCATCGGTTCACTCGTAGCAACCCGTGACTACTAGCAAAGACGTCTGGGTTCCACTTCCAGCAACAGCTCCTGTGGAAGTGCCGAGTACTCTGGGGAGATGATCCCCCACCATCCTGGTCTTCCCAAATCAGACCCAGGCCCCTGGTGGGCAAGCTTCTTCTTCAGAAAGTCAAGTTATCCATTCATGACAGCAGTATTGGAATCCCCAGAGCACTCAGGAACTTTCCAGGTTGCTCATGACACGATCACTAGTGACCTGGTCAGGAGGCCATGAGGAAGCGGTGTGTCAGCAAGACCAGCACTGGGCCTTCTGCATGAGCAGCAGTACCCTTCTTGCTCCCTCTGCTTCTAAAGCGTGCTGGGCATCAGAGCCCATTTGCCCCTCCCCTTCCCTCTCCCACCTATTCCCTTAGAATAGACAAGCTGCAGTGTAGAAGTAGTTGTGGTGCGAGGTGGGGGGGGGGGGTGTTTAAAGGAAAACAAAAGCAAAACACCAAAAAAATGAGTGAAAGAAACCACACTGTTACTTGTTTTTTTTTTTTTTTTACTATTTGAATCACCTGTGTGCTTTCCAGCAGCCTCAATAACGTCTTTACTTTATACTCAGCAGAAACTAATAAACTTTGAGCAGCCTTAAAAAGAAGAAAGAAATGATTGAGTAGCCATAACAAGAGTATTGGATATCTTCCTGGTGATCTGTGGTACTTACACCTCTGATTTACAGGTGATGGGGTCCCACCAGCTTAGTATTGTTTAGTTGATACCCTTCCCTTCTAGGGCTCTGATTGAAATAGTGATGAGTCTTGGCAGGAACAGCAGACTTTCTGGATCTCAAATGCTGCATTGACTATGTTTTTCCTTCCCAATGGAAGTGAAGGCCAGGGAGCTAAACTGGCTCCTGGAGCTTTAGCAGCTTATAACAACAGGATCCTGAAGATAATCTTTTGCAAAGGATCAAGGTAATTAGGAAATTGACTAAACTCCAAAATGGTTTCTTAAGATTTGGTCTTGTAAGCTTTAATTTCTTAGGTTTTGGAGATAGGGGAGATGAGGGAAGGGGAGAAGGGAACAAGCATTTTACTACTTCGAATGATCTCATCAGATCTCATAGATTTAATGACTTTTTTTTGTGCTGATGATTCTCAAATCTAGCTATCCTGCCCTAACCTCTCTGCTGACCTCACATCTCCAACTGTCTTTCTCACATCATCCAACTGAATTGGATTTCTAGGAGACATCTTAAACTCAACATGTCCAAAACTGAACTTACTATCTTTCCACCTAAATCTTTCCCTCCTACAAAGTTTTCTATTATTGTCAAAGGCACCACCATTCTCCCAATCCCACAGGCCCACAACCTCAGTATCATCCAGGAATCCTCACTATCTCACCCCTCCTTCCCCCCCATATCCAATCTGTTTCCAAGGCCTGTCAATTTCACCTTTATAGCATCTCCCAAATATGGCCCCTTCTCTCCTCTGACACTTCCATTACTCTAATACAGGCCCTTGCCACTTCACACTTGGGTTATTTCAATAGCCTGCTGGTGGACCTGCCTACCTGAAGATTCTACTCCAGTCCATCCTCCATTCATCCACAAAAATGGTTTTAGTAAAACACAAATCCTACCATGTCACCCTCACCCTCATTCACTATACTTCACTGACTGCCTGTCACATCCAGGATCAAATACAAAATGCTCCATTTGGCATTCACTGCCCTTCATAACCTAGCCTCCTCTTACCCTTCCAGTCTTCTCATACCTTACTTTCTGATATTTACTTTTTGATCCAGTGACACTGGCCTCCTGACTGTTCCACAAACAAGATACTTCATCTTTCACCACTGGGAATTTTCTCTGAATGTCTCTCCCTCATCATCTCTGCCTCCTGGCTTCCCTGGCTTCCTTCATGTCCCAACTAAAATTCCAAGATTTTCCCAACCCTTCTTAATTCTAGCTAATTAATTCTCTTAATTCTAACCTTCCCTCTGTTTATTATTTCTTATTTATCCTGTCTGTATCTTGTTGGTACATGTTTGTTTGCTGTCTTCCCCATTAGATTGTGAACTCTTGGAAGGTAGGGACTGTCTTTTGTCTCATTTTGGGAGCACATGACCACAGATCTCTATATCTAGACCCTAATCTATCTCTAACCAAACATGTTCTAAACAGAATTCATTACATTCCCTAAATAAAAACCAGCCTATCTTCTGAACTTCCATTTTTCTGTTCAGGGCACAACCATCCTTCCATTCACCTAGGTCCAAAACCACAGTGCCATTCCTAACTCCTTACTCTCACTCACCCTAGTCCATCAGTCATTTGCCAAATCTCGTGATATCTACCTCCACAACATCTGTCATCCACAACCTCTTGTCTAGACTAGTGCAACATCCATCTTCCACACAGTCAGCAACTATTAAACACCTACTGTGTGCCAAGCACAAGTACTGTATACCTACTATGTGCTAAGCCCAAAGGGTACAAAAAGAAAACAAAGTGGTCTTTCTTAAAATACAGGTCTAACCATGTCACCCCTGTCTACTTCGTAAACCGTTGGGGCTCCCCAGTACCTCTCGGACCAAATGTAAACTCCTCCGCAGCATGTAAAGCTCTTCACAACCCGACCCCATCCTGCTTTTCCAGTCTGCCTTACTTTCCTTATTTTAGGCTTGGTATTACAATAATTGCCATAGCCAATCCAAAGGGCAGTGGAGAGCCACATGTTGTTTGTAAATAGTCTGCAATACAGTAAAAACAAAGCACTGTGAAGGAGGAGTAACGTAAAGGCTGTCCCAATAGAAATGCGTCAGTGAAAAAAAGGAAGGTGGCCTGGTCACCTGGACAAAGCAAGTCATGACTGACAGTCTCCTTGCTTCATCAGTGTCTAGGAGAAATTAGGGAAGGCTCCTGAAATGTTGGGTGGACCCCCTGTAGTGAACTTATGGTAGGCTATGGGCTAGGATGGGTGACAGTTTACATTATTACATTGTTGATGTTGACCACGTCAGTGAGATCACAAATCCTTTGGAACATTAAAGGGACTAGCCTACGTGTTCTCCAAGGTTCCTTCCAGCTCTGAATCCTGTTACTTAATTATCCCTCTCTAAAATAACTCTCTGGGCAGCTAGGTGACACAGTGGATAAAGCACTAGGTTTGGAATCAGAGATGCATTTTCATAAGTTCAAATCCAGCCTCAAACACTTACCAACTGTGTGACCCTGGGCAAGTCACTTAACCTTGTGTACCTCAGTTTCCTCATCTGTAAAATGAACTGAAAAGGGAAATAGCAAAGCACTGCAGTATCTTTGCCAAGAAAATCTCAAACAGGGTCATGAAGAGTTGGACAGGACTGAAACAACACAATAAAATATCGTTTGATTGGAGCCCCATGCCAGCTTCTTTGCCTGTAGAAGCATTGGTGGTGGTCTTAAGCTCTGCACATATACCAGAGGAATACTTGTGATGGGGAGAAGAAGATTCCCAGGCATTACATGTAGTAATATGACATGACAAGGCAGTGTGCATCTGATTTGGGGGAAATTATTTTTTTAAAAGCAGAAACAAAGTCCTAACACAGATGAAATGCCCACAGGCCTGGAAGAGAAAAAACTATTTTTCTAGAGTGTATTTACCCCTGTCTACCCATGATTGTGATTTCATGAATCTCTGGTTGCCTAACACAGGACCTCATTAGGGCTAGGCAAAATGCAGCAGCCAACCCTATCCTAACACGATGCTGACTGCTGTAATGAAGGGACGATTTAAATTTTCATGTGTGGCTTTGGGTGTACTATGAGAGACAACTAATTTAGACTACTACTAATTGGCACAGGAAGGAAGATGCAGCACTACATGAGCCAAAGATCTCCTTGCCCAATTCCTTGCTCCTGGGCTTTCAGTTAGGAAAAAGATTGGAAAAGAGAGCCGAAGTCAAATTCATAGTTCTGTTTTAGTAAGTCAGATTTTAAGTGTCTTCCTCCTACAGAGAATTAGTCTGAGTATAACTCCACTGAGTGATTTCTTCTTTCTTCCATCACTTCTCCCAGTAAATTATAGATTGTTTATATAGCTATATGACGAAAGACTTCAAAAAAGTAAGTTCTCTTCAGGCAAGTCTCACTGTCTAACACCCAGAAAAAGAGCTTTGGTTGATAAGGAAGTCAAGGATATGCCTAGGAATGATGGACTTTAGTCACTAGTCATAATTTTAGTCACCACCACTACCATCATGTATACACACACACACACACACACACACACACACACACACGCAAATGACATGTTAACAGAGAGCAACTCAAAACCAGGCAAAGTCAAACTCTTTCTGCTGTGATGATTTGCATTATCAAACACCATAAATGTAAGCATCATATAGTACGTTATAATCAAATATAGGTACCCAGAAATAAAATAGTGCATAGAGAAGCATCTCGTGAAGAAATATAGGATGATAAATATGTATTCTATGTAAAAATGCCAGACTAGTCTGGTTTACAGCTTTCTTGTCTTTTTGAAACAGTAGTAGTAGTAGTAGTAGAGGTAGTAGTAGTAGCAGTAACAGCAGCAGCAGCTAACATATAGTACATTAAAGTGTTTTACAAGTATTATTGCATTTTATCCTCATAGTGAAAATATCATCCCTCAGAAAATAGGTGTTATTATTATCCCCATTTTACAGATGTGGAAACTGATGAAGACAGAAGTTAAGTGATTTGCCCAGGGCCACACAGCTTGTAAGTATAGGAGGCAGGATTTGATCTCTGGTCTTTCTGAGTCCAGGAGCAGTGCTCTATCCATTGTACCACCTAACTGCTTCTACAGTAGTACACCCTGGTCTGTATGCTTAGGTCAGCAATGTTTTACTCTTTGGAATTGTGACAGCTTATTACTGTTTGACTTTATAACCATTAGAATTAGCTTTAAAATTCATTTTTGTTTTAAAAAATTTTGTTTGGAGGATTTTTGCAACATCCCCTGAAATAACTAAAGACATTAGAGTTAGAAAGAAAAAGCTTTGAAAATTCTATAGGATTCTAAGTGAGAAAGAAATGGGTTTTTTTATGCTGGTCTGAAGCAAAACAAAATTCTGTGTAACTCATATGATATTAAATCTGCTTTGGTTCCATTGTTCCAGGGGATCGTTGCCCACAGTCTTTATCCTGGGTGGCCACCCTCCCATTTAGAGACGTAGCTTCCCAAGGATACTTTTATCAGGTACATATGTAAAGTAGTTAACATATGCTTAGAGATGCATTCATTCTATTCCTACTGTACAATGTCTTTTGTATTATAAAACTCTGTATATATTGGCTTCATCTGATATGATATAAACTCAATAATGTAGCATCACCATGGGGGTCAAGAGATTGTGCTAATGTGCTCAGAAAATCAAGTCTGCTTAAGTATAAATAAAAAATGTATTAGGGTGTCTTATGACGAAGTGTTAGACAGGAGAGACTAGACTGCTGACCTAGTAGCTCAAGTGATCATTTCATTGTGGTGTGGATACAGGGAGCAAATAAAGGGACCGATGTTAGCTACTAAGGGAGTCAGGGAAATAATAGCCATCCCTTAGCATCAGATGAGAAATGAATCTGCCTGGCCAAGTGACATTTTAGGTTAATGGTGACAGCTCCTGATCTGCTCAGAAGGGCCTCACAACCTGACCTTTCTAGGCGTTTTCCCCTTTGCTTCCTACAAGTAAAGATTATGTGATTAATAATGGAATGGCCATAGCACTGTTCATTTCAATTTCATTTTTTTCTCAGTGCCTCCTCTCCAATAACAAGGGTGTCAGGAGCTTCTGTTTTCAATCCTCTTTCCAATTCTTCTGTGTGCAGAGATAGCCCTATGACTTGACTGGCAGCTGTGAGTCTGCGGCACAGAATGACTTCATTGCCCTGTTGGGTGAATCAATAAATTGGCTAAGGGAGCTGCTAGATCCAAAGAAGTGAGATTCACTTTTGCTTCAGGGGAAAAGACCAGGTGCATGAAGCATAGGATGCTTATTCCTTTGACCCAATTTTTGCTTTGTGAATATAATATATAAAGGATGGATTTTTGTTGTGCTGGAATTCAGTGGTATCGAATATTGCCTGAAATACACAGGCCAGGGGCAACTAGGTGGTGCAGTGGATGGAGCACAGCCCTGGAGTCAGGAGGACCTGAATTCAAATCCGGTCTCAGACACATAACACTCATTAGCTGTGTGACTCTGGGTAAGTCACTCAACCTCAATTGCCCTCACCAAAAACAAACAAACAACAAAAAAAAAAACACAGGCCATTGGTTAGACTTCGAAATGTTTTTGCTAAGGAATAGAAATCCCAGGTTTCAGATTATTCTCTAAAGCAACAGTCATCTAAACTATTAGGTACTAATCTTAAAATGGAAAAGTAGAACAGACTAGATGAGAAAGAATTGAAAACAAATGAACTCAATACTCCATTGTTTGACAAAGTCAAGAACACAAATTACTTGGTGAAAAAATTAGAGTTGATTGGATAACTTGAATAACAGTTTGACAGCAATTAAAGTTAGAGCAACATGTTGCACCATATACCACAGTAAACTCAAAATAGAGAATGTGACTTGAGCAAACAAACAGTTCTCCAAAGAATTGCAAACAATTAACAACAATATTTAGGTCAATCTAAAATAACTAGTAATAAGAGAAATACAAATCAAAACAATACTAAGGCCCTACCTCATGCTGAATGAATCTGCTTAGATGTCAAAAAGATGAGACTAGTCATTGTTAGAGGGGCTTATAGAAAAATGGGCAACACAAAGTATTCTTGATAGAGCTATGAATTGGTCAAACCAGTTATTTTTTCAATCATGTCTGAATTTTCGTTGACCCCATTTGGGGTTTTCTTGGCAAAGATACTGTATTGGTTTGCCATTGCCTTCTCCAGCTCACTTTACAGATGAGGAAACTGAGGCAAACAGGGTTAAGTTGGCAGGTTCTGTTTAGTAGCTTGTGAATGGTGCAAAAGAAATAAACAGTGGGCATTTGGTATTTACATTTACATATTCACATATTCATGGACTTTTGAAATTAATTCCTACACACACACCTACCTATCCCCAAAAACTATTGTAATTTTTGTTGTTGTTTTTTAAGGCTTATATTTTCACCACTGTTTTATATACATTAGTGACTGGTCCAGAAGGCTCTAGTGATGTGATAGGAAAAAACACCTAGCTATAGAAATAGTAGTGGACAAAAATAGCCTGGCATGATGTCAAGCCAAAGCTTGTGTGGGTCATCAAAGATCTTTAAAGAAAACAAAAACATCTGTTCTACTGAAAATCAGAGTACACATCGGCACATGAACACCTCGACACCTGCTTTGATTTTACACTAGCCTCTCTTGAGATGGGAAAGCAATTTTCTTTTTAGAACTACCTTAACTAATTAAATGGATTAGTGGGAATCAGGGACCTGAACTTTAATGCATAAATAAACAGATAAAGACCTACAGAAATACTTATTAATCCCCAAGAGTTTTGAAGTGCTAGTAGGTAATCTTTGGACTGCTGTTGTTTGTCCCATATTTGAAAAGATTCACAAATAAGTGCCACCAGACTCTTTAGAGTAGAAATATACTGTTGTTTGGTGCATTAATGATTTCTCTAACTTACAGATTTTCTGAGTTAGTGTGATAACTTTACTCAAGGATACATCAGAAGAGGTGGGAAATCAAGACTTAAAAGTGAGCTGAAAGGCCGGGGGTGAGGGTAGGGGAGTGGAGAAGGTCTGGAGAGTCAGTGGCAGAGCCAGCAGAGAAGCGAGTAGGGTTGGCCTGAACACTTCTTCACATGGATGTACCAAGCAGAAACTTGCCGATTGGAGCAGGGAGCTGCAGGTGAAGAGACCTTCCAGAGTGAAAAGATTGCTGGGGACAAACAGAAAAGTCTTGAGAGTAAACTTGGTGTAAATCAATCATGATTTTCTTGGCGATGGATATTCACTACTAGATTTCTTGGCTTTTTTCGTAGATTGATTTGGGCTTGAGATTGGGAGCACTCTTTAATTCCTAGGGACAGAAAACTTTTGTTTTCTCTTCTGCTCTCCATCACTGTTAAGAGCTCTGATGTGCAGTTGATTTTGAGGCTTTATTGAGCTTTTGACCATTTACTATAACACAGACAAAGTATATTTTGTGGACTTTTCCAGAGGTCCTCACTCTCCCCCTCTCTTGAGTTTTTGTTTTTGTTTTTTGTTTTTTTTTTTTCTATTGTGACATTGAGAATGCAGAATTCATTGCGTGCCTAATATACTTTTGAAGACAGTGAAAGTCCGGTATCACCTGCAGCATTTTAATTGCAGTATGTAGCTATACAAAAAACTATTTTGCAAAACAGTAGGGACAGGTCCTAAATATGTTGGTGCACAGAAGCCCCAAAAATAGTCACAAGAAAGGAGGACAAAGGAGGGCAATTAACTGTCTCCTGCTGCCTTTTTTTTTAAAAATATACCCTTTCCTAACAGTGCTGTTTCAACCAGGTTCTTCTGTCACGGAAGTCAAAGGTAGGACAAGAGTGACGAACAATTAAAGATATCCTGAAGTGGAATGGGCAGTCATAAAAGGATGTGCATTGTCATTAGAAAGGCCATCAAGCTGAGGCTAGCTGACCACTTGTCAGCTGTGGCATAGTCGGGCTTCCTTTTTGATAGAGTTTGGACTATATGGTCATATATATGGTCATTTAGATCCCTACCAACTCTAAAAATCTACATTTCTGTGCCTGATAATGGTGGGGATATCATCATGACCAATAAGAAAAAGTGGTGATCACTGAGAAATGAAGCAAGTAAGAAGAAGAAGCTAAGTCCAGATAGTCTGCCTCCCCCCCCCCCCCCCCCCCCCCCCCCCCCCCAGCAGCCCTTGGAGATCGGTCCCTACCATATGTACATCGGTCCTTGCCTTTGGTACCTTCTCTGAGAGGACCCTATCCAACCTGGCTCTTTTCAAAGTGTATCTCTTTGTGATGGAGCCTCACAGATGCCACATAGATTTACTTACGTGGGCTCTCTTTTTTATGGGACTACCCCTCTGTCAAATGTGGATGGGAGCTAGAAACAATGCAAGATGCTGCCACTTCACTGAAGTATCCTGGGGTTTCTTCCAGGATTAATTCATTAAAGCAAAAATGAGGCTGGGGTGGGGCTTCCCCTCTTCTTTTCTTCTCCCCTCCTCTCCTTTTCCCCCTCCCCCCCCCCCCCCCAACTGGAAGGCCACATATACCTGGCCTGGCTTTTAAAGCTGTTTATTACACACATTCAAAGGGGAGGCCTGGTGCCAACTGCAGGGTTCTGGGTCTTATCCAGGTCATATAGATCCACTTCTGATGGAACCTACACCTAAGCCATAAGAAGGGCTAAAGTCAAGTCATTCAAGTCCATTTTCTTTAGCAAAGAGTTCGTTCTTATAAGCCATAACCAAAGTGCTTCAGGTGGTTTCTTTCTCCTTTTCATGCCCAAAAACGATCTAGTAAAGTTAGCCTGATGTCATTTCATTGAGATTGGCAGTCCATGCCGGCCCTCCTGGTGCTTGGCCCTTTACATACACAAGGCCCTTGGAATTTAAACCCCTTGATTTTTAAGGTCTCTCAAGACTGATTACACATGCAGTAGAGGGAAGTGTAAGAGCCAATGCAACTTGTCTAGCTTTACTTGGTCACGTGGGAACAAATCAGAAAAGTTTGGATTTACAGGTCATCTCCTCAGGGGCCCTGCAGGGGTTGTTCCTTTTATGCTAAATAATGGAGCAGCTGCTACCTCTTTGTCTTGTGATCATTTCTTCCTTCCTGCAAGCATCTTTACGTCCCCAGTGAAGTGCCAACCAATTTTTTTTTTTTTAGATCTTCTGAGGTGCAGAACTAGTTACAAGTCACCTCTATAGTATCCCTCATACATGGTAGTGGTGCTGACATTTGGGGCCTGATTGTTATTTACTTTATGTATGTTATGTACTTTAACTTAACTAAAAATTTGATTTAGTTGAAAATAGTAACCTTGAAACTGGAATAGAGAAACTGCACCAAAATGTCCTCTAAATAGCATCAGGAAGGTTTTACAACCAGGTGTGTCGGAGATTTTGATATTGCTCAGATGAATATAAAAGTTGTGGAGTAGCTAGTTACTCCATCCTTTGACTTCCCCCTTTCTAGTACTTTATACCTTCCCTCTAGATGAGTGTTTTTCCTGTTATCTGGTGGTAATCAATTTGTATCATTAAGCTCCCTCAGCATTTTTCTCAAATCACTCCAGAAGCCTCCTTTGGGAAGATGTGTATGCCTAGACTTAGGTCATTCCACGCCTCCCCAAAATATGTTATTGCTACCTTTTTGTTGGCAGAAGACCTGCTTATCTGCTTTATCATTCGTTCCAGGAATTAAAGTCATAATACCTACCTTCCCGCTGTATCACAGGACTGGGAAGATCAGTTTGTCATTCATGTGTACACATGTACCCACACTTTGCAGGAGAAGTTAACCCAAATGCTATATTCTCAGTCTTTTGTGAAATTAGGTTGTATTGACTTAATGTCAGGATATAGGGAGAGGAGGATATTCATGCCAGCTATTTCATAGCCAGAAAGACACTGACTGACTGGAGTTGGCGTTCTCCCAAGCCTGTATTCTTTTACCATTTATCTTGTGCTGTATTAGCTGAAGGGGATGTGAGCAACAACATTAAATACCTTTTCAGTCCATTCTTGGTCATGAGTAAGTCTGTCCTTGATTCTTACATTTGACTCTCAAAAGCTGATGATGGCTGATAATTTTCACTGTGTACATAAAAGCCGTAAATATCTGGAGCCAGCCTGACGAGGAGCCTGGCAGCCATTACATGCCTCCAATACAAAACCCTTTTTCTCCTGACAATCCTTTCTTGAGCTCAAAGATGGATTTCCCTCTAGTCCCTGTCATTCAATTATCACCTCGGGAAATGCACAGATAGAACTGATGATCCCTTTCAAATGTCCTGCAGTATTCTATGCTCTCCCATCCTTCATCTTTCTTCCCACTCCTGTCATTAAATGTAACATTGCCAATGTATATTTTATAGGGTGACCCTGATGGATGTCACTTTGATGCTGAGCAGAGATAATAAGATTGCGCATGTAATGAAGGGCAGATAAATAGAAAAATGTTTACGAGATGGAGAAGGGTGGTTTTAACATTATAGCTCTTTCTTTCCCCCCTCTCTTCTTCTCCTCCTCCTTTACTGGTGAATTTGTAGGTTAGTTACAGGAACTAGAAATCAGTGAGAAAGGCACTGTGGTGGTGATAGAAGCTTACAGCAGTGAAATCCCACTTGCCCTGTTCCTGAACTCTAATAAAATGAATTCAGGAAATAATGAAATACTCAGCTTATGGGGGAGAGGGTGGGAACACTCGAGGAGCACATAGAGCTTTGCTGCAAAAATCAGAAACAAAAAAACCCAAGGTTTGAGTGATCTTTTTTTATGGCTTCTTTGTTTTCTGAGTGCTGATAATAAAGGATGCCTTTATCACTGTATAAGGCTTGCCCTGAGGTATCCCAGGTATTGTGAGTCAGTATCTGACTAATGGCAGGGTTTGGGAGAATTTCTTTTTAATAAGTTCAAATTGGGGTGGGGGAGAGACTCGGTTTGCAGGGAGAGGGCAGTAGCCCCCCCTTTTTTTTTCCTGGTTCTAACAAAACTTTAAGCATGTCTTCCCATTGCTTCATCTGTACCCTTGTTATGTAGGAATGTTGTAGAGGGGAGTCCTATGCAGGTGTTGGTTGGACCACATGACATCTGAGGGCCCTCCCAACTCTTACAAATCTGTTAATTTAAGTGTAATCAAAGTGACTCCCTGATATGGGGTCATTTTTCTGCTGAGCCCTACCCTCCTCCTTTGAAGGATTCTACTTTGCCTAGAGGGGGTAGATAGTCTTCCCCTGGGAATAGCCATCCCTAATCTGTGGTTGGGGCAAGGGAAGTCCAGGTGATTCTACATGCATGATTCCATGGCATAATTCTGTCAGATCTAGAAATAAACTGGAAGGCTTCTCTTGTCTTAGCAAATGCCTTCCTAAGCAGGCTGCTTTTAGGTATAGCAATCAGTTAAGTGAGAATTCTGGTTATTGTAGGAAGGACCTCAGCATTGATTTGCTTATGCTGATTGTGACATATTCTGTGATGGTTAAAACAATTGGGAGCAAGAAGTGGTAAAGTGTTTTGCCTTTCACTTGTGTTTGTGTGTCTGTGAGTGCTTGTTTGTTCACACGTATGTGCTTGCCCCCAAGTGATTTTCTTAAATGTGCCTCTGATATAATTTCAATCCAGTGGTAGAGTACATCTTTCTCTGGAGTGGGACAGCCCTCAATCTCAGATCATCCTCATGAAAAAAAATGCTTGCTGATTTTTGTAATGGATAAGGGCCCAGCTTTTAATGGTTATGAAGTAAATTTAATTGGAAAACATTTCATTCGATCCAGAGGATGGATCTGTGACAGCTAGATGATCCACTGGATGGAATACTGGACCTGAGTCAGGAATACCAGAGTTCAAATTTGACCGTAGGTATTCACTAGCTATGTAACCCTGGGCAAGACACTTAATTGAAGTCTGCCTCCATCTCCTCATCTGTCAAATTGGGACAGTAATAGTGCCTACCTCCAAGAGTTGTCGTGCAGATCAAATGAGATAATATTTGTAAAGCAATTTAAACAGGAGAGTTTTTTTTTTTATCATCTCAGGTTTAGACCTGAGAACAACACTCTGGAAGCATGAAGGAGACTAGGAAGAAGCAAACAAAAGTAGCTTCCTTTGAGTTTAAGGGTTCTCACTGCCTGTGCCTCTTGCACAAAAGAAATGGGTTGATTCACATCTGATATATTTGTGCTTTAGAGATTTTTTTTCCTTTAATAAAATGAAGAAGTGCTTTGTGAAAGCCCAGCACAGTGGGTTGAAGGGCATCTCTGTGGGAGTCTTAGCCAGTCCTCTTTAAGAAGGATGGTCCTGTGACCTAGAACTTTGGAGGGTGGCCTTTCACAAGGTGCAAAATATTGGTGAACCATTAAGAACACATTTGTGTTACATCATGTGCAGGTAAAAAAAAGTAATTGCAGAAGCATCCAGATGCTTTCATCTTCCAGGTTACTTCCTATACTACCTACCTCAAGTAGACCTTAAAGTGACAGTGGAAAAAAAAGAGCACTGAGTTTCTTGATAGCAGTCTCCTCCACTTGGACCTTTTTCCAATCCAGCTGTTGTTGTGCAGGGAGGTGAAGGTGGAGTCCAGGCTCAGGTAATCTACAGCAGACTCATACCATCAGCCTAGAATCAAGTATGGACAATGCTTCTTGGCTTATCCCTGTTCAGTCCTGGACTGCCAAACTAACTCTGAGGTCATTAGATATTTGGCCTCAGTTTCCTCATCTGTGAAATAAGATTAATAGTTCTTGTACTACCTACCTCACAGTGGGGTTGAGAGGAGAATACTTTGCAAAACATAGAGTATCATCCCAATGAGAGCAAGCCAGCAGTGTCTTAGGTTTCTTTAGGGATAGAGGATTCACTTAATGGACTGAAAGGAGGAGTCTAAAAGAGCTTTAATTACCAGAGTCATCCTTCTATGCAGGCCCCATGCAACTAGAAGATAGTTCCCTGCTGGCCTAGATCAGCCTTCTGTCTGCCTAGTCTAGAAAAAGACAGCTGCCTCTCCATGCTGGCAATGATATTTAACAATATTATTCAAGCCTGTCCAGCGTCTGACCCATTGTCTGCCCTCAGATTTGATCGATCCTTTTTAAGTCCCATCTCTTTCCTCTCTGAAGAGTAAAAGAAGAATAATTTGTATAAGATTAGATACAAGTGCATGTTTGAGAATAGAATACTTATAACTCAGGAGACCTGAGGTCAAATTCCACCTCAGATACTTAATAATTTCTTATGGACAAGTTACCACCTCTAAGAGCCTCAGTTTCCCCATCTGTAAAATGAGGTTGATACGTAATACTACCTCATGGAGTGGTTGGGAGAAGGATACTTTGCAAACTATAAGATGTCAGCCAAATGTGAATGGCAGCTACTGCTAGAATTTAGGTAGTTTTGTCAGAAGGAAATAAAGAGATACTTTTCTTCTTTAATGAGAAATCTGATGAGACTTTGTGAATATGGTGAAAATAGGACATCAGCTATACTCTAGGATCAGAGTGACAAAACTATTGGAAAGGTGTCATAGACATTATCTGTAGGCACTTTCCCCTTTGTGTTTTGGCTTTCTCTTGCTTTTGCCTCCTAATGGTTAGTGTGTCTCCATTTCCCTTCCTATCTTCCTTCCTTTCTAAGCTGATCTGAAGAATATAATCAAGAGATATAGGCTTGGAAATCTCTTCCCTGGGAGTCCTGTTGGAAATTTCAAGGGCTTATGATGCCAGGTCAGATCTGGTTCTTGAGTTCTCTGGAACCAGAGTCCTGGACAGGGGCAGCAGAGCAGGAGTTGTGGGACAAAGGCAGTACACACAGAAGCAACCAATGCCATACTTGAACATGCTTGTTTGGCCTTGGAAAAACTCAAGATTAAAATACATTCTACTCTTCCCTGGCTGGTAGTTTTACTTCTCCCTTTTCCTAAGATAATCAAATGAGGAACCAGATAGGTTGGGGAGTGCAATGGGGGGACTTTTTTTTTTTTTTTACAAGTAAAAACAATTACAAAAATGGAACAACATTGCGTTTCCTAATAATTTCAGCATTGGCTGATAATGCTAGCTTGTAATTTTTCTGAATGTGACATTTTGTGAATTTTACTCATCTTTGTACATTTTATGTCCTCAGTAGGAATGTAAGCTTCTGGAAGACAGGAATTGTTTTTGTAAACCAACTGCCACAAACTAGATGGTCTGTAGATATCTCAAATTCAAATGTCCAAAACAAAAGTCATCATTTCACACAAGTCCCACCCCTTTCAAACATCGCCATTACTGTCACAGGCATCACTAGGTGCCACATTTCTCGTGTCATCTTCTCTCCACTCAGAGCTGCCTCTGTGATGAAGGCACTCATCGTGTCGCAACTAGTCTGTTGTGTAATAGCTAATACCTTCTAACTGGTCTCCCTGCCATCCTCCACTCAGCTTCCGAGACATAGGTCTGAGCATGTCGCCACACTTCGACTCTAGTGGTGCTCTGTTACCTCCTTTGGGTTTTTAAAGGTCTTCACAGCCTGACCCTTTCCTGCCTGGCCCAGCTGCCTAGAGGCAGCTAGGCAGTGCCACAGTGCACAGAGGGCTGGGCAGAGTCAGTAAGACCTGAGTTAAAATCCAGCCTAAGACACTTCACCACTGGCATGACCTTGGGCAAGTGACCCACCTCTATTTGCCTAAGTTTCCTCAACTATAAAATAGGGATGATAATCATAGCACTTTCCCTGAAAGGTTGTTGTGAGGATCAAATGAGATGATGTTTATAAAAACATACAATGTCTAGCACATAGTAGGCATTAGAGAGATGCTCATTTCCTTTCTATCCTTCCCCTCTCCCCCCCAATCTTTCTAGCTTCTCACCCTTTACTCCCCTCCATACTAATCTAATCTAGCAACACTGACCTTACCATTCTTCACACACAGACTCTCTGTCTCCTGACTCTGGACATTTTCATGGGCTGTCTCCCATGTCGCGAATGCTCTTCCACCTCACATCTGCCTCCTAGCTTTCTTGGCTCCCTTCAAGACAACCCAAATCCTGCCTTACTTCTATAGGAGACCCTTCCTGATGTTTCTCCACTCCCAATCTCCCTCTCACTCTACTATTCATATTGTTCATACAGACTATTTGTGCCCAACCTGTGGTAGAGCCTTCCAACCTGGTACAGGTCTGATCAGTCACAGTCAGACACACTGCACTTTCACCCCAATGTCATGATCTCATTTTGGTCCTCTTCCAGCACAAAGGACAACAGCCAATCCACTCTCAATGTGCACTGTATGTCTCTTGTATGCACAGCTGTTTGCATGTTGTCTTCTGCATTGGAATTTGTACTTCTTGAGGGCAAGGAACACATTTTTGCTTTTCTTTGCAAATCAGATCTTTGCACATAGTAAGCACTTAATAAATGCTTGTTGACTGTCTATTGAATTAGTATATGTCCTCAAATTCTTGGGGAAATGCTGCTGTAGCACAGGAATAATTAGTCTTTTTTTTGTTTGTTTTTTAAAGTAAAAAGAAAAATTTCTCCCAAATATTTTGATTTCCAACACTAGTGACTTGGGAACATCAGTGTGTAAGTCATGTTGTTCATTAATCAGTACTGCTGTACAGTCTGTCCTATCCTGTTGCTTAATTAAAATGTGCAAAAGCCGATTTATCAAAATTGACAATAATGTATAGGTTTGGGATCACAGGAACAAAATTGTTAAGGTTAAAAACCTCGCTAATTTGATACCAAGCTCTGTTGGTTCAGGCTACCCTGCTTCTTCTCCTCCCGGAGGAGTATGCACACTCAGGCTGCCTGGTTCCTTGTTTCCCTGTCTAATTCAGGTCAGGGAAAGTTGTCAGATTCAGCCTTAGCCCATCAACATTCTCCTGATGGTAGTGTAGAATTTATCTGGGTGTTAACTAAATACCATGCCCAAGGCATTTGTGTCCTCTCATTTAGACCTGTCTGTTGTCAGTATGTAATGAAAATTTGAAAAATGCTTTTAAGAAGGAACTTTGCAGTTTCAGTACAAAGGTCTCTAGAATGTAGTCAGTTACAAAAACCAGGATTTTAGCCTGTAGGTAGATTTGCTGTATGTTGTGGGGTGACTTGGATCTGTCGATTCCTTGGATTCCTTGTTTTTTCTAACCTCCAGGATTATCCTAATTTCTGCTTTCTATTTAATCTGAAGGGATTTTGTGAGAATGAAAATTTAAGTAACAGTTTCTTTAAGTAGTTCCTCAGATAAAAGTGCTGTTAACTCACTAGGATTTAGGATGTTACTCTCTACTCTTCCTGATGGGGTGGGAGTCCATTCTTATGGGATTGGAGCCCTTGATTCATGAGTAGCAGCTGCCCTCCTTTGCAGAGGCTCCGTCACTGGGAATTCTGGAACATTGTTCCACCAACCCCCCTTTTCTCTAGGGTGCCATGATTTGTTTGGATAATAATGAAAATAGAATGTTATAAATGAGAGCTAATTTGGAAGTTGTGATGCATGAGCTCTGGATGAGCCAGCGTGAAAGAAGCTGATTCCAGTCCCTTCCCTTCCCAAGCTTGTGCTAGCTTTCGTTCATTTTTAAATTGGTCGTACAGTAAAGAAACCAGAGCAAGAGAAACTGTTTGCTACTGTCCGTAAGGTAAATTCTGGAAACTCCCTGCCATAGAAGGAGTTACAGGATTGACCCAGGATCTCTTTATTCCTGGAATTCTTTATAGGGCCACCTTCATTCCTCTCAAGGAATCTCTGTTACACTCTTACTCCCCTGTCAGTCCAAGGAAGAAGGAGGAGATGGGGCTTAGTTTACTTAAATTTTTACTTAAATTGGTAGAGCAAGTTACTTCATTTCCTCCCCCTGGAGGAGCACTGCCCAGGAGAAATTAACAATGTTGATGTCCCCTCCCGTCCGTCCCCCCCCCCACTGGTTTAGGATAACAAATATTCTCAGGGAAATTGATAAACTAATCTTCTCTGATAGGGCTGGTAGATACTTTCAGATCCAGATACACATGGGCATGTGGGGCTACACACAGTAGCACAGCATGTGCTTTTTGTTGAACATTTGCAGAACAGCCAGGCAGGGCCACACCGGCAGAGAGAGAGAGAGAGAGAGAGAGAGAGAGAGAGAGAGAGAGAGAGAGAGAGTGTGTGTGTGTGTGTGTGTGTGTGTGGCAGAGGGAACTGAGTGGTTAATACAGTGTGCCGTGGCCCCAGCATTTTATGGTGTGTTAGCAATCTTGATTGAGTTGCTGCATAACACAGGAGGGCAGAGAAATGAAAATGGGGCCAGAGGAGAGCTGGCGCCTTGGGCCAAGGAAACATTTCCCCTCTTCCCACTCACACCCCACCCCCAGCCAGTTATTACATATGGCCTGTTAGCAGTGATGCTTCATTGCAGAAGGTAACTGAAAATTGAGTGTTCTTCCAATGTCGGAAGCCTTTTGTTAACCTGACTTACTACAAAGTCTCTCATCTCGAAGGAGATAGCTGAGCTAAGATTTACACACACACATCCATACACACCCTTTCCTAATTCTTCTCTTTGTTGTGTAATATTTTTGGTTTTGTTTTTTCCTACCTATCTACCTCCAGCTAGCTTTCTGCTTCCCTCCTTTTTTTTTTTTCCCCCCAAATCAGGAGAATGCAATTGTGTTCTTTTCTGAAATTGTGGTTGCTTGGTGGGTAGGATGTGTTGGGGGAAGGGGAAATCCAGAGTTGACAAAACTGATAACTCAGTCAGTATATGAGCAGATTATCTTAATTATTGGTGACTTTTTAGTGAATGAAGTGATGGAAAAATCCAGCCCAGACACTGTAGAGTGAGAGTGAGAGAGAGAGAGAGAGAGAGAGAGCACAAGAGCACGCGAGCGCGCGTGTGTGTGTGTGTGTGTGTGTGTGTGTGTGTGTGTGTGTGTGTGTGTTTTAACATTTGCTAAGGATAGACTCATTGGTAAGGAGCACTTCTCTTGGCAAGAACTGCTGCCCAGAACACTAAGGATTCAAAATGACCTTCTCTTCCCCCCCACCCCCCCCACCCCGGCCACTGGGCACTAAACCACTTTGGTTCTTCAGGCTGTTAAGCAATCATAGCCCAGAGATGTAAGATGTGTTGACTAGAAGACTTTGTTGTGAGATGAGGTGAGATCACCAGGAACAAAATGATCATTACAGGCCATTCATGTCGACAGCATTTATGCCTCTATGTTTGCTTGCAAGGAAAAGCAGAAACTAATTTGCAAGGCTGCCTTTGTAAAGGGAGCTTTTGATCAATGATTGCCTGTGTTAATGTTTCAGTAGGCTATTGATTTCTGCAGCAGCTTTTGTTCCTGAATTTATGTGCTATGGGTCTCTGCAGCATACACTATGCATGTTTGATGAAAGTTGAATTGACTTTACTCCCAGAGAGGCCAGGAGCTCTTTCGCTCCCTATTTGCAGAACCAAAGCTTCCCCGACATGTTCTTTTGTTTGTGTTCAAGACCCTGCCACCCATGTAGTCACCAGTATGCTGTTTCTAATCCTTCAGATTCATTCCATTCCAATGTTTAATCTCTTAGGTAGACATTACAGCATTTAAAGTCAGACAGCTAATAAAACCTGGCCTGGAATTTTTATTTATGTTGTTATACTTTCTTATCAACTTTCATCCTAAACTTGACATAGAGGGGTCCCTTCAAAGTCTGTTTATCAGTTTAAGATCAGTGGTATTCAGATTGTGAAATCTGCTAAGAATGCTTTGTTGGTTATTTTTAAAACTGCCCCGGTGATACTGATGACATTGACCTTTGTGTGCTGTTAAGCTCATTTCGTTCCTTCGGGGGCAGGGGTAGGGGGGCAATGTTAATCGACAGAGGGCACAGTCGAGGTTTAGAATTCAGGGTTTCTTCATTCTTTAACTTTTCCACTAACTTACAGTATGGTCTTGGATGAATCATCTAACCTCTGTGAACATCAGTCTCCTTCTTTCATAATCTGTAGATAAAACTTGTTTTATAAAATCCTTACAGATTTTTGCAAAATCTGTCCTAATTGGGTGACTCTAGTAATTGATTCTGACCTCACACAGTCGTTTTGCTTTTCTGTGGCCTAAAGTAACTTGGTACTATTTCTGCTGTATTTTTATGGGATCCTCCATTTAATGCTGAAAGGAGTTTCAAAGGCCCTTGGGTCCAATCCCTGCATTTTTAAAGTGAGAAACTGAGGTCCAGAGAGGTGATAGGCAGTGTGCCAGTGGCAGGCTGGCTCTGTTGTATCACAGGCCTAACATGGACCTGAAATTCATCAGAAACAGGGGCAATACCCCTTCCTTTTCATTCAAAATGAGATAATATTTGTTAAAAGGATTAGTACAGTGCCTGGCAAATAGTAGGTGCTATATAAATGACTATTCTCTGCCCTGCCCATTTCTTTCTCTCTGTCTCTGTCTGTCTCTCTTCATCTCTCCCTCTCTCCCTCTTCCCCTCCCTCCTCTTACTCTTTCTCATTTCTTTCCTCCCTTCACTGTAGCCTGATTCTCATCTCTTTCATCTTAGCCCTGAACTCTAATTCCAGTCTTCTCCAATGACCACATTTCCATTTAGGGGAAGAAAGGGAGGCCTGGTCCATTGATTCCAACTCATTGAACAGAACTTCAGTATATAGAATTAGGAGCCTGAGTTTTGCTTTACTGGCACAGATGAGTGAGTGGTTGCTGTAGTACCATGTGGCTTTTTTTAGCCTGTTTACTTTTTCAGCTGTAGTGAGGGACACAATGTCCTTTGGAAGCATTGAGTGGTTTGAGAAGGTGACTGTGCTCTGAAGTGATTTTACAGACATGATTTCTGACAGAAGAAAAGTGGAGATGGCTCTGATTTCTTTTTACCACGTGTCTACAGTTTTCAGTCTCTTAACTTGTTCCCTCTTTCTGATGAAAGTGTTTACTATAAATCAGTTTCCAAGACAAGGAGGAAAGAAGCAGGAAGGAGATCCAGAGTTTCTGCAGCCACGGCATCATGAGGTCCCATTACGGGGCATCCATCCACTGTGGCAGCAGTTGTGGCCCATTTTGAAGGGAAAGACAAGGGGAAGTACAAGCATGCATGCGTGCGTGTACTTATAGATGTCTGCTTTCAGGTACCAAAGATTATCCTTGCAGCTCCATTCTCTCTCTGACATGTGTGTTTCAGGTCTTCACTGTGGACCACAGAATAGATGATTCAATTAGTATATGATTGTAATGGAGTATTATTGTGCTATAGGAAATGACAAGCAGGATGATTTCAGGGAAACCTGGAAAAACTTACATGAACTGATGCATAGCAAAGTGAACAGAAGCAGGAGAACATTGTACATAGTAACAGCAGCATTGTGCAGTGATCAACTATGACTGACTTAGTTATTCTCAGCAATATAATGATCCAAGACAATCCCAAAGGACTCGTGGTGAAGCATATCATCCGCCACCAGAGAAAGAACTGATGTTGATTGAATTTTTTTCTTTCTTTTTTGTTTCTTTTATTTGAGTCTTCTTGTACAAAATTACTAATATGGAAATGTTTTACACAGTTTCACTTGTATAACTTATATCTGATTGTTTACCATCTCAGGGAGGGAGGGTGGGATAGAATTTGGAACCCAAAATTTTAAATAAAAATGTTAAAAATTGAGGGGGGAAGATAAAGTCATGTGACTAAAAGGATGGAGAGTGGGGGGGGAGAATAGAATGAGGTGGCATTCCCACCCAACCCTTTCCCCCAACATTTTGAGGATGAAAAAACTGAACTGAATGCAGGGAGGTAAAGTGATCTCTCAGATCTCCCGGAGCAATCATAGGATGGTAGAGCAGAGAATTGAGGCCTGGGGTGGTCCTTAGAAGAATCTTCTCAGATCCTTTCTTGTTCAGCTCTCTCATGTACAAGAGGAAGGTGAAGCCCAGAGAGGTCACGTTTCTTGCCCACAGAGACGAAGATCTGAACCCAGACTCTCTGACTTTTTCTATTACATTACTCTGCCTTCAGGTAAGAAACATAGCCAGGACTCAGCCTGGACTTAACTGCTCCTTACACACATGGCTCATGCTACCTAGAATTGTTACTGTTGCTGCTGCTTTTGCTGTTACTGTTACTATTCTCTCTGAATTGCCTCATCATTTGACTTAAAGATCTGAAAATCATGGACTAGATGTTTCCTATTTGTACCAACTGTGTTCAGGGTACTCAGTACTTCTGATGATAGTTATCCCTCGTCAGTAGCGCCAGTGGTATTTGTTAGAAGGCCCGAATGAGTATTTCTATAGAGGCTAGTTTGTGTCCTGAAGCAACTTAAACATTTTAATGGAAGGAATAGAATGATGGCAGTGACAACAGCATTTTTTCCTAACACTTGGAATGGAAGAAAAGTTGATATGTGGGCCTGTGTATACCTCTAAACCACACACACACACACACGCACACACATGCACGTGTGCATGCTCCTAATACTTTGTGTGTGTATTCTTGATACTTTGTTCTACCTGTGATTTCATTGAGGCAGTTACTGTCTTTCTTCTACCATGGATCTCAGCTCCCCTAGGCCCCTTTAGTAGATCATCTTTGAAAATTGCTGTTGTCAAAGAATTCATCACCTTGCAGCTTATCTGGTGATGAACCTCTCCAGGATTAGCTCGGCCTGTCCATGGATGACAGGCATAATGTCTGTCCCCTGATTTGTACTTGATATCTTGCTTTTTTGCTATGACCTTTCAGAGTTTACATTCTACTGACAGAGCCTTTGAGAACCCAGGTTCACCTCCATGCCATGATAAGGCATCAGAATATGACTCTGTATGTGTGTGTGTGTGCGCGCGCACACCACATGTAATTATGAAGATTGAGTGAAAAAGGGAAAAGATACACTATAACCAGAGCACTCTGAAGTGAGGAGAGTGGAAAGAGGTGCCAGGTGGCACCACAGTGCACAGAATGCTGGACCTGGAGTCAGGAAGACCCGAGTTCAAATCCTGTCTCAGACACTTACTAGTTGTGGACTCCTGGGCAAATCTCTGCCCCAGTTTCCTCATCTGTAAAATGGGAATAATAATAGCACCTATCTCACAGGGTTATTGTGAGGTTTGAATGAGATAACATGTAAATCACTTAGAAAACTCTGTTAATTTAATGGAAGTAGAAGGCATTGGGGAGGATGGCAAATAAATGAGAGTGAAGCAGAGATGGGTTAGATGATGACAGCACTGAAGGATAAACCCAAGAGGTGGAGAGCTAGAAGGGCGAGACTAAAAAGTAGAATAATATTGTAGGCTCTACCTTCAACTTTCTGTTTGACTATGTCTCCTTTCAGTCCCTTAGGGCTGTAAGTGCCATTCACTGGGGCCAAAGGAATCCTTGTAGATCATTTTTTAGGGCTACTTTTTTTTTTTAACTAAAAATTTTTATCAAGCATTTATTCCTCCATGGAAAAAGAAAAACAAAGCCCTTGTAACAAATATTTATAGTCAAGCAAAACATTCACACATTGGCCACATCCAAAAATGTGCCTCATTCTTCATTTTAGCCCATTACCTCTCTGTCAAAAGGTAGGCAATATCCTTCACCATAAGTTCCTCAGGAATTACTGCCTTGATCGGAGTTTTTAAGTATTTTTAAATTGTTTGTTTTTATGGTATTGTTGTAGTAGTTTAAGTTGTTCTCCTGGTTCTAATTACTTCACTCTGCGTCAGCTTGTATAAATCCTACCAGATTTCTCAAACTCTCTGTTTTCTCTTTTCTTTTTTTAATTTTTTTTATTAATTTATTTTTAGTTTTTAATATTCACTTCCATAAGCTTTTCTCCCCCTCCCCCCTGCCCCCTCCCCAAGATGGCATGCAGTTTGATATAGGCTCTACATATACGTTCCTATTAAACATATTTTGTAAATGTTGTAAAGAAGAATTAGAACCAGTAGGAGGAACTATTTTCTCCTTTCTAACAGCCCAATAAAATTCTGTTTTATTCATGTGCCATAATTTGCTCAGCAGTTCCTCAATTGGTGCCCCCCCCCCTTTAAATTTGAGTTCTTTTCCACTACCAAAAACTGTGATGGTACATTTAGGACATTTTCTTCTTTGAGCTCTTTAGGGTATAGGCTTCATAGCAGTATCACTGGGTAAAAAGATATGCACAGTTTATTAACTTCCTGGGCATAGTTCCAAATTGCTTTTCAGGTCTGCCAGACCAATTCTCAACTTTACCCACTATGTGTCATTGGGGTGTGGGAGGGAGGCAGCATGCTCTTTTCTTACTATATTATCTTTATTGGAAAGTTTTCTTGTTGGCCATACAGGTATAGATTCTCAGATTGTAATGTTTTTTCCTGGTGGTTTTGCTCATTTGTTAAGCTATAGACTCAGATATGCAGAAGGCAGGGAGGTAGCAAGCCTGATAATGCTGAAAGTCCCTGCAGTGAAAGGCTAGATGGAGCATTGTACCATTTTTGGCAGTATTTTTCTTCTCAAAATCTTGAAATTAGAAGACATTTTCATCATCACATCAACTTGACTTGGAACTCAGAAGCTGTCTAGACATAAATGTTTTTATATTTTAAATCAGAATGTGAGCCAGTTTTTGAGTCCACCTGACTCCACATTCGCATTGAAATTTTAAAATTTACCAAAAAGCTCTTACGTTGGGGGTAATATTTCTTTAACTTGAAGCAAAAACCTTTATCAGTATTCTTGATGTGAAGCTTCATAAAATTAATTTCACTTAATTTAGGATTGTGATTAGTAAGCAGATCTTTCTTAGAGATACTTTGCTCTCTCATCCAAGTCATGGCAAATCTCCCCACATATTCTGCTTATTCTTCTCTACACCTTTGCCCTTGACATTCTCCTCACCTGGAATGCTTTCTGACCATGTTTATAGCCACTTTTTTAAAAATCAGAGGAAAAGCTACATACTTTAACTGTGTGTGTGGGTGTACATAGAGGTCTGTATGTTTCTTGATGTGTGTATTTATGCACATTTGTATCATAATATATTTCAAGATAGCTCTCTTAGAGAGCAGTGTTTGGAGCTAAGAAGATGTCAGACCTCTGACATATACTGACTGTGAGACCTTGTCCATAAATTACTTAACCAGGCCCCAAGTTACTCCGGGCACTTGTCTAAGACTCTAAATTGCGAAGAAGATGACAACTTGCATTGGTAGAGGAGTGGCTACTAAGAGGTAGCTTCTTATGCCAGTGAAATCCCAAGTCTATTCACTATTTCTCTTTTAAATCCACCACAGTAGGTTGGCACATAGAGTGTTCCAGAAGACATGTACTAACTGGTTCCTCATAGAATCTGCAAAAAGATTCCTTCCTTTTGGTGGTAACTGCATTCTTTTTTTTTTTCCCCAAAAACATTGGTTTGTCTCCGTTGTATGAAATAAAAGGAATGGCAGCATCTGGCCTGGAGAAGGCCCGAACCTCCAAGAAGTAACAAGATTTAAAAACTGTAAAAAAGATGGTTCAGAATTCCTATCTGTCTTAGCCTCTTCACAGTTCCCTAGGTTTCTCATTTGTCTTTTAGATAGCCAAATCCAGGTCATCTTTTAGGCTAATTCTTTGAGGTATGGGTATTTAACTACTTGATTTATATTGACTTTCTGATTCAAATGAAAATTTCAGGTGGGCTAGATCGTCTTGTACTGTTCTTCACTAAATCCAACTATTTGCCTCTTCCTGATATATCCACTCACTTCATTAATGGCAGCATTTCTTCTAATGTAATTTTCCCCATCCTCCTGTCCTGGTGATTTATTTCTATAAACTGCGTATTTGAAAGATTAAGTCAAATTAACCAGACTCCTTCCAGGAGATTCTTATGCTTTGTGTTTCCTCATACTTTGCTTTGTTAGAGCTAACATCTAAGAGGCTTGCTCTGTCAGCAGAACACAAGACTCTTGTCACAAATGTTTGGTTTTACTAGTAATGTATTTGAAGAACATACTTTAGTGTTATTTTTTCTTAATTTTTTTTTCAGTTAGCAAATCTGCCTTTTCTCCTTCCTATCCCTTCCCTCTCCCCTTTCCCCCACCCCAGTTGAGAACAAAAGAAAGTAAACTCCGTTACAAACGTGTATAGTCAAGCAAAACAGATTTCTCCATTAGCCACATCGAAAAAAATGACTCATTCTGCACTCTTGAATCCTTCACCTCTCTGTCAGGAAGTAGGTGGGATGTTTCTTCATTCTTTGGAATTAATCTGTGTGTTACAAACCACTTATTTTAATTTTTTATTTATTTTTAATGTTCCTTTTTTTAAAATTTTGAATTTCAAATTCTCTCCCTCCCACCCAACCCCACCCATTGAGAAGGCAAAAAAATATATCAGTTTTACATGTGAAGACATCTAAAACATTTCCATATTAACTATTTTGCAAAAATTTAAAAAAAATAAAAAGCAAGAAACAAAGTTTTTTAAAAACATATGATTCAATCTGCACTTAGTTCATTAATTCTCTCTCTGGAGGTGGATAACATTTTTTATCGTGGGTCCTTTGGAATTGTCTTGAATCATTGTCTTGATCAAAGGAAGCTAAGTCTTTCAGAGTTAATCATCATTACAGTATTGCTATTACTACATACAGTGTTCTCCTGGTTCTGCTTATTTCACTTTATAAAAGTTCATATAGGTCTTCTTAGGTTTTTCTGAAACCATCCTGCTCATCATTTCTTATAGCACAATAGTATTCCATCATAATCATATACCACAATTCAGCCATTCTCCAATTGATAGGCATCCCCTCAGTTTCCAGTTCTTTGCTACCACAAAGAGTTTATATAAATATTTTTTGTACAAATAGGTCTTTTCCCTTTTCTTTGATCTCTTTGAGATATAGACCTAGGGGTGGTATTGCTGGGTCAGAGGGTATGCATGGTTTTATAGTCCTTTGGGCATAGTTCCAGATTGTTCTCCAGAATGGCTGGACAAAACACAAGCTCAGTGATCTTTTCTCAGTCCTAATGCTCCTTGACTTCTCTGCAGTCTTTGATCCTGTTAATCACTCTCTCCTACTTGATACTCTTTTCTCTCTAGGTTTCCAGGACTCCACTCTCTCCTAGTTCTACTTCGAAGATACTTCTCGATCCCCTTTGCTGGTTCCTCAGATCATGCCCTCTAACCATAGGTGTCCCACAGGGTTCTGTCCTGGGTCCTCCTTCTATATGTTACTTGGTGATCTCATCACCTCATGGAGGTAAAAATTTGTCATCTCCGTGCAGATGATTCTCAGATGTACCTATCCTGCCCTAACCTCTACTCTTGCATCTCCAGTTGCTTTTCATACTTCTTAGATGGGATGTCTAATAGGCACCTTAAAATCAGCATGTCCAAAACTGACCTTATCACCTTTCCCCTTAAACCCACCCCCCTCCTACTTCCCCTATTACTGTAGCGGGCAAACACCATCTTCCCAGTTCGTCAGGTTCCTAGCCTAGGTCTTCTCCTCGAATTCACATTATTTCTCACCCCCTATGGCCAATGCCAGCCAATTTCATTTTTGCATCATCTCTCAAATGTGCCCCCTTCTCTCCTCTGACACTACGAGCACTCTGATGCAGACCCTCCTTCCCTCACACCTGGACTATTGCAGTAGCCTGCTGGAGGCTCTGCCTGCCTCCGTCTCTCCCCACTCCAATCCATTCTCCATTTAGTCACCAGAGTGACTTTCCTAAGGCACAACTCTGACCATGTCACTCCCCTGCTCAGTAAACTCCAGCGACTCCTTATCGCCTCCAGAATCAAATACAAAATCCTGTTTGACATTCAAAGCCCTTTATGAGCTAGTGCTCTCCTGTCTCTCCGGTCTTCTTATTCCCTGCCACATACTCTTCAGTCCAGTGACCCTGGCCTCCTGGCTGTTCCACGAAGGAGACACTCAGCGCTGGGCATTTTCTTTGATTTTCCCCGTGCCTGGAATGCACCTCCTCTCAACTCTGCCTCTTGACTTCCTAACTCAAATTCCATCTTCTTCAGGAAGCCTTGTGCCTCCCTCTCTTGATTATTTCCTGATTATCCAGTATGTGGTTTGTTTGTACACATTTGTGTGCTTGTTGTCTTCCACATTAGATTGTGGACTCCTTAATAAGTGTTTACTGATTGACTGATTTCAGCTCCCAACTGTGCATATGTGTATATATTCTTCTTCCTTTAACCAGTTCATAGGAGAGTGATGTTCAAGTGTCAGCTCTTCTCCCTCCTCACTCCCCACTTCATACTTCGTTTATAAGTGTTTATGGAAGTCCTTGAATTTCCTTTGATCCACACAACTGCCTTAGACCAGTGGCCTCAGGGGACAAGCTAGTAGCCAGAACTCAGGATTGGTTTGTTAGCTGACAATATGAGCAGGACTGGCTTTTCCTCAGAATGTTAGAAACAAACCATAATCTGACCCCCTTTGTATGCATAGCAAACATGTTTTGTGTACTTGCACTTGCTGTGTATGAGAGACTTTGTTAGAGACCAGGAAGAAGTTGTATCAGACAAACTGGGGGTAGCACATGTGCCCTGTCTACTAGGGCTCCTCCCTGCCGTAAGGAGAGCAGTTGCCATGGCATTATGGACCCGTTATTAAACCATATTTTCCACTTCCAGTAGAAAGAGGAAAACTGTTCAAAGAGGTGTTCCTCCACCATAGTCCCAACTGACACTCAACTCTTCTCTTCTGCAGGGAGAATTAATCACCTTTTATTACTATTGGAAGAAAACCCCAGAAGCTGCTAGTTCCCGGGCCCACCGGAGGCACCGCAGGCAGGCTGTATTTCGGAGGATTAAAACTCGAACAGCTTCTACTCCAGTCAACACTCCTTCCAGACCTCCCTCCAGTGAATTCTGTAAGTAAAGGCTAGAGTCCTTGGCTAATATTTGGTGGGATTGGGGGAGGGGGAGTGTGGAGACAGTACACACACTTGTATAGAGCTGGACATAGAAGTTAAGGGCCCTTCTGAGCTATCTCTGTGGCTGGGGAGGTATGTGTATTTATGTGTTTCCGAATTAGATCACCATTCCTCTGTCCTCAGGGAAATGGGAAGTATTGGGATTAGAAGGTGTCCCAGCCCTTCAGTCCCAGCATTCTCTGAGTCCATGAGCATCGGGCTGCCTGAGGAGCACTCGCAGGGTCCGCTGTAGTCAGGCTTACAGTTCTCACCACTTGACAGAATGCTTTTCTTTGAGAGTTTAGCATGAGATGATTTGACTGACTTGTTCTGACTACACAGAGAAGTGACTGACCAAAGTCATCTTGTTGACCACAGTCCAGGAGGCATTTTAATAGCCTGATACAAGCCCCACGTTTGACATTTGTGTTCCAGGCCATGACATTTTACCCACATGAGCACAGTACCTATTTAAATCCCTCACACACAGAGGCTGCTGCTGCCTGGCCCACTTCACATTCTTCATCAGAACAGGCACAGACATTCCTGTCCAGGTGATGCTGTAGGGGACACCAGAGAGGCAAGAGGCCACTTTGCTGATTGGACTCTCGCCTCAGCCTTTAGGCAAGCCCTCCCACTGTTGACGTGTGCATCTTGGAGCCTTGGGCCCCTACCCACATTCAGAAACTAAGGCACTGGTGGTTCTCCAAAGACAGCCAACTGAGAAGCAATTCCTGGTTCTGCCCCTGTGCAGCCTCCGTCATCCTGGGTGGCCTTCCCCCTAGACTGAGCCTGTTCTGCCCTACCGTAGGAGAAGAGCAAAGGCAGAGGAGCTGTCTGCCTGCTCAGCCTCCCTGGGCACAGCTGAGAATCCAGTACTTAGAAGAAACTTCTTTGTTTTAGCCAGTGGGGAAATTCTAATCTGAACTCTTCTTTTCTTCCCCTCTCCCCCCAACTGTGCTCTGCTTTCCTTCTTCAGTGGACTTGAGCTCCGCCAGCGAGGATGATTTTGACAGTGAGGACAGCGAGCAAGAGCTGAAGGGTTACGCCTGTCGTCATTGCTTCACCACCAGTATGTGCTGCGTGACAGATGTTGTGCCCTGTTTTGTTCTGGCTCCAGCTTTATTTGGGCAGATTTACTAGCTTAGGCTGGTCTCAGGTGCTGTTAAGGTTTACAAATTTGATGAATTGAAATAAGTGATATTATAACAGTTGAAGCCTGTAGGAGGCAGTAATTTATTCTGACTTTGAATTCCAACGTAAGTGAGAAAGTTGAGGAATGAATACGGCAAACTCTCTCTGGCCATATTAAGTCCCTTGTGATAATCACTTTCTGTTTAGCAGATCAGTATAGAGCTCTGAGTGCCAAGTGCAGAGAACCTGCCCATAACCCACAGGCATGATGCTGAAGAGCTTTGTTGGGGCAAGGTGGGGGGAGGGGAGAGAGGGCGTGGAAGAGATGGGCAGGAAAGGCGGTGTGTGCAACGTGTGCTTGAATGAGGTACCAGACACCTCACAGAGACGTGGCTCTGGTAACCGCTTCTAAGTGAGCCCAGAAATAGCCCAGTCCTTGGTCCTGGAAGGTTTTATCATGTCACGTTGAGACTGCAGCCCAAGCGGGTGTGGCATTTGGGGTTTTGGTTGACTCCCTGTCAAAGCAGACTGCTTCCAGGTGGCCATTCCTTCTGGTAAACCTCATTGTTCAGGGATGTACTGACTTGTATTTTACTCTTTCCCCCAATCGTTTATGAAGCCTCCAAAGACTGGCACCACGGCGGCCGAGAAAACATCCTCTTGTGCACTGACTGTCGGATCCACTTCAAGAAGTACGGCGAGCTCCCCCCCATTGAGAAGCCAGTGGACCCCCCACCCTTCATGTTCAAGCCTGTCAAAGAGGAAGAGGATGGGCTCAGCGGAAAGCATAGCATGAGGACCCGGCGCAGTCGAGGCTCGGTACGGCCCGAAGGCCTTGCGTCCTCATTCCCCTGCCCCACCGTGTCCAGGGCTCTGCCTGTGCAGAAAATCTCCCAGAAACGTTTGTCCACTTAGACTTCTGTCAATCTCTGATCTGTTCCCTGGGGTGATCATCCACTTAGGCAATATTAACACGTCATTTCATTATTCATCATTCTTGTGCATGTTTCTATAGTGCTTGAAGGCTTACAGTGCACTTTTCTTAACTTTCTTCAGTACCATCAAGATGCCCAAAGTCCTACAAGACACTAAGGAATAATACTAGAGTCCATATAAAAATGCACTCCTATCCAGGTGATAAAATTTTGTTCTCTCCTGCTTTCATAGCCTCTTCATTTCCAAATGTGTCCTTCTCAGAGAATCATGTTTTATAACAGAATAATAAAAGAGAAAGAGGGGGAAACGGTTCAGCAAAACTAGCCAATACATCCACCAAGTTCCACACCAGTTGCCCTCCACATCTGTAGAAAGGAAGGAGGGGTATTCTCACAGCCTTTCTTTGAAGCTGGGCTTGGAAAAGACTCCATTTTGTGCATGGAAAAAAAATTTAAGAAGACCCTAAAAGGTAAAGTGATTTGCTCAGAGTGATAGAAGCAGCTGAGAGAAAAAGCACTGGTCTTGGCTTCCAATTCAGGGCTGCTTTCTCAGGTCACTGCCTCTCTGGCCTTCCTTCCAAGAACCTGCCTCTTCCCTGGGTAGGTTGACAGGTTCCCTTCTCTCCTTCCCACCCACCCCACCCCCCTTTATATTTTGCACTGAGGATTTGTTTCTCCGTACATTTTTTGAAGACTTTTGACAAGTTTTTTTTTTTTTTTTTTTCTATCCTCATATCTGCCTCCCTTTCTTATCTTCTGGGTTCAGATTGTGACCAGGACATTCACAAGGAGAGCTAGTAGGTCCTCTTTTCTGGTCCTTTCATTATGACTTCATCTTCTTTCAAGCCTCTGCCTTCGGGGTGGTATGCTTTCACCCGGCCTGGCACTGAGCACAGCTCTTCCCTCCTACCTTGTCTTGGTGTGGTCCTGTCAGGCTTCCCTTCTAGCTTGAATGGGGCTCGTGGCTTTCCTGATGGCTAGACATCCATGCAGCCACAAAAAAAGCACAGGGAACTTCATTAAGGCTCCATAGTAATTGAAAACAGAGTTACAGTTCAGTGTGGCTAGTTGTCTTCATGGTGTGCAAGCTGGAGGCAAGCTTACCCTCTTCCTGCCATTCTCCTTTTTAACAGACACCACTGAGTAAAATCCACTGATCTGGTGCTTTTCATCAGAGCTCAGGATTACCATGATTTCAGTGTAAGCCCTCTTGGGCCTTCTAGAACAGATTAAGAAAGACTTGGTGCTCCTAGTTTTCCATTTCTTAATCTTAATTTAGATGACATTGAGAGAATGTTATTTCATGATGAGGAGACAGGAGAGGAGAAGAGGGGGCAGTACTATATTTCTTATTTCTGTATGGAATACCTCTTAGGGTGCTGGCCTCCCACTGTACATTTCCCTATCTATAAAATGTCTGTGTATGGTATAACTACTTTCCCCTTTCCCCCAAGGTGATAGGGATTTCTTAGTAAGAAAGAGACAGTAATTTGCTCACTTAACAAGCACCATCTGTATTGACTGCTTTCTGAGAGTTTCGTGATCACTTCAGTAAAATACAGTCTAGTAGGGACTGCACGGTCATTCTAACCTTAATACTTTGGGGTTTGTTTTGGGGAATGCTAGATGTCTACACTACGCAGTGGCCGTAAGAAACAACCTGCTAGCCCTGATGGTAGAGCCTCACCCATCAACGAAGACGTCCGATCTAGCGGCCGTAACTCTCCTAGCGCGGCCAGCACCTCAAGCAATGACAGTAAAGCAGATACTGTGAAGAAATCCACGAAGGTGAGTGCCGATGGAGGCACGATCCCCACCAGCGATCTGCGTGTCCCCTGTTTTGCTTCCCTGCTGGTCCTTAGGTGAATGGAAGGTGGCTGTGGTCAGATGCTTGTGCCCCATCCCTCTCAGTAATTTCTGTTATAGGTGTAAGGTTCAAGTCTAGGCCTCATTGGTTCATTCTCTCTTCAAACTTTTGCCAAAATAACCAAATAATGCTCCAATCTAACTTTGTCAAATAATGTGGCAGTCTTACTCTTCTTCTCAAAAACCTTCAGTGGTTTCCTGTTGCCTCTGGATTAAGTAGACCTCCCCCTACCCCCACCTTGCCTTTAAGAGCCCCTGTCAAGGATCCTTTTGGGGGAGCATAGGATCAAAAGATTAAAAACCAGAAGAGAATTGGAGGCCATCTAGTACAGTACCCTCATTTTGGACTTGATAAATTTGAGGCCCAGAGATTTAAATGACTTGCCCAAGGTGAAGCTGGAATTTGAATCTCAATCTTTGACTCAGCACAGTGCTGTTGCCATTCTGCCCTGCTGCTTTCCTCATTCATGTCAGTATTATTGTGATGATGATGATGATGATGCCTTCATATTATTCCCCTTCATTCATTTCCAACTAAACTGGGCTCCTAGCTGTTCCCCAAGCTCAGCATTTCCTCTGTCACCTCAGTGTAGACCATCTCAGGGTGTCCTCATGCCTGAAATCCCCCCACAAGGGTCACAGAGTCTCAGAACAGGAAGGGGCCGAAGGAGTCTGGGCTTGAACGCTATTCCCCTCAACAAGATGTACCCAAAGTGGGTATATTCAGTCTTTGGTTGGAAGACTTCCAGGAAAGGGGCCATGGCCAACCCATTGCATGTAGGAGAGCTTTCTCTTCCCATTGAGCCAAGCTGTGCCTCATTACAACCCCTTCCCCGTGAATCTGTTGGGGTTTACTTTCTATTTTAATTAAAATGATGGAACAGAAGATACGCTCAAGCCCTGATATCTCCTCTCCCTTGCATGGTTCTTATTAATAGAAGATAAAGGAAGAAGCATCTTCACCTCTTAAGAGTACCAAGCGTCAGCGAGAAAAGGCAACATCAGATACTGAGGAGCCCGAGAGAACCAGCGCCAAGAAATCCAAAACCCACAGCCCCCAGGTGAGACCTTGGGAGTGTTTGGGCCCTCATCTTGCTGGGAGTGACATTCAGGGTGGTCCCCCACATCATCTCTTCCTTTTACTTAGAGCAGTGTTTTCCAACCCAGAGAATGTGAATGACCAGTCAGTAAACTCCCAGGTCTGACTCTTCTACCCAGCTTCAGCCTGGCAGCTCAGGGTTTGGGGGTCTGAGAGCTGGAAGTGAAAAGATCAGGATGGAAGGGTAGAGGAAGAGAATGAAGAGTTCGTTTTTAAGTTAATAGTAAGGATTTCTGGTAGTAAAATTTTTGCAAACTGATTAAAGTACGTTGTACAGCATCAGTTTAGGGGGTAATGGGGGGTGGCCAAGCAAGCTGGGAGCTAGCTGCGGAGCACACGCTCCGAGGGAGAGCCAGACTGGGATACACGCAGCCAGGTCTGCGGAGACAAGAATTGGATGTCCGGATCACGGTAGCGGGGGGAGCAGTCATCACGAAGGGCAGCACCTCCCTCACGTCCAGCTGCACATCTCCCCTTTCTCTGTGCCCTGCAGGAGATCAGCCGGCCCAACTCTCCATCGGAGGGTGAGGGAGAAGGAGAGAGTTCAGACAGTCGCAGTGTTAATGATGAAGGGAGCAGTGACCCCAAGGACATTGACCAGGACAATCGCAGCACCTCCCCCAGCATCCCCAGCCCTCAGGACAATGAGAGTGACTCAGACTCCTCTGCCCAGCAGCAAGTGGTGCAGGCTCCCGGCGGCCCTGCCCAGGCTGCCCCCTCCACTCCTCCAGGGGCAGCCCAGCTCCCGACCCCAGTGCCCACGCCGGCGAGCGCTCCATCGGCCCCCCCTCAGGTTTCACCATCAGTAGCTCAGCCGCCCGGCCAGCCTCAGGCTCCTGTTCCATCTCCAGCCCACTCCCATATCCAACAGGCCCCAGCTCTGCATCCACAACGACTTCCTTCGCCACACCCACCTTTGCAGCCCTTGAGCATAGCACAGAACCAACCCCAGGCTCCTGCCTCATCCCAGTCTCATCCACAGCCCCCACTTCATGGCCAGGTACCCCCTGGACCTCACAGCTTACAGGCGCAGCCTCTCTTGCCACACCCGGGACCGCCACAGCCTTTCCCCCTCGCCTCTCAGTCTTCTCAGTCTCAGGTTCCACTCCCAGCAACACAAGCTCCTGCCCACCCTCATGGCTCCTTACAGGTCCAAGCCTCCCAGCCAGCGCTACAGCCTCCTCAGCCCCCACGAGAACAGCCGCTTCCTCCCGCACCTATGGCAATGCCTCACATAAAACCCCCTCCCACGACCCCTATCCCGCAGCTGCCCACCCCCCAGTCCCACAAGCACCCACCTCATCTCTCGGGACCTTCTCCATTCTCCATGAACTCCAACCTGCCGCCTCCTCCTGCTTTGAAGCCCCTGAGTTCACTGTCCACACATCATCCCCCCTCCGCTCACCCGCCTCCTTTACAGCTGATGCCCCAGAGTCAGCCGCTACCGTCGTCTCCAGCTCAGCCCCCGGTTCTGACTCAAAGCCAGAGCCTCCCACCGGTAGCCAGCCATCCCACTTCAGGCCTTCACCAGGTTCCCCCCCAGCCTCCATTTTCTCAGCACCCCTTTGTGCCTGGGGGGCCCCCTCCCATCACTCCTCCATCCTGCCCTTCCACCTCCACCCCCCCGTCTGGGCCAAGTGCTCCATCCCAGCCATCCTGTTCCACGCCTGGGACCTCTAGTGGAAGTGTCCCCGTAGTGACCTCCTGCGCCATCCCACCCATCCAGATCAAGGAGGAGGCACCCGATGAAACAGAGGAACCTGAAAGTCCCCCTCCCCCACCCCGAAGCCCTTCCCCCGAACCCACTGTAGTGGATACACCAAGCCACGCCAGCCAGTCTGCCAGGTAAGGGCGTCTGCAAGGAGGGAGGGTTCTGTTGGCCACCATTCACTGGCAAGTCTAGACCTGCTTTACCAGGTCAAGGTCAGCACCGGGAAAGTTTTGCTTAAATCAGTTTCACCTGAACTCTCCTCACGAGGTAGGCATCCTGAGTTCTGACATGCATGAGCTCAGGCTGGATAGTGAGTGGGGCGGGTACCAGGGAGAACTGGCCACGGCTAGCTGTATTAGCAAGGTCTGATCCTGCCCTGAATCCTGGAGAAATCCTCTTTCTCGAACGCTTCTGTTCTCTTCTCTGAGGAGTCTTTGGTCCCTTTCAGATTCTACAAACACTTGGACAGGGGCTACAACTCATGTGCGCGAACTGACCTTTACTTCATGCCCTTGTCGGGATCCAAACTTGCCAAGAAGAGGGAGGAGGCGATTGAAAAGGCCAAACGAGAGGCAGAACAGAAGGCACGAGAAGAGAGGGAACGAGAAAAGGAGAAAGAAAAGGAGCGGGAACGGGAACGCGAACGAGAACGAGAAGCAGAGCGAGCTGCGGTGAGTCATTGTCCTCCTGAGAACCATCAGCCAGGAAATCAGCCGCCGGCCTGAGCAGGCAGGGGAGAGACCACTGGGACAAGGCCCGTGTGCAGAGGGCCCACGTCCCAGGGGTAGCTGCCTGTGGAGCCAGAGTGACCTAGTGGAGAGAATTCATCCCACTTATGATGGCCAAGTCATTGATTCATTTATAAAATGGGTGTAATAATACCTGTAAGGGCACCTCTATCACAGGATTGTTGTGAGGTTCACATGAGAGTGGGTGGTTTGTAGACCTGAAAAAGTATTCCGTAAATGGCAATGATTATTAGCATCTCTATGATTATTTGAGGAGAACCTAGAAGAATATATTTTCATCAGTCATATAAGCTTCCAGTCTATCGTCCCCCAAATCATTTCTGATTTCGTTAGTAGCATGGTTCAGGGGACTGTGGCAAGAGTTAAGAGGGGGTAAAGCATGGTAGACTGAGGCAGAGTGACCGACGCAAGAGATTCTCCTCCGCTTCCTTCTGTGCCCATGACCCCAGAACAGGGTTTGCCCCGACTTCCCTCTTCGGTGCCTTCCTTATTTCCACCAACGACTTTCCTTGTCTAGACTAGAAGCTGATGGGCCCGAGCTTGGCACTTGGAGAGTAATTTTGTGGGGCTCTCCCTGCCTGGCTCCCAGGGCATGTTGTCTGGCTTGCAGGGAAGCTCCCAGATAGGGATGCAGGGCATGTTCCTGGGTGAGGAGCCCGCGTTGCTCTCTGTGGTTGGCTTGGTTGTATGCATATTCCAGCTGAAGTTTTTTCTGTCAGTTAACCTCCTCCTCCCTTTTCCTGTTAGCAGAAGGCATCCAGCTCCTCCCATGAAAGTCGACTCAGTGACTCTCAGCTCAGTGGACCTGCCCACATGCGGCCATCCTTTGAACCACCCCCAACTACCATCGCTGCTGTCCCTCCGTACATTGGGCCCGACACACCCGCGCTTCGGACTCTTAGTGAATATGCGCGGCCCCATGTGATGTCACCTACCAACCGCAATCATCCTTTCTTTGTTCCCCTCAATCCCACTGATCCCCTCCTTGCCTATCACATGCCTGGCCTCTACAATGTGGATCCCACAATCCGGGAGCGGGAACTTCGAGAACGAGAGATCCGGGAACGGGAGATCCGGGAACGTGAGCTACGGGAGAGGATGAAGCCAGGGTTTGAGGTGAAGCCTCCTGAGTTGGATGCCCTGCACCCGGCCACCAACCCCATGGAGCATTTTGCCCGGCATGGTGCCCTCACGATACCCCCTACTGCAGGACCTCACCCTTTTGCTTCCTTCCACCCGGGGCTGAACCCCCTGGAGAGGGAGAGACTTGCCCTGGCTGGTCCTCAGCTGCGGCCTGAAATGAGCTACCCTGATAGACTGGCAGCTGAGAGAATCCATGCTGAGCGGATGGCCTCACTGACTAACGACCCCCTTGCACGGCTCCAGATGTTTAACGTGACCCCCCATCACCATCAACACTCACACATACACTCGCATCTTCATCTCCATCAGCAGGATCCTTTACATCAAGGTGAGCCTCTGAGGGGACATAGGGCAAGGAGAGCCAGTGGGTGGGGAAAGTGCATTGGCCTCTGAGAGGGTCAGCAGCTGGAAAAGGGTCTTTCAAGGCCTTCAGATGTCAGCTTTGGGTGGCCAGGCTCTCATAGGGAGCCAGTGTGCCGAAGGAGAAATCAGCCCCATGCTCTGAAATCCTTCCTTGAGGGCCCGGTGGTCCTGTGCACCTGGGGTGTTGGGGGACGAGGCAGGACACACAGGAGAACTGACTCCAAGGGTTGGTCATATGGAAGAACAGAATGGGGAGCACTGGGTAAAAGTTGTAAAGAGACAAATGGAGGCTCTGAGGGCAAAACTTGGTGGTAACGACGAAGAGTCCCAGAGCTGCCTCAGCTGCTGTCACGTAACAGGCCTTCTTTGTGAGCGGTCGAGGAGGAAAGGGAACTCGGGGCCTCCTCTCACCTCAGAGCCCGTGCACACTCGACAGGAAGTTCTGGTGGTGATGCAGGGCAGGGTTGGCCAGCCTGATTGAGCAGATGAGCCAGGGTTCACCAGGGTCACTGAGAAGCAGCCCCCAAAAGAGCGGATGCCTGTTTGACTGAGCAGGACATCTGCCTTTCTAATAGCTTTGCTCATTGCCTCATCTAGCTTTTACCTTTACTCTATAAAAGGATATGTCCTTGATTTAATAGGTGAAGTTACAAGGAGCCCCAGGGCTGTGTCCTCCAGCCCCAGTGGGTGTCTGAGCCTCTGGTGGGGATAGGCACATGTGTGTATGGTTTTCTAAATCCCAGTGCCCTTCATTCAGGGTGTCCTCTTAGGGCCTCCTCCACCCCCATCCCCGGTCTTTGGGCCGTGAGACACAAAGAGATGCAAGACGGCTTTGACCCTTGGCTTAGCTTGTGTGCAGAGGCCTAGAGAAGGGACTCCCCTTGTTAAAGCTTGAGGAAAAACCTGTTGTTGCCCCCTCTGCAACCAGGCAATCTTGAGGAAGAGGCTTAAAGTTCAGTTCTGGCACTGCGTGACATGTGGAAAGGAATACGCATTTCTAGAATGCTCACTGTGTGCCAGGAACAGTGCTCAGTGTTTGATCCTCCCAGTGACCTGCAAGGCAGAGCCCAGAAACTGAGGCAGACGGAAGTTAAGTGACTTGCCCAAGGTCACACAGCCAGGAAGTGTCTGAGGTCCGGTTGGATCTCAGGTCTTCCTGAGTCTCAGCCTGGCGCTCGGCACCCTCTGGCGTCCACCCCAGCTGCTTCCTTGGACAGGTTACTACATCTACGAATTGGAGCTGGAATAGACAGTCCCTTCCAGCTTCTCTGGCCATGATTGTGTGTCCTCAAACACTCTAGAGCAGGACTTTACCTTTTGTGTGGCTAGGTGCCTTTGGGCAATGTCTCCAAACTCCATCACAGAATAAGATTTGTGAATGTGTAAAGTAAAATATACATAGGATTGCAAAGGAAGCCAGTTATGTGTCTATAAAGTTCAAGGGCCCCAGTTTGAGAAACTCTTCTAGAAAAAGAGGCCCCAGGAAGTGTTGGAGGGCATGTGCTGATGAACAGAAGCCAAGCTAGCTGCAGAACATCCTGGGCCTAACTTCTTATTTAGTGAAGATTTACATGAAGACCTCACTCCCACCCAGTTCAGCAGCAGGAGTTCCAAGAATCCCGGTCATATGTACAACTCTTTATTTTGGGATATTTCTGAGTCTTTGCTTTCCATGGCCACTCTGAGATGGGGGTGAAGGTTGGAGATGCTGGCAACAACAAACTGACCTGCAGCCCGAATGAGATGAAGTATAGCAGTCATACCAGACCCCTGCACCTCCAGGACTGAAATCCCCATGTTTCGGGGGTTGGGGGTGGGGGAGACTTGTGCCCTGCCCTGGTATTACAGGATCTCCAGCCCCACAGCCGCCAGTGGAAGAAATGCTAAGAAGAGCTAAGCTTGGCAGTCAGTGCTGACGGGTCTGCTAGGGTTCTTGAAGTGTCATCAGGTGACCATGTACACCATGTGTACCCCACTAATCTGTGATGTCACGGGGGTCAGTGTTCCTTCAGCTGCCAAGTTAATAGTATAGTGGTGTCATCCACTTCTGACCCGGCCTCATAACCTGACGTGACATAAATGCAGAGCTCTAAGCTTCAGCGTGGGGAAAATGGGAAGTTTAGGCCAGTTCCTGCCCTCTTTGCAGCTTAAGCAAATACATTACAAATGGCCTGCCTCTCCCTTGGAGTTGGAACTCCTGTTGTGTAAAACATTGTAAGTGAAAGTGTGGCCTTGTGTCTTCATCAGTCAGTAAGCATTTATTAAACACCCACTGTGTGCTAGGCCCTGGAGAATACAAAGAAGGCAGACCAACTATAGGTCCTGCTTTCAAGGAGTTCACAGCCTTATTAGCCAATGTGAAAACAACTCTGTACAAACAAAATAAAGATAAGATAAATTGGAGAGTGTGCTTTCAGACAAAGAGGTGGGGTTGGAGTTGGTCCAGTTATTAGTATCTTTAGGGTGTGGATCTTTGTAGAACTGGGAATAAAACAGAATGGTTTGTCTATCCTACATCCTAGGGAAAGCTTAGAAGGAATAACCGGTTGATTGACTGGTAGATCACAATGGAGTAGAAGACTAAATTTAACCTATAGGCTAAATTCCTCTATTGGCTAACCCTGATTTATAAGGTCAGAATAGGAAAAGCACCTTTTGTAGATCAGAAAGAGTCAATATTGCAAAGTAGAGGAGTCATTAGTCAGAGACCCAGGTGGGATTCAGAGACAACAGATTGAATTTTTAGCCAAAAGTACCATGGAAATGTGTGAAAGGGGGTTGGTGCTTGGCTTAGAGCAGTACATAGGGGAAAGTGATTGGAAGAGAACAATGGCAGGGAAGACAAAGAGAGGGGAGACAGTGTTAAGGGAGAAAGAGAGAGACAGGGAAGAGAAGGGGAAAGGGAGAGCCCACGAGCACCTGGCCTCTCTGCCTGACCAGCAGAGACCAAAGAAGCTGACCAAAGCCTTTCTAGAAACAGCTCTGGTGAGCACAGTGCGGTTAAGCTGAGCCCGGGCTATGGGTCTGGCTCATGAGTGCATCTTGTTTGTTGTGCTCCAGTAGGTCAGTGTTTGCATAGCTCATCGTTACGGTTCATGGCTTCCCCAGGCTGAGCTGGTGAGAGAGACAGAGATGAGTACATAAAGCTGCATTCCAGTTTGCCCAGGAAGGAGAGGCAGCAGGATCTATGCAGGCCAGGGAAGTGGGATAGATGCCTGAAGTTTTTCCCAAGGTCACCACCAGCTTGCTAGACATTCTGGTCATGTCATGTCCCCTAAAGGTCACTTTAGCCCTACTCCGTGCCCAGTGCCTTGGGCTGCAGCCAAGACAAGATTCAGACATGGGAGACAGCAGACCTTCTGGTGGCATGCCAGACAAAAGCTGAATGGACTGACAAAAAGGATGGCCTAGGCTCAGTCACCTGAGGAGGGGTTGGGAAGCAGCTGGAGCTGGACCCTGGGGTCCTCTGGTGATCCAGGTGTTTGAACTGGAGGCTTCTTCTCACAGACTTGACCCCTCCCCACACAGACAGGCACCTGCCAAGCACAGCTCAGACAAGCCATCCTCCCTTGTGGTGGGTGGGCCGGGAACCCAGAAGGAGCTCCTGCTGCAGGGGTTTTCTCTCCTATTTTTCTTCCTGCACCTCTGATATTCTTCTCTCCTACATTTTTCTCCTTACTGAATGAACTTAAAAGTTAGAGGTTGTTGCATTAACAACTAAGACGGTTGCGCAAGCAGACATCACTTCTAACAGGAGTGCTAGAGGAGTGGTTTTAGAGGGGGTTAATCCTTGAGAGTTATAACAAAAGGTCAATCTGTGCAAATGCTGCTTATTATTATGTGTCATAAAAATAACAAGACCAAATGTTGATGAAGTTTCAGTGCTAATAAGACACGTTTCCTTCTGGTTTTTCTCCATTTTCCAGGTTCAGCAGGTCCTGTGCACCCACTGGTAGACCCCTTAGCAGCTGGCCCTCATCTGGCCCGGTTCCCTTATCCCCCTGGCACCCTCCCCAACCCTCTGCTCGGACAGCCACCCCATGAGCATGAGATGCTTCGACATCCAGTTTTCGGTGAGAACTCTCATCTGTACACGTTTGCAAAAGGCTTTCTCAAAGGTTGTCTTAAACATGCTGATAGGGCACACTGTGATGGCACTCGGAGGTGGAATCAAGACTTGAGCTCTGGTGCTACCCTCGTGGCTGACCTTTTATATTCATGTTCAGAAAGGATATGGGAGTAGTCATGACGATCCTATGTATCATGAACACCTCCCCTGTCTTGTAAGGCCCTGGTGGCTCTGTCAGAGTGAGGGAGGCACTCTACAACATCAGGAGATGGGATTCCAACAGTCTTGGGGGGAATACCTTTTTGCAGGGTCTGAAGAAGGTGGTCTTACCTATTCTGAACCAGCTTAAAAATGCCATACTCTGCTTTCATAGGCTTTTTTCCTTTATATTATTTCATTTATTGATCTTAGCTCCCATGGAATCAGTTATCTCTATGCAAATGATTCTCAGATATATTTGTCAAGCCCAAAGTCCTCTGACTTCTAGTCTCCATCTCCCTTTTGGACATCTTGAACTCAGCATCTCTAAAACTGAGCTCATTTTCTTTCCCTCCAAATCTTCCTTTCATCCCTGTTACTGTGGAGGGCACTGCCATTCTCCCAGTCACCCAGACTTGGAACTTCAGTTTCATCGTTGACTCGTCCCCGTGTCTCACCCCACCATAGCCAGCGAGTTGTCGGATTCTGTCATTCTGCCTTCCTAACGCCCTGTTCTGCTACAGACTGTCAGCACCTCACTTCTGATTGGCCTCCCTCCTCCACTCAGCTGTCAATTTGAGGAGCCCCAAGTATGGCTCTGATCATGTCATACCCCTGTTCGTTCAATTCGAGTGAGTCCCTCTTGCCTCCGGGATTAAATATTAAATCCTCTTCTGGACTTGAAAGCCCTTCCTATCTTGCCAGTCTTTTATACCTTATTCCCTTCCATGGACTCTGTGACTCAGAGACCCTGCCTGAAATTCTCCCCCTCTTCTTCTCCATCTCCTGTCTTCTCTCAGTTCAAATCCCACCTTCTGTACTAAGTCTTTGCCTGTCCCCCTTTAATGCTAGTACTTTCCCTTTTTAATTCTCTCCTGTTTATCATGTGTATATCTTGCTTGTACATTGATGTTTTTGTTTTGTTTCCCCCTTTAGATTTTGAGCTCCTTGAAAGCAGGGTTTTGCCTTTTTAAAAAAAAAAACTGTTAAAGCAACAGTGGTTTCATTTCCATTGACCACTTCAGCCCTTCACAGGGAACAGTCAACAAGCGTTTATTAACTATCAGCCATGCGCTGTTCTGGTACAGAAATGTGGCAGATGAAAGATTTCCTTTTTTGAAAAGTAACTGACTGTCCTTCTGTGGCAGGTACCCCATATCCACGTGACCTGCCTGGTGCCATCCCACCTCCCATGTCAGCTGCCCACCAGCTACAGGCCATGCATGCTCAGTCCGCCGAGCTGCAGAGACTGGCCATGGAGCAGCAGTGGCTGCATGGCCACCCCCACATGCATGGCGGGCACTTACCGAGTCAGGAAGATTATTACAGGTGAGGACCTCCTGTCTTTCTAAGCCGATGTTGTCCTTAGCCCCACCTCCTAGAGTCAACCGAGCTGAATTCTGCTGCCAGCTCCTTTCCTGACTTTGAGCCTTTGAATAGCACCCACCCCAACCCTACACAAAGCTTAAAGTAAAAGCAGTAGAACATTAAGTTCCTGTTATCTTAATTAAAAGGGGCTTCCATGGAATTAACATTGTAAATGCTTTCTGTTGACCCGATTGGTGGTTAACTAGGAGGCTTTTGTGTCTGCTTGGCCTTATGGAGCTCCCAATACCGTTCATACCAAAGTGGGGATTCTTGTGCTAGTGGGCATTCCCAAGTGCCTCAAGGGGTTCAGGAAGGTAGAAGACAAAAAGTTCACCTGAGAAAGCCTGGGGTTTTCTGTGCTGGAGAAGTCTTCTTGTAGAATCTTGACTCTCTGACCTCTGGGCCAGGGCCAGTCTCTTGTAAGGTCACCACAGCCTGCCTGGGCCAAAGGCTAAGATGTTCTTCTCTCTCTCTTTTAGTCGACTGAAGAAAGAAGGTGACAAGCAGTTATAAGAAGTTATTTATTTGTAACAGCAGAAACCCCAGGTTATGGGGGAAGAGATGGGATTTTTTACATACAATAGGAGCTGCAAAAGCAAAGAGAATTTCTTCTGAAGATTTCTTCATCTGTTTAAAAAAAACCCACAAATGAAGACTTCCCAGCATACTAGTGTTCATTGGTAGAGAGGACGCCTCCGGGCTGATTCAGGTCTCTCTGCATGACAGCCTCCTCAGGAGCTGAGTGAGTCCTGGACTAGGCGGAACGTTCAGAAATCTTGCCTGCAATCTTGGCATTTGGTTTCATGTTTTCTTTTCCTTCCTCAATTTCACAGTAGGTGCTAGAAGCTCACACCCGTCACTGTGCGTGCAGAGACCATTAGACATATCGTTAAAAATAAGCAAAAAAAGACACCAGGATTGCAGATAGGTGGTGGCATATGAGTTTGGAACCCAAGAACTATAATAAAAATCTACTTTTATTTTAATACATTGTAGGAAATCTTCATAATTTGACAGAGAGCTCAGTTCTGCAGCATGGCTTTTTAAGTCTGTAAATATAATAATTTTAAAACAGAAACAACCATTTTTTTCTTCCACAAACTACTATTCTGATATATTTTTTCCAACCACGTCACTAATCGTGAATTCCTACCAGCTATTGACAAGAGTTGATTTTTTAATAAAAAATATATATATATATAAAATTATCCCTTTAATTAAAGGGGAAAGATGGGTGTTACTAATTTAAAATGGGCAAAAGCTTGGCATTTGACTTGATGGCAGCAGTGAGCATCACAGGGTTTGCAGGGATTAACGTCACAAGCTGTTTCTCCATGTTTTTCCTTGATTGTAATTTTGGTTTGGTTTGGTTTTGGGAGTATGCTTGGCCAGTGGTGCAGACATCCACTGAATGAACCTCTTCCCTTTGCACCAGGAATTCAGGAATTGAATCCACTTTATTTACCTTGGTGTTAATGGTTGTTTATGCTCTTTCTCTGAGGGATAAGGTAGGGATGTGTGTGTGTGTGTGTGTGTGTGTGCGCATGCTTGCGTGCGCATGTGCGTGAGCGCTCATGCGCATGTGCTCAAGAACTTAGCACACACATTTGATATGTTAAATGAACTAATTTTCTAGGACTTCCCTTTGAAGTTTCATAAACAATGTGGGATTTGCTACCAAAAACTCGTGTGTGTGTGTGTGTGTGTGTGTGTGTGTGTGTGTGTGTGTGTATAAAACTCAGACAACTTAGTGTTTGAAAAATAGGCTGTGTTTGAGTTCTTTTTTTTAGGTAGATTACACAATTGAAATGCCAACACATTGGAATTTTAAAGGATAGATCTAAATTGCCACTCCCACATTCCTTGGGAACAGCCTTATTGCCATAGGTGTAGACTATGTTTGGGTGAATCAGGACCTTGGATTTAATAAGATAAATGATGGTGGGCAACATTGCATTTTTTGACTCAGGAGCAGCTGACCCATATGGGATAACGCAGATCAGACTTGGAGAGCCTTTTGTGGCTTATCTTTTATCTCTGGGCAATAAAAAGGTCAGATGATACAGCTTTTTGAAGCAAAGCTATATAGGATCTCCTCCCTCCATTTGTATCATTTTGCTCGTACGATGCACTTTCACTGAAGCCAAGGGTTGGGGAGGTCCAGGGGATGTCTGCATCTGCTGACCATGTTTTCCACTGGTGCAAAACTTGTTCCGTTCTTTTTCTCTCAAACTCTTGAGGGCTATATCTCTGCCGTTTAAACTGTTCTATGTGGTGGTCATGTCATAAGACTCTCTTGGACTATGGTGGATGAACTTGTAGTGAATTGTTAGGGCTTTTAAGAAATACACGACATGCCCAGTGCTCAGGCCACTATGACCGGCAGGAAGAAAAGCCAATGTTCTGACGCAGAAACCAGCAACACTCTTGGGTAGAGGTATTCTCTCCATTCAGTTCTGGATTAAAACCTGCATCAGGGGTGATTCCACTTTCTTTTATACCCATGGGTTTATAGCCTCGATTTCAGTTGGGCTTAGTGGGTTGTTTCTGTTGAAAGAGTTTTCTGCTTTTCTTTTCTCTCATTCCATGCCTGCCTTAACCCTCAGCTGCTTGGTGGTAGGTGTTCCTTGGCTAACTCATTCACATTCAAAAGTGGCCAGTCAGGGACGGGGCCTTCGGGGACTAATCTGATGACGCCATCAGAATATCTTGACCTGCTGCGCACACATTTTCTCCTAAATTTTTAATGGAGCAAGTCCACCTCAAAATCTAGGGGGAATTAAGAACACTGGACCGCCACCTCTTCCATCCCTCACTTCATGTGTCTTTTTTTCCTTTGGGATCTAAGATGGTGACTGTTAAATTAATTCTGCTTTCTCCCTCCTTATCCTGTTATTTCCCATTCTCCCAAAGAAAAGAGAGTTCAGTGATGTTTAATCTTTTTTTTTAAGATGTCATGAGTTTCCTTTTCAGTTCAGATTTTATTAATTGTGTGTTAGTCTCCGTGCCACCAGCATCCCAAGGTGAAACACTGAGATTTATTCTAATAAATTAGCTGATTGACTACAGTTTCTTGACAATGGCCCCAAGAGCCATCTTGGTGTGTTGGATGCCCTTTTCCAGTGACCCAGACACATGGTTTCCTTTGGGATTCATTCACCCTCTTTTCAGTTGAAGTTTCAGGTTTGTTTTTTGTTTTATGTTTCAAACGTATCTTGTTCAATGTTGTCAAGGTCGAGCATCTTGTTTTGCGGCCTCACATGCAGTGTCCACTCTGATTTGCTACATTTATATATATCTGGAAGCTTAATGTACATATGAGTAGTTTGCCATGAGATAACACAGTGTAAACAGAGTAGAAACCCAGAAATCGTGACTTCTGTGTTCTCTCCATTTGAGTATTTTGTAATTTTTTTGAAATATTTGTGGACAAATAAAACCAAGCTACACTACAGAATCCAGGCCTTGGCCAGTGGAATGTGTCTCTTTTCTTGGGGTTGTCAAGGTTGGGAGGCTGTGAGATGATAGACCAAGACGCTTCCTTCAGAGCCAGAGCCTGGTTTTCATTGCCCTGCTCCTTGCTTTTGACCTGCCTCTTCCTCCATCTGCTAGGCGTGGGAAAGGGGCCATCTCCTTTAAGAGGTGAGGGAAGGAACAGCAGGCACCACAGGAGCCAGGGCTCCAGGAGAAGTGAGAGCTTTTGGGTTGGGACCATATTCTTTTTATAGTCCCTGGTACTTCCAGCAAAAGGAGGGTCAGCTCTCCGTGTGTCTCTAACACATTAGCATGGTTACTGCATTTATATGCATTTGATTATAGATGCTTGTGCTTACTTCTAGAGTGGTTTATGAACTTGAAAATCTTTGAATCACTTTCAATATAATTGTTTTGCTTGCAACACTCTGTATTTTATTTCACGCACTTAAAAACATTGTTCTGAGGAGTCCATAGAACTCCCCACACTGCCAAAGAGGTACATGACCCAGAAAAAGGTGCAGAGCCCCTGACGAGGGGAGTTTTTCCCGGGGCCCCCAAGCTAGGGAGAGATTTATATTGGGGGGCATACAAAGTGAAGAGCAGAGCTGTCCTAGCATGTAGATGTATTGTGACTCCTGCCTTCCTGGAAAAGAAAAACCTCAGTCTCCCTTTTTTTTCTCAAATAAAATAGATGAGAAGAAAACAGCTGCTGTAGTGTAGGGTTAGAAGCAGTTCCTGGTTCCAGTCTGTAACCCCCCACCCACTCTGTTTCTTCTCTTCCCCTCCTCACTCTCCCTCTTCCCACTTCTCCTCTGCCTCCCTTTCAGACCACCCCCTAGCTCCCACTTAGCTTTGGTGTTGGCCCATAGCTAAGAAAGAGATCTTCCCAAGTAGAAATGATCGGTCATCCATTAAATATATGAAAACAGCCATGGGAGGGCAGCAGCGGCACACACCTGCCCTAGAGAATCCAACAACTGCCTTGCCTTCCTACAGCCATTCGTTGTTGTTGTTTTAAAAACTGGTTCTCTCTGTCTTACTGAGGCTGCTGACGGGTCCATCACACTGCTGATGGGCAAGCGTGTTTATGTCTGCTCACTTTCCAAGCTGGGCTGTTTCATCCCTCTTTAGGCAACCAGGTGGTCCCCACTTGCAGGGACTCACCATATTGATGCCATGTAGGCAGCCAGTTGGCTCAGCCCACAACTTCTTAGAATTCCCCAGATCAAAAGGTATGTCAGCCTCAGCCTCCCTGGTAGCTCAGATGACAGGTGTGTACCACCCTGCCCAGCTTAGCCATTGTTTAAAGATATCAAGTGAGGGAAAAGTCACTAACTCCTGAGATAGTCCATGGTAATTTTGCATAGGAGTAATTGTTAGGATGGTTTTCTTTATATTGAGCCTAATTCTGCCCTCCTCCTCTCACCCAACAGAACCAGACTAATTCCTCTTGCCAAGGCATCTACCATCCCTGCACCTAGCACCTCAAGTCTCCTCCCAAGCCAAATGTCCCCTTCAGTCCTCAGTGGGCACACTGAGTTCCAAACCAGGTGGAACTTGTTAATCACCACAGAATACCTTTTTTTTTTTTTGCATCAAATACCATCATTTGATGAGACAAAACTGTTTCTGTGTTCTAACCAAGAGCTAAAGTAACCAACTTGGCATAAAAGACACCTTGCACTAGCCAGTTATAAGTCCTTTCAACAAACTGTTCTGTTTTTACAGTGTTTGTATACAAAAGCAATATAGTACAACCTACCTCTGTCTACTGCTTGTAATTTGTATGTTGAAAAGGTGCCTTTTTTTTCCTAACTTCATTTCTGTGTGTGTTTTTTTTTTATGACTTCTAGTCCCCCAAATTACTGTTTCAGGATTAAAGGATTTCTTTCTGCACAAACTTGCTTTGCACTAAATACAATCCGTGTTCCTTCCCCACCTTTTTTATGCAGAAAAGCCAAGTTCCTCAGGCTTAGGGGTGCCATAGTCCAAAGGACCTCTTGAGTGTGGATATACCCAAAAGGAGCATTGGGAACTTGTGCCAGCAATACATCTTTTACTTGGTAGATTGAGTAGAACACATGGTGTAGCAGACCTTAGCTCTGCCAAATGCCATCTGTGAAGTCTAGAGCAAATCACTTAGTCTCTCTAGGCCTCCGTCTACCCATCTGTAAAATGTTGAGGTTGAACTAGATGCCTTTTAGGAGTGGCTTGAGACACAGAGATTGTGAGCTGCCCTAGATCACCAGGCTAGTGTTGCAGCTGGGATTTGGACCCAGTACTCTAGGCTGATGTATATGTTGATGTGAATTCCCCTTGAGTGCCAGGGCTTTTGAGAAAGCCTCTTATCATATACTGTCACTAAAGAAGGAATTTCACATCCCAGGTCTTGGCACTTTTCTCACAAATACCAGCACTTAAGCCCACTCAGGTTACTGTTACTGTCTTTCTGCCAACATGCTGCTTGAACACTGATGTATTCAGACAATAACAGACCATATCCGTTTGTCAAGTACTAGAATTAAGGGGGTTTGGAGAAGACTTCCTGTAGAAAATGAGATCTTAGTTGAGACTTGAAGGAAGTAGGGAATCCAGAAGGTTAAGATGAGGAAAGAGGGAGTTCTAGATATGGAGGATGGCAGATAAGTAGTATTTTGTGTGTGGAATAGCTAGGAAGCCCATTGTCATCAGATAGAAGAGTAAAGGGTGAAGGTAGGGGGCTAAATGGAAAAAAAGAGTGGAACGGAGGGGACTAGGTTATGTAGGGCTTTGAACTCCAAACAGAGGATTTTGTATTCAATCCTGGAGGTAATATGGAGCCACAGCAGTTTATTTAGCAGGAGGAATGGTGACCTGATCAGACCTGCACTTTAGGAAAATCACTTTTTTGCTTGAATGGAAGATGGATTGGAGTGGGGAGAGACTTGAGGCAGGCAGACCTCGCAGACCTCCGCCCCCTCCCCCCAGCAGCTGGTCCAGATGTGAGGTGGTGAGGGCCTGTTCCAGAGTGGTGGCAGGGTCAGAGGAGAGAAGGGTCTGCATTCAGGAGGTGTTACAAAAATGGAATCAGTAGGCCTTGACACCAGATTATGGGGGGGAGGGAGAACAAGAGATAGGAGGAGTCAAGGATGACACCTACATTGTGATCCTGAGGGATTGGGAGCTTGGTGGTTGCCCTCTGTGGTAATAACGAAATTAGGACTGGGGGGAGGGCTTGAGGAGAAAGATTGAGTCCAGTTTTGAACATGTTGAGTTTAAGATGTCTACTGGTCCTCCATTTGGAGATGTGAGATTGAAGGTCAGCAGAGAAGTTGGTGTAGGATAGGCTGACTTGAGAAGCATAGAGCTGGTAATTAAATCCATGGGAGCTATTGAGATCACCAAGTAAAAGTAGGATAGTGGAAGAACATAAGAGAGCCCCAGGCAGAGCCATGTTTAGTGGGTATGCTGTGGAAGAGTATCCAGCAAGATACAGAGTAGAAGCAAATAGGACAGAGCAGTGTCCTGAAAGCCTAGAAAGAGAGGTATCAAGGAGGAGAGAGATAAGTGTTGTCAAAGGCTGCAGAAAGGTCAGATTCCTGAGAATGAGGATTGACAAAAGGCTGTTGGATTTGGCACCTAAGAGATCAGTATCTTTAGAGAGAATAATTTCAGTAGAATGATAAGGTTGGAAGCTGGATTGTAAGGGGTTAAGAAGAGGAAGAGAAAGTGGAGGCAGCTGTTGTAGACAACCTTTTTGAGGAGTGTAGCTGCAAAGGGCAGAAGAAAAATAGGATGATAATTAACAGGTATGGAAGGATCAAGTTAAGGTTTTTTCAGGATAGGGAAGAAGACGTGAGTATGTTTGTAGGCAGGAAGGAAGGAGCCAGTTGACAGCAATTGAAGATGTGAGAGAATGGGGATGACAGAGGAGGCAGTCTGTTAGAGGAGATGTGATGGAATGGTATTATTTGTGCAGGTAGAGAGGGGTTAGCCTTGGTAAGGGGTAAGGTCAGGTTACCTCTTCATGTGAAACAGGTGCAGTAGATAGTGGCATCTGAGTGATACAGGATGAGGAAGAAGAGAAAAAAGGGACTTCACGGCCTTAATTTTTTTCTGGAAAATATGAAGCATGGTTGTCAGCCAGGAGTAGGGGTGGTGGGGAGAGAAGCCATGGGAGACTTGAGGACAGGTAAAAAGCTTTGGAAGAGTCGCTGTGGAGAATGGGCTGGCAAGTTGATAAGGGAGGTATGGTAGGATTCCCTAGTAGCAGTGAGGGTCCAATTGAAGTTGTGTGACATCAATTTGTAGTGGATCCAAGCAGAGTGACTGCATGATTTTCTCCACCTTTATTCAGCATGTATGTGAGAGAACAAAGGACAAACCGTACAATCACAAGAAACCCCAAAATAGATTCAACACTTGCAAGTGGCTGGTACTTCTCATGCCACCGGGTGGCAGCACTAGAAGAGGAACAAGCTTTTGTCTTTCACCACATCATGGGTGGGGTTACATTATAGGCTCATAACATCATTATTATATTGATTTTTTTTCCTTAGACCGGTTATTTCATTGGTAAAGGGAGCTCCTAACAAGGAAACTCCTGATGCCAGTGCTAATTGACACTAATTTTGCAATTTAGAGACTTGCTTGGGACATCGAGAAATGACTTGCTGGGGGTCTCACAGCCAGGAAATGTCAGAGATAGGACATGAACCAAGATGGCGCTCTTCCCTATCCACTGTAACAGGCTGCCTCACATTCATTTATTCAATGAATGTTATTGTGATACCCACCATGTAGAGTCAAAGTTAGAAAACTAAGGGTTGGGTGGCAGTGAGAACTGTGTACTTAGGGTTAGAGGGAGATCTCAAAAGCCATCTAATCTAAACTCTTCATTTTACAGATTACAAAACTGAGGCCCAAAGACTTGCCCAGGATTTGAACCCAGGTCCTCTAACTTCAAACCTAACATCTCTTACATGGAACTATGCATATTTGGAAAAAAATTGGCTGGAGGCTAGTTGAGAGATAATATAACCCTAATGTAATCAGAGTAGCAACTAGACAGGGGCCCACAAATTACCTTGAGAAGTTTCCCCAAATCAGCCTAATAACCTTTGGCCAATTCCACCCTGAATAGATGAATCAGCTGTTTCCATTTATTAAAAATTCTCCAAAGGGAGATTCTTAGATTCTATTTGTTAACTATCAGTCAACAAGGACCTACCTGGGCTATTTTCTTATCAGTTGATTAGGCATAGGAAGACAAGACCCTGTGCTCTGGGGAGAGATACTCTCCTGCATTATTAGTCCAAGACAGGGCATGTGATTTAATCTATCACATAACCAGATCCATGATGACTGATATTTGAAGGATACTTTGAAGGGATAGAATTTGTTAGCCCCAATATTGCTTCAGCCCTTGTTGTCACCACCATCACGGTGGTTCAGCTTTTGCTTAGATTTGTCCTTGGCAATGTAGTTGGGATGTCAGAATTATGAAATTCCAAACTTGGCTGAAAAGCTTAAAGATATTTAAAAATATGTGGATGCCAAGAAGAAACCCCTTACCTCTTAATGCCAACTTTAATAATACCTTCTGGATGGTTTGATCATAACCTCGAAGAGGATACCCTTTCCTATTAAACCAACAACACCTATTCTCACCTCTAAGATTGGGTGATTTTCTTTACCGAGATATGCTGAACTGCTGCTTCTGAGCTAAAATGCAGCTGCAACACCAAAATAACCTTCTGCTGCTCTCCCCAGACTCCTCTGACCCTCTCTACCTGCTTGGGAGGTCCTGAGATTGGCATTGTGTTGCTTGACTAGGAAATGCAAGTTTTGATACATGATTTCTCCGTCCTTACCTCTAATTGTGGATTCCTTTGGTGGTTCACAAAAACGACAGATTACAAAGCAAAGGCAATGTTATGAAGTGAACACACTGGACTCAAGGGTCCGGTTGTACCTCTAGCCTTAGTCAAGTTCCCTCCCTGTCATTGACTCTCTCCTTTTTTATAAAATGGAGGAGCTGGGTTTTGTGATCTCTGACTTCTTCTCGTTAAGTGACCCAGTTCTCCTGTACATTTATGTAAGAATCTTAGGGGTAAAACAAGGCTTTCTGACCAGGAAATAATATATCTCAAGGGAAATTAATTGAGATCCCCTTTGTTACTAAAATGAAAGTGGACCCCATGCCTCCCAGAATATCTTACAGGAATTAGCTTTATATTGAATAGTGAATGCTGGGATCCATGACATCTCTTGTGTTAGTAAGTCACAGGAGAAACACACAGTCAGCATTCTTCCATGCAGTGGATGCTTCTTCCACCTTGGGATCAACTGAGGCATTATTATTAGTTCCCCTACTCACCCTGCTGGGATGACCCCTCACCATTACAAACAGCAGGCTTAGTTTTTTGGTGTTTTTTTTTTTTCTTTGCTATTATTTATTGTCTTGTCACATATTTACATTGCAGTAGGAAATCTTTCCACTTGTACACTGGTTGAGGAGGCTGATCAAGACAATCCAGTCATTCCATTGGTCAGCTCTTAACTAGCCCTTTTCCAAAATACCCGTGTTACAAGTTAGTCCCAAAACAGAGGTCCTCGGGGTGCTAGATGTTCAGCAGGAGTGGCTGGTGTTCCTCTTCCAACTCCTCACTGGGAGGAATTTCATAAATGACAAAAAGGGAAGAGTACAAGCAGCCAACAAAAGACACGAGGCTGGAGAAGTACATTACCCCATTGGCGCTGCCCACCACTGAGGTCAATGGTCCCATGATGATGGAGACGAGAATCTGAGCTAAAAAGTACTGACAACTCAGGAGGGAGATGTCCACCCCCATTCCTCGTTTGGTGCCATCCACAGTTGACCCTGAAAACTGATTCAAAAAGGAAGAAAAATGTGAGTTAAAAAAAAAAAGAGGATGCATAGTCCATCTTACTCTTAAACTATAAAACCTTTTCTGAAACAGCAACAGAAGAGTATCTAATTTATCTACACAAATGTTAAGGCCACCAGGAAGCCCCCACAGGACATCCTCAGATTTTCTACTGCCAGCCTCAAGCAGGAAAATAGCCCAAGAGTTCTGTATTTGTCTTCAGACTGATGACAACTCCCCAAAGAATCCGGGCCATAAACCAGATGAAGTTCAGAGAAGCGTGAGTTACTTGTCTCCTTCCAAACCATGAGACTCTGAGTCTAGGACATGGCGGCATTCACGAAATAACTAACTCAAAAAAATAAAAGAGTTTGGGTATCTTGTTTTCCCTTCACTTTAAAAAAAAGAATGGAAACTGTATTTTTGAAAGGATATCTGTGAGAGAAATTGTCCTTAATGAGAATTAGCATAGACTAAGTTAAGCACCCTCTTTTTTTAAAGGGTTAAAGTCATTCATGCATGTGTAGAGTGAATTCAATCAGCTTGCTTTCTCCCTAATGCCTACCAAGCATTTATTGCATGGAGGAACTGAGCCTTCCAATAGAGAGAAGAGGTAGATAATGTTTTTATAGTATTTTGGTAAGCCAAGGGGGTGTGTGTGTGTGTGTGTGTGATTACAGAGGACAGGGAAAGAGTAAGGTAGTGAGGACAGTGAGAGACTGGCCTGGGAGACCTGGAGAATGGGGCACCAGGAGCCAAGAGGATGTCACAGAGAAGCTCAATCATCTTCACCACTGATTCTGTTTCTAAAACTGAAATTCTTAAGAACAGAAATTCTTAAACTTTTCATGTATCCTGGGCTCCGGTAGGCAGTTAGTCTAGGGACCCCTTCTCAGAATAATATTTTCAGATGCATCAAGTGAAATACATAGGATTAAACAGAAAACCCAATTATATTGAAATAAAGTTATCAAAATGTTTTTGTTTTTTTTTTAAAAAAAACAAGTTCACAGGCTTCCCTCACTCCTACAGGTCTTTAAGAACCTCTAACTAGAAAAAAGTCACACATCCTCTTTTCTAAACCAATTGATCCTCTGCCCCAGGACCTAGCACCCACAGAATGGTGCTATCACTGCTAGAGTTTAGACACTTTAGGGGTCCATAGGTTTCACCAGTCTGCTAAAGGGGTCTAGGACACACCAAAAAGTCATGAACTCCTGGGATGGCTGAGGGTATCAATCACCATTTATCAATTTGTTTCCTTGGGAAAATGCAAGTTTCAGATGAACTTTGTGAACACATCCTATTGGTAAGTTAGAGACTGCCTGAACATCCCTTTCTAGTCCATCTTCTCTAATGACAAGCGCCAGCAGCCTTGTGGTCATATGATGAGTGTTGCCGAAATCACCTCTGAAAGAAGTCAGTTACCCTTAATTAGGTGCCAACATTGTGCCCAGAAGCCAGGAGCTGTCCTAGCCGAGCTATTTGTATGGAGAAGAAACCTTTCCTAATAACTGACATGTATTTACAAATGGTTTACAGGTTTACAAAAGGTTTTGCCTATATTATTTCATTCAATAGCCAGTTTTCTCTACATCATTTTAATATAACACATGCATGATTAAGCATACATGTCAGAGCAGCATTGAATTTCTGCCTCAGAGGGGCAGGATAATAATAACGTCTTAAGCCAGGAATGGGTCCCAGAGGGTGAGGCAGCCAGAACCAGAAGCCTCTGCTGCTACTGGGGTCACTATGGAATCTAGAAATCAAACTGTCCAAGGGCCTTCTATCAGAGCTGTGTCCTATGACCAAGGTCAATACAATCACATTCTAGAAGAGGCAAACAGCTACCCCTTCCCTTGGGAAGATGGCTGGAAGACTTTCTGACGTGTCCCTTGGAAACCCAATGTTATTAATAGAAGAATCTAAGCTCGTGGTTGATTCTGTTCTGACCTCTAAAAGAGGGAGCTGATGGCCTCTCCTGGAAGCCCACAAGCCACACAGCCCATAAGAAACAGCATTTTTGTCTGCTAAGGGTTGGGTACATCCAATTCCAATGGTTAAGGTGATCAGGACTTCTGGGTACTCACATTAATTAAAACTACAAGGGAGAGAGTCACAACTACTCTGTATGCCGGAGTCTCTTGAAGACAGCCGTGTTCCTTTAACAGGAGGGGGGGGCTGCAGTGTCACCTGGGCTAGGGGCAATGCTCAGGAGGAGGTCAGCGCCCCTCGCATGACCCGGCTCTCTCGGGAAGAAAGTGCTTGGATGTTGCCAACATGGGATTGTGGCCTCACTGAAGAAATCAAGCCAAAAGAGCAGGGTGATTAGAATGGGTTCACTTATACATTCTAGCAGCCATTACAGACAGCCTGGTCAACAAAGAAAGTCACCGCTTCAGCTGAGTTGACACAATTGGGCTTGTTTCTAGAGTCAACATTAACTTGCCCACTCTTTGCCCGGGATTGCCAAGAGTGAATCTCATAGCAAAAAGGGGGACACCTTTCTTCAATGTGCTGAAGCTTGAGCAACAGAGCATCCTCCTCTGCCACCAGGTGGCATGCACAATACATTCAGGTATGCCCAGGTAGGCATCTCTTTGTTTCTTTCCCCTTTGTACAGATAACTGCCATACTTGAGCACTTGGAAGAACCTCTATTTAACATAAGTAACATGGCGTATTGGAATAAAACCTGCCCACTTGGTGCTGACCCCTGCTTCCCAGTATTATATAGGTGACTCATCTGCTCACTGCCAAGCCAGAACTTGGTAAGCAAGGGAATCTGAGCCCCAGTCCAGGTTGATACGGTTGGCAACACTAAATTGCTCCACAGAAAAGGATGTTTCAGGCTCCCACATATAAGTAATTATGGATAGGTAACAACCTAGAGGAGAAATAGGAAGGAAGGAAGGGAGGGAGGAAGGAAGGAAGGGAGGGAGGGAGGGAGGGAGGAAGGAAGGAAGGGAGGGAGGGAGGGAAGCAGAAAGGAAAGGATTTCCTTTTCTTCCAACCCCACTCAACTCAATCTTCTACACAAACATGGCAGCCACCAGAGTGAGCCTGGCAAAAGAACTAGAAAGAGTGGCCAGAGAGGGAAAGGGAAAGGAGAAACCACTTCAGTGGTATCTCTCCTAGAAAGACTATGTGGTGTAAGAGTAGTAATAGCAACTGTTTATGTAGTGCTTTAAGGTACACAAAGCACTTTACGTATGTTGTTTCATTTGGTGTAGTGGATAGAGTGCTCTACTTGGAATCAGGAAGGAAAACTTGGATTCAAATCCTGCTTCTGAGGCTTTCTGTACACTAAGGTCGGTTAGGTCCCTGTGAGCCCCAGGCAGCCCTCTGTGCAGTGTGCCTCAGGCGAGACTCAGATGTATCAATTGGTGTATTGATCGATCCCAAAAAGTTGGCGAAATTGAAATTGGCGTAAGTAAAACAAGTTTTCATTTTAAGATTGTTCATGAATATGAAGGGGAGTGGGGTGGGGTGCCACTTACCTTTTTACTCTGGTAGTAATCACACAACAGAGAATAGGGGAGGGTGCAGAGGGTAGAAAATAATATCCCATATGTTATGCATAGTGATAAAACCACATAGATATTCCTGGAGAGTGTGGCAAGACCTGTCCCCAATCCAAAGGCAAGATAGGCAATGAAATACAGGGTGCGAATGCTGAAGTATTCTTCTAGCTTTTCTAGCATTGCTACAAAACAGAGAAAGATAGTGAACCACCACAGAAATCATAAAACATCCCATGATCTCCTCAGCCCAGTTCCCACTTACCTTTCCTAGACTATTGCATATCATTCCCTTTCACTTTGACTGTAGCAGTCAAACTAAACTGCCTCTTATTCCTGGTACTTGACATCTCACAGGTGCCTGGAACACATTCCCTTCTCATCTCTGACTCTCGTTAATCCTCAGTTTCCTTCAAAGCATAGCTTAGCTGGTACTTCCTACACAAGGCCTTTAATGTCCACCCCACACCCCCTTGAAATGACCTTGTATATTATGGGAATTTATAAATTCCCCATCCCCCAGTAGAAGGTAAGATCCTTGAGGGCAGGAAGAGTTTCAGTTTTTTCTTTTGTCTCCCTAGCGCCTGACATAATGCCTGGACCATATGTAGTAAGTAGTTCTTAATAAATGCTGGTTAGATTGAATTAAATTGAAAGCATTAGATGATTCACTTCATTCAGTGGGGTAGCAGTTTTTTGAAAAGCTTACTTCAAATAAGAGCCGACTGCCACAGCCCCACTTCCTATTGAAACCTCAACTGCTCAAAGTTTTTGTACTGGGAGTCACAGAAAGAAACAGACTGAGACCAAGGCCGGCTTTCCCCTCGATGCTGGCACTGCAGAGGTGTCAGCCCTGAGGGTCATCAGTGGTTGAATGGCCTTTGGGGTCTAAGTGTAAAAAGGACCATTTATATCTTTACCGTAAACCTTGTCACTGCCTTCCAAGAGTCCTATGCCTTCTCCATTTGTAAAAATTAGGGTACCCTGTCTATTGCAAGTAGTAATGGGGTCACCAGTTTTATAATATGGGAACATCCCTTATCAACTTCATGTCAAGTTCATTTTTCATCTTGTCTTGATGAGAATCCTCAGCAGCAGTTTTGCATGCAGAATGCAAACATTAGATTTTATAAGATTTTATTTTATTAGGTTTTTTAAAATATATTTATTACTTTTCTCTACCTGCAAAGACACTTTGAAGAAAACTTCCACCTCCATCTATCTATGGGATCAGTGTTTGATTGTGCTACCTAACAAGGGAATTTTTTTTTTGTAGGTCAAAGGATTAAGATTTATTTATTTATTTATTACAGGATTTCAAAAATACATTTACTTTATTGGAATGTATTTTGAGAATAACAACATACTTTATTACAATGCATTTTAAAATGTATCCTATTAAATTTCATTTGTAATGTACCTACTTTCACGGTTGTTTAATCTGAAATAATTCAGAAGTGTCTCAACAAAACTAAAAATAGAGAACTGCATGTGTGTTCAAACAAATCATTTAACATAGAATGGTCTTCTATCAAACTTTTCACTAAATGAAAAATATTTGCCCCCAATAATACTAATTCATAGCTATAGTAATATAGAACATAATTTTGAAAATTTAGTACTGACAACTCATTTATATAGTTTTAGTCTAGATTTCCCACTGATAGCAGCAGGCAAAGTTTAAAACAACAAAAAATGTTGATAGTCTTTTTTCAAGAGGAGACTGTTTAGAAAAGGTGTTAAATCTATCATTTTAAAGTTAAAGTGAAATCAGTACAAAAGAAAACTGTCAAAAGAAGCTGTGTCTTCTCCAAATGGTCTGGAACGTTTAATAAACGGCACAAATAGACCTACTGTTAAAGTGTCTCAGTGCCCAGCTAAATGTTACACAAAATTTCAAAAATATCTGGAGCCTAACCTTTTTGGAGGCAGCTAGGTGGGGTAGTGGATAGAGTAGAGTGCCAGTCCTGGAGGGAGAAAGACCCAAATTCAAATCTAGCCCCAAACACCTCCTAGCTGTATGATCTTGGGCAAGTCACTTAACCTGCCGGCCTCATCTGTAAAGAAAGGTTAACAGTAGCACCTAATTCCCAGGTTATGAGGATCAAATGAGATAATATTTGTAAAGTACTTTCCTCTCTATAAATGTTAGTTATCATTATTACTTCCTTTTGAATAGATTATCTATATAACTATCTACCTATCAATCTATCTATTGATATGCCATCCTTATTGCCTCTGTTTGGCATTTCAAGCCTTTTGGAATACAGTTCTAAACCATGTTTCTAGTCTGACCACTTGTCCTCCATTTCAATCAAACTGCTACTCTCAACACCTTTCAATTGACTTTCCATCTCTCATCTCCTTGCTTTTGCAGGGGCTGGCTCCCATGCCTGGGATACTCTCCCTCCTCAACTCTACCTCTTGGGGCTCACTAGCTCTCTTCCAGGCTCAAGCTAAAAGCTGCCTCCCATAAGAGAGTTTTCCTGAACCCCTCCCCCACCCCCAGTTATTAGGGTTTCATCCCACCCTCCAAATCACTTTTGCATATTTGTATGTTGACTCATCTGTGTCTGTGTTTTCCCTGGGAGAATGCAAGCCCCTTGGGGGCAGGGTCTGCTTTACTCTTGTCTTGGGTCTCCCCAGCACCCAGCACAGTACCTGGTCCATAGCAGGCAACAACAAACATTGTTTGGGTCTCGTGGTTGCACTGAATACCTGAATAGAATGCTGCGCTGAATGCATAGATGCACATCCCCCAGCATCCCATGGTGACTCCAGCATTATATTTCTGATAGTCTTCTGAAGTGTGAGGGGCTTTGGGGTTCCCTTGGAAGACCACCTCACCCATAAAGTCCGTGTAGAAAAGCAGCATGCCCTCAAATGAGAGCCACCCTATGAGAAAAGACACAAGTAGAAAAAGCTTCTGATAAAGGAACCCTACTCTCTCACCCTGTAGCTAGGTAACGCAGTGGATAGAACACTGGGCCTGGAATCAGGAAGACTGATTTAAAAATCTGGCTTCAGATACTTACTAGTTGTATGACCTTGGGTGAGTCACTTAATCTGTGTTTGCCTCAGTTTCCTCATCTGTAAAATGGGAATAGTAACAGTACCCACCCCCACCTCCTGGGATTGTTGTGAGGATCAAATGAGATAATATTTGTTAAGTGCTTAGTACAATGCCCGGCACATAGTAGGCCCTTCCCCACCACGTCACACGGAGAAGGGCTTCTTATGCCCATCTGTGTATCATTAATTATATAGTACTGCCCCTTTCTCACTCCCTCTTCATCCAATGCCTTCATTTTGGAACATGCAAATGGTGAAAGTCCATGAAGATCTGTGCAGGAAGTAGAGATATTTAGGCAAAAGAAGAGAAAGGGAGAAGGGAGAAACCACTGTCTCAAGTACTTAAAAAGCTATCCCATAGAAGAGGGATTCAACAAATGTGTAACCACTGCACATAAGATACTGTTATGAGAATTTTTGTATTTTATTTTATTATGTCATTCCTCCTGGAACCTTTGGCTAACTGAAACCTGTCTCCTGTTCATATTAACCTCACCTAGCTAAAATTCTGACTCATAGAATGATAGTATTAAAGGAGGACTTTTTGACATTCTTGAGATAAGAAACCAAAAGGGAGTTGGAGCTTCCTAAAGTGATTTATGTAACTATCTGTGGAAGGATTCTCCTGGCCACCTTTGGTTATCTTTGTGACATATAAATCTCCTCCTCTCAATCAGTCCATTGTGAACTCTCTCAATGTAGTCAGTTTAATCTGTAACCTGATTTAGTTTACCCATAGAATATCTTTAATTAGATTTGTTTCCTTAGGAGATGGATGAGATACCATTTAACTAAATCTGTTCAATTTTATGGTCTAAGAAGATTGAATTGCTATACATAAAAAAAAATTTCTTCCTCTGAGGTAATTTTTGTCTATAAAAAGCCTTGTTAGAATCCTAATCTTGGTTTAGGGTTATTTTTCTACCCCTTGAACCTGTGCTTAAGCATATAAACCTAGGTTTTTCACCTAACTTGTACGTTGTGACAGGTTTATTTGGCAACAGTAACCTACCACATGAACCTGAAGGGAGATATTTTTCTTTTTCCTATAACAAAATATACATATACATACAAACATATTATATGCATATATATATGCTCTTAACATATATACATATCTGTTCAGCTATTTATTTGTTTGCATATTTGTTTGTTTATTTATTTATTTGCCCCAACTGGGGATATTTAGGATGGAGAAGAGAAAACATGTCCCCCACTGGAGAAATGAACATAAAGTTGGAAGGGATCTTAGAAGTTATCAAGTCCATTAAGTTATTTTACACATGAGGAAACTGAGGCTCATAAAGGTTATGTGACTTGCCCAAGGGAGTGGGGGGAATTGGTAGAGGGACATGATAGTTGTCTTTAAGCATATGAAGAACAGTCAATTGAGATAATATTTGTAAAAAGTGCTTAGCCCAGCAGCTGGAACATAGTAGGCTCTATATAAATGTTTATTCCTTTCCCTTCCCAGTCAAGTGGAAGGAGGATTCAGATTTATCCTGCTTGGCCCAGAGGAAATAATGGGTAGGCACAACAGTGAGCAAATGTTTGGGTTTGATGGCAGGGAAAAAAAAAAAAAACAAACGAACTTCAAAATAGTAAGCTATCAGAAAGGGGAACGGGAGTCCTGAAGAGGTACAAGGACCCAACTCCCTTGAAGTTTTTGAATAAAGGCTTTAGGGTCACTTATCTGGGATGATGCAAAGAGGGTTGCATGGCTCAGGTGAAAGGACTTTTGATGGCCCTTCCAGCTCTGAGATTTGGGGATTCTTAAAAATTTTCAAATGCTAGGCAACTGATGGTGCCTCAGTGTATAGAGAACCAGGATTGGAGTCAGGAAGACAGAGTTCAAATCCAGCCTCAGACATTTACTAGCTGTCCGACCACGGGCAAGTCATTTCACTTTATCTGCCTCAGTTTCCTCAACTGTAAAAAAAAAGCTATATGCAAAAAAATAGCAAATATGCAAACAAATAGCTGAACAGATATGTATATATGTTAAGAACATATATATATGCATATAATATGTTTGTATGTATATGTATATTTTGTTATAGGAAAAAGAAAAATATCTCCCTTCAAGTTCGTGTGGTAGGTTACTGTTGCCAAATAAACCTGTCATAATGTAGAAGATAATAGCTCCTGCCTCATAGATAGGGTTGTTGTGAAGACCAAATTAGGTAACATATGTAAAGCTCTTTTCAATCCTTAAAGGGCTATATAAATGCTAGCTCCTATTAAGTGACTTGCCTAAGGTCATATAGGTAGTAAGCATCAGAGGGGTGAACTGGCTGTTTTAATCTGCAAGAGGCCAAAACATTTTATTTTTATTATATTTTTATATGAATGTCTTGGGTACCTGCTTGTCATCTCACACACTAAAGCTGTAGCTCCCTTGCCCATCTATAATTGTTTAATATTGGTTTGGCCCAAAGCAAAAGTGAAAAATAAAAATAAAAATTTATCATTGATTCTTATACGTCCTACTAATCAACTTAGGAATAGGTACCTCCCTCTTAGGGACTCAGAAGGGGCAGGGGAACCTGGAAATGGAGCTGTATTGGTTTCAGACTCACCCGCCTCTTAATTTTTTCATAACCTTGCCACTCAACAATGACACTGTACCATAGTTTCAGCTAGCTACTTTGAAAAATTAGTAATAATAATGGCATTTATATAAGTATTTAAGGTTTCCAAAATGGTTTAAATACATATATAATTCTTCAAAACAAGACAGAGATAGGTGTTATTATTATTATTATTCTCATTTTATATATGAGGAAATTAAGGCAAGCAGAGGTTAAGTGACTTCTCCAGGGTTACACTGCTAGTTAGTGACTGAGGCAAGATTGGAATTCAGGTCTTCCTGAATTCTATCCAGTATTCTATCCACACTATGCCAACCAGCTGCCTAAAATGATTTAAAGGGGACCTTCTGGAGATGGTGCCTTAAGAAAAGTATATTCAAAAGCAGAGGACTTGGATTCAAATCCCAATTCTGCCATTTGCCACCTGTGTACCTCTGAGCAAGTCAGAGGTCTCATCTTCCTCATCTGTCGAATGAGATTGGACCAGATGGCCTCTGAGACCCTTCCAGCTCAAAATCTACAAACCCATGACTTCTGAAGTCTCTTCCAGACCTAAATCCCATGAACTCCAGAGAGTAACTTTAATGGTAGGACTTTCCATGGGGGGGGGCCACCTTGAACATCATCTTTATGGTCAGGACTTCCCCTTTCTTCCTTAGCCATGATGCGGTTAGCACTCACCCAGGAAATGGTTGATACAGAGATTTCTAAGAGCTTTCGGCATATGGCAGATGGTAGAACACAGACGCCGCATGGAAAGTGACTGCTCCAAGACCTCCCCAGAGCCATTCAGCTCACTCTCATATTTGACACCGTTGAGTAAAATATTAGCAACCTGCAAAGAATAAAAGCACAAAAATCAAGCAAGCGGTGAGACTGTCCATCATCACAGCCAAAGGATTGACTCATTCGAAGGAAATCAGGAGAAAATGGAGGACGAGGTTAGAATCAGAAGACTGGGCAGAGTGCTCCCAGGGAGGTTGGTGGCCACTTGAGATGGGAGCTCTGAGTTGCAGGAGCACAAAAGCAGGGCTGGGGGAGGACCAGGCTACCCAATGAGTGCAGCAGCCCAAGTCAGAAAGGAAGCAGGTCAAAGCTTCCATGCCACATGTGTGGGAGGGATCCAGGACACTCTATCAGGGATGGGGACCCCACGGCCTCGAGGCCACATGTGGCCCTCTAGGTCCTCAAGTGCAGCCCTTTGACTTCAGTCAAACTTCAGCCTCGAGGCCGCAGGCTCCCCATCCCAGCATGAACTCATTGCTAACAGTTTCAGAGATTTGGAGCTAAAAGGGACTGGAGATGAGAACACGCAGACCAGGTGATGGCTTACGCGCCCTCTAGAGGCCATTCCAGTATTCTTTTGCTATTTGGAAAAGGACAGACCTAGGATGGAAGGATTTAGAGTTGGAAGGGACCCCAGTGTCCAGCTAGTACAACCCCATCATTTTACAGATGAGGAAACAGAGTGAATTATTCAAGGTCACACAACTTGTAAATAGGAGAGCCACAATTTGAACCCAGGTCTTCAGGTTAAGTGACCTTCAGCATTACAGAGAATCAAAGAGGGGAGAAACATTTTAAGTCACCATCATAGTGAAGAGACTAGAATCTATGCTATATAAAGATCAGTTGAAGGAACTGGGGATGTTAAGCCTTGAGGGGAGTAGTGGGGGAGAACCACCATGTTGTTGTTGATTCATTTCAGTCATGTCTGACTCTTCATGACCCTGTATAGGAGTTTCTTTGTGACCACTGGAGTGGTTTGCCATTTTCTTCTCCAGCTCATTTTACAGATGGGGAAACTGAGGCAAACAAGGGTAAGTGACTGGTCCAGGGTCTTCCTGACTCCAGGCCTGGCAGGGTATCCACTGTGCCACCTAGCTGTCTTAAAAAAAGCTTAGAATGCAGGAAAGAGGAATTAAGCTTATTCTGTTTAGATTCTGAAGATAGAATTAAGTGCCTTAATTGGGAGGGAGAGGGGAATTGCAAAGAAAACAATTTAGCCTTTTGATATAAGGGGAAAACTGCCTGCCAATCGGAACTACCTAAAAGCGGAATCAGCTGCCTTGGGCGGTGGTGGGGTCCCCTCATTGGAGGGCTCCAAGCAGAGGTTGAATGACTCTTGTTGGGAACATGGTAGAGGGCCTTCTTTTACAGGGAAGGGTACCCACTGAGGTCCCTTCCAAGTCTGAGGTTTTGTGACTCTTTGAGATGATGATGACAATAATTATTATTGTTGTTGCTTATAGCTAATATTTATATAGCACTCAACAAGCACTGGGCACATCCCTAATCACTTTGCAAATATTATTTCATTTCATTTCATCTTCAAAACAATCCTGGGAGTTAGATGCTTTTTTTTTTAAATCCTCATTTTACAGATGAGGAAACTGATGTAAACAGGTCAAGTGACTTGCCCAGGGTCACACAGCTACTACGAATATGAGGCCAAATTTGAACTCAGGTCTTAAATCAACTTAAGAGTCAGCAGATATTGGGGAGGGGGGACTACAATTTAGAGCTGTAAGGGAATTTAGAGATCAGCTAATCCAACCCCTTTATTTTATGAATAAGGAAACTGGGACCCAGAGAGATGAAGTGTTGTCCAGGGTTGTATTTCTACTTAGGGGCAGAGATAATTTACAAACCTAGGTCCTCCTCCGTAAGGACCATGCCTTTATCCACCTTGGGACATGCAGTGTTGACATTTCAAATTGGCATCCAGACACAAATTTTAGTATGAGCCTTTGTATCATTGTCATACTTGGGGTGGCAGAGTTTATCAGTTACTGCAGGGTCATTGAATGCAGAACCATGACCTTGGGTCCCTGAAGGTCAAAATCCATAAGAAATCACTGCTTCACATGATCCCTCTCCCTCCCCCATCCCCATGGGCTTCCTAACTATTCCCAAGACTCAACATTCCATCCCTCAGCTCTGGACCTTTGTCTAGGGCATCTTCCAGGCCCAGAATCCTCTCCTTCTTCTTGGAACCTCGAACTTTTTTCAAGGCTCACCTCAAGCCCCACCTCCTCTTTAGGTACTTGCTCAAGGTTATATCCAGTGGTTCAAGGTCATATCCAGAGGCAAAATAAAACCCAGAATTTAGTTTGTGTTCTTGTCTCCCAGCCAACAGGCACTTAAATAGAGGTTGACCTCTTCTGAGAGTTGCTTTATCTTCCTGAAAAAAGACCTCAACTCACCACCCTTCCAAGCATCGCTCATTTTCTTCAGGGACTTAATGGTAGGTACTTGAGATAACTGATTCCTTCAGTCTTTATATGTAGGATTCTTAATTTTTATCTCTTGGGGTTACTGCCTTTTCTAAGACCTTGTGATGTCATTGGTCTTCTTCGAGAACAAAGGGCAAATAATAAGCCAAATATACCCATGGTCAAGATATCTGATGGTCAGCTCAAGAAATAAATGAAGGTCCTAAAATATTCCATCACAAACCCAACAACTTTTCTAGGGTATATTTCCTTTACTGGCGTTCTCTTCAGATATGCCAGCATTTTAAAGGTTGATCACTTTGCCCTAGGCCCTTTTACCTCTACATTCTCCTTCAGTGTCTTAATCACATCCCAGAGGTTCAATGATCATCTCCTTTAAGACGATTCCCAAATCCAGCCCCACACTCTTTCTTGAGTTCCTTGAGTTCCTTGATGCTGAACATCTCCACCGGATGACCCATAGGTGTCTCAAACTCAACATGCCCTAAAAGGAACTTATTTCCCCCAAATCTATCCCTCCTCCAATACTCCCCATTTCTGTTGAGGATGCCATCATCCTTCCTGTCACCCACCTTCCTAACTCTGTACTGATCCTTAACTCTTCTCTCTCCCTCCACATCCCAATCAAATAAGTCATCAAGTTGCTCCTATATCTCTCCCCTCCAGCTCCTTCCTCCATTCACAAAGCCTCTATCCAATTTTAGGCCCTCATCACCTCTCACCTGGATAATTAACAACAATAACAATAAGCATTTCTATAGCACTTTAGAGTTTGCAATGCTTAAATTTTATCTCATTTTATCTATTATCATAGACTACTAATTCATCTTCCAGACTCTAGTCTCTTTGCTCACCAATCTATCCTCTATACAGCTGCCAAATGAATATTACTAAGACACATCTCTGACCAGCTGGGTCACCACACTTTAGTGGTCTCCCTCTGGTCCAAAAGATAAAGTATGATTTCTTCCTCTTGGCATTAGGAACACAATCCCATCCTAATTTCATTTCTTTACCTTCACTAACTCTTCAACTGCCAGCCATCCCTCTCCATGATCCACCATGTTCTGGCATTGTGCCTCCATGGAAGTGGCCTCTCCAGTCTGCTCATTCCCTCCCCTCCTGCCCAGTGGTATCCTAAGCTTTCTCCAAAGCTCCCTGCCATTAGCACTCTCTCTCCCTTATGAAGGAACTTTGAATCACTTTCTGTATACTTTTCACTTACTCGTTTATGCATTTGTAAGCTCTTGGAGGGCAGGAACTATTTCAATCTCATTTCTGTTTCCCCAGAGCATAAGAGTAACTTGCTTATAGTAGACTCATAATAAATGTTTATTGAATTATATTCATTTTGGTCATCCAGTCAGCCTGATAAAAGGCTAACACACCTCTAGACAAATGTTGAGCCTGCATAACTCTTTATAGGAGTTTAGGAGTTTCCCATTTACAAGACTTTCTGGGTTTTTTTTTTTACATGTAATTACTAATACCTACTTACAGTATGGCAGCTGCCACTTTATAGACTCGAACAGGATCTCAGAATTGGAAGAGAACCCAAAGGTCATCCTGTCCAACCCTTTTGAACAAAAATTCCCTCTCCCGCTTTATTTTGAGTTGTCTGATGGATCATAGTCATCCACTGATAATCAATAATCCACTATCTGAGAGAAATGGCACAAGCTACTCAGCGAGAATATGAAACTGGTGGGAAATTAGCATCAGGAAAAGCTAAGAGGACAATTTTAGTCTCAGTCTAAGATGGGATTCTGCTGGCTCAGTTTCCCCATTTTGTTCCTTTGAAAAGGAAAATTACCCACCTGGCTATTCCTGAGTCTGGCTATGCGGTGGATTTGATACTGCATGGTTGGAAAACTGAATTATCTGAATCCAAACAGAGCTAAGAATGTTTTATCCTGTCATATTTGAGCTCTAAGTTTAGTCCCTGCTTTATCCTTTTATAGCAAATTTCTACAGTCAGAGCAAGTGGTCAGTAAAAGATCAATGCAAGTGTATGAGATCTTGCTGTTTTGACCTGAATGTGCAGTCATTCAATACCCCCAAACAACTGAAATTAAATCAGAAACATCTTGTGTTTGGTTTGGGAAAGAGAATTTCAATGATAATTGAAGTGAAAGTCAGTCTTCTTGGCAAATTCATTTGTGTAACTATTGAACCCAATGATGGAAAACTTCTACCTGCCAAAGTGTTACTTAAACTTTAGAAAAAGCAACAAAATCAGATAACCCTGCAGGTCAAATGTAAATGATTTTAATGGGGCTCTTACACCTTTACATCTCCCTATATCTTGGCCCTGCAGTCTTTTCTGTCAGATGTCTTCCAGACAACAGGACATTCACCTACAGTTAGTAGCAAACAGCGGGTACCAGCCAATGTCCCTCCATCATCCCCAGGATGCAGCCTGTCCTCGGTTCCAGTCAACCTCTTCTTTGGGACTCCCTCGAGGCAGTGACAGCTCTACACCCCTTGCCAGCAGGAAGCAGTTTCAGAAGCCAAGACCTTCGTCCCTTACCCCAAAAGAATTTGGGTCCCATTTGTTTGAGGGGGGAATGATGGGGATGGGATCTGAACCCCTAAAAGGAAAAGACCATGTCTTTGGGATCTGGACCCCAAAAAGGAAAAAACCTGGACTTTCCCACCTGGCTAAATCTCTGGAGTTCACCTGAGGCTATAATTCCCATATAAACTCCCAATCTCCCAGTTCTGTTCTGTTACCTCTCGATAGCCCCTGGTCACTTCCCACCCTTAATCCTATCTAGACTCCATTCTCCCTAGTTCCCTTCACCCCAGCTTACTGGCCACTCCCATCCAGATCTTCCAGTCACCCCAGACTACTTGGCCACTCCTGGATCCCTCCCACAGTCTTTCTCTATATAAGGTCCATCTTGTCTCCATTAAGATGGTAAAATCTGGCCAAATGCTCAGATTCTTAAAGTCTAGCCAAATGCTGTCCTGACAGAGAGGGGATCCCTCAAAGTGCAGGGTGAGATCGATATAAGACTTTTGGGACATGGCCAATGCAAGGGTTTGTTTTGCTGGACTATGCATGTTTGTCATAAAGGTTTGGTTTTGTTTTTCCCAATGGTAGAGGACGGGAGGGAGAGAAAATTGATTTTTAATTGAAAAAAATTTCAATTACAAAAAAGTAATGAGGTGCTTTAAACTCCATTCCTCTTAGCTGCTGAAGGAGGGCATCGACTTTCACACCCCATAAATTTAACCTAGTTTTGGTTCCGGCCTCTCCACTATACCCAACAGTTAACGGGCCAAACTTCCTTCACTCAAGGACTGGCAGGGAGGAGGAGCCTCACTCCTTCCTGTAGCAGCTCATGCTACTTTCACAGCCTCATAGAATTGTGGAGGCAGAAAAGACCTCAGACGTTCTCTGGTCCCACCCAACTCTGAAAAATGAATTCCCACTCTACTATGCCTGACAAATGAGCCTGCAGCCTCTGCTTGAGGCCTCTCATGAAGGGAACCCACTACTTCTTAAGGCAGCCCTTCACTTTTGCACAGCTCGAATTCGTAGTTTTTCCTAATATCGAAGCTCATTTTTCCTCTTTTTCAAGTTCCATCCATGCTTCATCTGCAGTAATTCCTAAATAATAGCTCTAGTAGATCATGTTCACTAACAAATGCTGTTAGATCTTCCTCTCCCCTCCCTTTATTTGCTCTTACCTGTTGACTGAAGGTCACATTCCTTCTCCTGCTACTTTCTGGACAACTTCCTATTACAGCATCTGGGATGGCCAATGTCTGAGGCCTTTTCAGAATCCCAGATGATCGAGGCTTTGGAGCATCCAAAGAGCCCACCCTTAACGTATCTCCTTCTGGCGCACGACTTACTGAGACTGCCCCTCTTTCCAGAATTCCATTTTCTTGACAATAGAAGCCATCAGGGGCCCTTGGGAAGCTGACACTGATGGTCTGCCTGGGTAAGCTAGCGGGTAGGGCCAGGTAGTTATCATGCCCCGCAGTAAAGCAGTCTATGAGTACACTGTCAATATTAGAAGTTCCAAAGGAAGAAGCAAACTCATTAATCCCGGTCAGAGAATTGTCCCGGCTGATGAAGCTGCCATATTTGGGTGTGAGAGGGCTGAGAGGAGAAATAGGGCTGGTAAAACTGGCATATAAATGAGTTGCATTCTGAGAGCCAAGATTGTCAGTGGTGCCTTCCTCGAACAAAACAGGGGGAGAAGGAGGAAGAGGAAGGCTTGGGCTCTTCATCACAGTTTTCTTCTTGCTAAAGGGCTTCAGGGGCCTCTCTGGAATGCTGATGAGCGTCAACACTGTGGTGATACTCAAGGTGACAGAAGTAAAGACATAAATGACTCGCAGCTGCCCCCCCAGGGCTCTGCCGAAACTGGTCTTGTCCCAGTTTATTCCTCCAACGACATATCCAAAGCCTCCTCCAAGACCTGATGAGAGAAATAGGATTTAAATACCTTTCCTTGCCAAGGAAGGAAGAGGAGAAGTGGGAAGGAGGGGACAGGAAGAGAAAAGAAGAGAGGAGAGAAGAGGAAAAGAGAGGAGAAGAGGAGAGAGGAGAGGAGGAGAGAAGAGAAGAGAAGAGGAGAGGAGAGGAGAGGAGAAAAGCAGTGAGAAAGGAAGAAAGAGGCAGGAAAGGAAGGGTTGGGGAGGAGAGGAGAAAACAGTTTATATTCCTTATGAAGTCAAAGGTAGAGGGAAAGGTCCCATGTATGTAAAAATATTCACTTTTTGTGATAGCAACAACCTGGAAATAAAGCAGGACCACATCATTTGGAAAATGTCTAAACAAATGGGAGGGTATGAATATGAGCATGGTTTTGTTGTTGTTATTCATTCGTTTTCATCATGCACGACTCTTACTGACCCTATTTGTGTTTTTCTTGGCAAAGATACTGGAGGGGTTTGCCATTTCCTTCTCCAGCTCATTTTACAGATGAGGAAACTGAGGCAAAGAGGGTGAAGTGACTTGCCCAGGGTCACACAGCTAGTAAGTATTTGAGGCCAGATTTGAACTCAGGAAGATGAGTCTTCCTGCTTCCAGGCCCAGCACTCTGCACACTATGGTGCTGCCTTACAGCCCCAATAGAGCATAATATAGAGTCAGAAGGTCCTGAGTTCAAATCTGGCTTTGGACCCTTCCTAGCTTTGTGACCCTGGGCAAGTCACTTAACCCTCTTTGCCTCAGTTTCCTCATCTGTAAGATAAGCTGGAGAAGGAAATGGCAAACTGCTCCAGTATCTTTGCCAAGAAAACCCCAGTGAGGTCACAAAGATTCAGACATTACTAAATATGCAAAAGAACAACAAATTGGCACAAATACTAATATTATATTAGCATATATAATACTTATAATAGTAATTATATTATAATAATATATATTATTTTTATATAATATATTATAATAATATATAATTATATTATAATATAATATAACTATTATATCCTCCAATAGAATGTAAGCTTCTTGAGGGAAGAGACTTTCATTCTGGTTTGGAACATGTTAGGTGCTTAATAAATTCTTGTTGGTTACCTCAGTTGACGATCAGAAATTTTGGTTGATTTATGTATGTGTAATGATACCATACCCTTGATCTTGGCATCCCCCCACCAAGTGATTCATTTCTATGTCCATGAATTCTGAAATTTCTTTATCAGATCTTAACCTGTTGTGAGCCTACCTATCCCTGTACCCTGCAACCCTAATTCTTGTTTTTTGTCTTCACCACAACCTCAGCGCTCTATCCTGTGCCCTCTTCTCTTCTCCCTCTATATTACTTCACTTGGTGATCTCATCAGCTTCGATGCAGTTAATTACTATCTCAGTGCTGAAAATTCTCAAATCTACCTATCTTGCCCCAACCCCTCTGCTGGGTGACCCCCAGCCTCACTTCTCCAGAAGCTTTTTAAGCATCTCAAACTAAATGACCAGTATACATCTTAAACTCACTGTGTCCAAAAACCAAACTCATCATCTTTCCCCCCTAAACCCTCCCCCACCTCCCTAACTTCCCCATTGCTGTCAAGGGCATCACCATCCTCCCAGTTCTTCAGGGTTGTAGCCTCCGAATCATCCTGGATTCCTCCCTATCTCTCACCCCCTCCTCCCACCCAATATTCACTCTGTTTCTAAGACCTGTTGATTTCATCTTTGGAACATCTCTCAAATGTGTCCCCTTCTCTCCTCTGCTGCCATCTTCATACAGATCCTCATCACCTCACGCCTGGACTATTGCAATAGCTGCTGGGGGGGTCTGCCTGCCCTAAGTCTCTCCCTACTCCAATCTACCCTCCATTTAACCACCAAAGTGATTTTCCTAAATGCAGGTCTAACTATGTCACCTCATACTCAATGCTTGTCATCTTCATGATCAAATACAAAATCCTATGTTGGGTATTTAAAGTCCTTCATAACAACAACTCCTCCCCAGTCTTCTTAGGCTTTTTGGTTAATTGAATGAGAAATCAAGGCTCCAGATGCCTCTGTGCCCAGGAAAGTGACCAAACAGTCCGTTATAGGGTGCAGCTGAAAAAATGCTCCTGTGAAAAAGTTTCTGAGGTTGGCAATGTAAATACTCACAATGCACTTTCCATGCCTATGACCCCAGGAAGGGAGTTGGGGACTTGACTCAGGAATCCTGGGAAGAACGCGTGTGGGACTGAGTAGTCCATCATGATGTGTTTGATAAGCTCCCCAGAGGAGCCTAATTAATTTATGGTAACTTCTCTTGGAATAGCACCAATATAGAGAACTGATGAGTTTGCTAACCTTTACATCCATCCAGGTAGAGGGGCCACACAATTGGAGATGAGAATATAGTTGCAGTTCTTGGTAAGCTTCGTGAGATGGAACAAATAATAACAAGGATGCTCTCCAGGTGGGAGGTATAGCCATGTGAGAAGAACTGGTGTATAGATTCAGAATATTTATTCTGTAATTGCTATTGCTAAGGGAATCAGACTATTTACTGGCCAGTTGATCAGCAGAATAAAATTCCCACTTCAGACTGGACCACCTCTATGTTAGAAGGTTTTGTTAATCTGCATAGTTTTCTGGCTATTGATTGGGCTGGAGAATCAAGTATGTTTGAACAGTCACGTTTGTCTCCCCCTATACTCTATTGCTTTCTGGGCCCCATTTCAGGGCAATACCTAACCCTATTATGTCACGTGATAAACAGTTATTACATCCAGAATAGTTCTTGTTATCTCATTGTTTTGTTGCATTTTAATGTATTAAAAGAAAACAGAAAGTGTCCCATATATATAGGCAAGGCAATTGCGGTTAAATGACTTACCCAAGGTCACATAGCTAGCAAGTGTCAAGTGTCTGGTCTGAGACTGGATTTGAACTCAGGTCTTCCTGACTCCAGGGTTGGTGCTCTATCCACTGTGCCACCTAGCTGTACCTCCTCCATATTTTGAACCAAATAAAATAATATAGCTTACCAGTGGTTAGCAGATATAAAATCGAGATTCTAGGATTAATCTAGATTTTTGTTTCAAATAATTATGCTGAAGAAGACAAAAGGTAGGGGATTAAGAAATCATATTCTCTCTAGCTTAAAACCCATTCCAGACTTTTCTTTTTAGGAATATGGGGAAAACAAAAGCTAAGGCCTTGGTGATTCAATGGATAAAGTACTGAGCGTGGAGTCAGGAAGACCTGAGTTCAAATCTGGCCTCAGAAACTAATTAGTTGTGTGACCCTGGCAAGTTACCTAACCTTAATTTGCCTCAGTTTCCTCAGCTGTAAAATGGGGATAATAAACAGCACCTACCTTTCAGGATTGTTGGGAGGATCAAGTGAGATAATATTTCTACGGCATCTGCCCCATAGTAGGTGCTGAATAAATGTTTATTTCCTATGCTCCACCCACTTTGAAATGGAATGGGGGGGGCAGCTAGGTGACATAGTGAATAGAGCACCGGCCCTGGAGTCAGGAGGACCTGAGTTCAAATCTGGCCTCAGACACACACTACTTACTAGCTGTGTGACCCTGGGCAAGTCATTTAACCCTACTGCCTAGCAAAGAAAAAAACAAAAAACAAAAAACAAAAAATAAACAAACAAAAAAGGAAATGGAGTGGGGACAATAACCAAATTTGTCATGTCTTGTTTAGATTCTTGCCTTCCCCATCCCTGGAATCAAGCGTCCTTTAAGCTGCTCAGGGGAAGGGCCTTCCTCTGCTATTCAGAAGGTATTGTAATGTTGACCACAGGAAGGTAGACTTTCCTTTCAATCCTTGATGGGGGTGGCGGTCCAGGAGGGAATTGAGAAGTGACTATTATTCTAGAATGTTAACCGCAAATTCCATTTTAATACATCATGATACTTTTTTCCTGTGAAGGAATCCTATAAAATTTACCTCAAATCATCTTGGGGGAGACCTGTGTTTGAGGGCAATGAAGAGAAAGGGGGGGGGTGCAGTTTGGACATTTTTCTCTCTAAGTTAGCAGTGACTGAGCTTTAGAACAATTGTTAAACAAAATGGTTTCAGCAGAGTTGTATTTGAAATAAAGAATATGGTGTTAATTTTTTTTACACTTGTTAGGTATGTAGCGAAGGAATTCTTCAGCTATGATTTAGACTAAATGGTCTCTTCCAACCTAAAATTCTGGGATCTAATGTTTTCCATGTTAGCCTTTAATATCCTTATTAACTATAATCATCCATCCAGCCTGGATACTTTTGGACATCTTGCTATCTTTTCACTGCCCCTGCTGTCCTACATGGAATAACCCCATATGGCCCAGAGACCATTCCTCTTTTCCCTGGGTGAGTTAATCTGTTCAGCTCAGACCTCCACTCAAGCTGAGCTTGATTGGCTACTGAATGAATATAAAATCACCTAAAAACCATAGATAACTTGCCCCAGACCATGCTTTATATCCATCCATTCATCCATCCATCCATCCTTCCATCCAAGACATCTTGGGCCATGTCACCATCCATCCTGCCACAGGAGTACACCTCCTTGTCCTACACATACCCTCTTTTCATCTTTTGCTCTGAAAACAATCATCAAATCAGTACTACCATTTCTTCTGGAAAGAACAAGAAAACCGATTGTCCTATCTCCCTACTCGCTGTTCCTGTGACAACCCCCCAGCCCCCAGATAAAACCTCCCTTCCCTGGTCACCCCTCTTGCTGTATGTCTCTGGAAATCTTGAATTTCCTTCAGAGCTTGGTTCAAGCATCACCTTCCTGCCCCCATCCATTGAATGCGGTCTTCCCTCTTCCAAGTCGCCTTGTATTTATTTGGTACATAATAGCTCCTTTTTTGTTTCTTTCATTTCTAATACTCTTCACCTTAAAAGTATTGTTCATTTGGTCCAGATCTGATTTCATCAGTATCAGGAACTAGCAATATTGAAACTCCCTCTGATCCTACATGTTTCGGAGGCAGATCTTAAATCCAAACCCTCCTGAATGCAAAGTGAGCCTGCTAAACACCTGCTGTCTCTCATTAGAAAATTCTTTGTTTGGTCCAGACCTTTTATTTCATTGGCATTTCCTCCCCGTGAGTAAACTCCCTCCCACAAAACCGATCAGCATCTGCTTTGTGACTTACAGACTGAGAGAGCTGTCTGGACACACTGAGTCAGGCTGAGGAGCTTTCCCAGGGTCATCTAGGCAGTATGAGTCAGAGGTGGGACTTGAGCCTGGGGCTTCCTAACTTTGAGCTTCTATCAACTATGTTGTACTGCCCCTCCTGCTCCATTAGAAGTATAAAGATGTTAAAATAAGCCATGTAGCTAATTCTTTTCCTTGACCTGAAGAAAGAGTGCTAGATTTGGAGTCGAGTGTTGAACTGAAATCCTGTTTGACCTTGGGCAAGTCACTTAACTACTTTGTGCCTCAGTTTCCTCTTCTGTAAGACGAGAGGGTTGGACTTGATGTCTTCTTGGACATCTTCCAAATTTAAGTCTATGATCCTGTGACCTATAAATGGGCTCACTCTTCTGGGCATTCTGTGGAACTCAATCGCTGCAAGAACTTTGTTTTCCCACTTGGATTAACCTCTTTTCTCATCTGCAGGGCAGCTCCTTCCACTGGTGCAAATCACCATCCCTCTCCACCAGACCACTAAGCATTGTTTTCATCCCCAACTTAGGGACAATCACAGGATATTAGAGGCCAGCTAGCCTAACAGGCAGCCAAAACAGACTGTTCTCTTCAATTCCTCAAATAAATGATCCCCTAATCTTTGCTTGAAGACCCTCCCATTACCCCCCACCCTCATTCAAGTTTGAGATAGTTTTAATGGTTAGGAAGCTTTTGTTATGTAAGAAGTTAATTCAATTAAATCACATTCAACCACCCTCAATGTATAAGGCTCATGGCGCCATGTTGAGCGAGGCCTTGATTGGCCTTTTGAAAGCAATGCAGTACCTGCTAAAAGGGCATGGATGTTCAGTCCTCTGTCCTGATCCACAGGACTGCATACGTCCATCATATAGGCGTGGCTCGGGTTGTCTGCTGAGTCAGCACTGAAATCCATGAGGACCACTCCACATACCGTGAGAATGATGCCCCATTTATGATTACTGACAGTGTCTGCCAGAGCTAGGCCAATGTCTCTCCCATTCAGTAAAAGTGAAAGCCCCAGGAGTGCACCTAGAACACAAGAAGGAAAAAAGATCCTGGTGAGTCAACCAGGAGAAGGCATTAACCGGCCACTTTGAACTAAAACCTAAGCCCCAGGTTGCTGTTGGCTCAGCAACATGCCCTTGGGTAACGCCAGGTGCAGCCTTTTGGAATTGTGAAAATGACTTAATGACTTAGCATATTCTTTCATGTAAGAAATAGGTTTGCCATCTATGGTGGGAGACTTAGTCCTCTAGAGCAGTGCTTCTTAAACTCAACCCATGGGTTGTGACCTACAGTTTAAGAAGTGCTGAAGGGGTAGTGAGTGGAAAAAGTTTAAGAAGCTCAGGTCTACAGGGCCAAGTCATGGAAAAATCCTACCTTGTCCTGTAGTCAAGGAGGTGTACCAATATAAGCTACATTTACAGGGTAGGGATGAGCCCTTCTACGTGATTTACATCTCAGCCCAGGAGAGTGTATAAAGGTGAAAACACAAAAGTCAAACTAGCTGCTCCCTGAGTAAGGCAGGTGAGGATTCCCTGCACAGCTGCTTTCATCACCAGGTTAGGCTTTTCTGAAATCAAGGGGTTGATCCTTGGGGATCCTTGGGGAGTCAAAGGGTGGGGAATTAAAATAGCAAAAGCACAAACCTATAGCCAGCACCAGGATGAAAGGCCGTCTCCTTCCAAACTTTGAAGTGCACCTATCGCTCCAAGCACCCAACAAAGGCTGCAGTAGGAAGCCTGCAACAGGAAAGGTGGCCGTGGTTATCACTAGTATTCACATCTGGCACCCAAAAGAGCTGGTGAGAAGGAGAGACAGACAGAGACACAGAGACATATTCAGAGAGACAGGGAGAAAGACAGAGCCAGTGACACACAGAGAGAAACAGAGACACATATACACATACACAGACAGAGAGACAGTGAGACAAAGACATGGAGAGAAAGACAGAGAGGGAGAGAAACAGACGTTGAGAGAAACAGAGACAATGAAAAAGAAAGAGACACAGAAACAGAGAAAAAAAGACACAGAGACAGACAGAGACAGAAAGAGAGAGAGAGAGAGAAATCATTTTAGAACCTGCCCTAAAATATTTTCCTGGGGAGAAAAAATTCATACACAGGTAAGTAAACTAAATAGAAAGTAACTGTAAAAGGAAATAATACTAACAGTAGGAGGTAGGATAGGGGTGGGACAGAATTAGGAAAGGCCTTGGTGTAAGAGGTCATACTTGAGTTGTGTTTTAAAGAACCATGTAGCTTCTAGGCAGCTGGGTGGTACAGAGAATAGCGCACTGGACCTTGTGCCAAGAAGACCTGAATTCAAATCCTGCCTCAGATCATTCCTAGCTATGTGACCCTAGCCAAGCCAATTAACCTGCCTCAGATCCCCCATCTGAAAGTGACGATGATAAAAATAATACCTATCTCCCAGGATTGTTGTAAGAAAAAAATAACATTTGTAAAGTGCTTTGGAAACCTTAATGCTAGTTATTTTGATTATTATTTTGAGAGGATGGGTGAAAGGAACACCTGGAATGTCAGTCAGTAGGGAAACCATGAGCTCTGGAATCAAGAGGATTCTCTCAGGATTCCTTTAAAGTCTCTACTTAGCCTCGTGTCAGTAGTCACCCTATGCAGCTGTGACAGCTCAGAGGATTCCTAGGAATCACTTACTCTCAGGTATCCCACTCCCAGAGAACTTTCATCCCTATTGCTTTGTCTTCCCAAAGTGGTCCGGGATGCCTGTTAGCTGTAAGGCCTCCTAAATTAGTGATCCTTCTCTGGTCTAAATTGAGGACTTTAAAATAGAAAGGGCAGAACCCTCACTTGGTCCACCTTTAGAATGAAACAAAACAAATATAAGCAAGTTTAAGATAGCATGGCATAGCAGACAGAGGGCTAGATCCAGAGCCAGGAAGACCAGGGTTCAAATCCTGCCTCTGACAGAGATGGTCCAGGTGGCACTGGGTGTTAAAAATGACTTTGAAAGACAAGGTGTTTAGTGAGTTCAATGACTGATCCACAGTTCCTCCAATGTAGCACACTATCCACCTCTGTCAGCAGAGGGGTTAACTCAAGATACAAAAAGGCACGTGTATTTTTGGATTAACAATACAGGAGGTGAGACAGGGTGGAATAGAATCAAGAAAGGCCTTAGTGGAGGAGCTCACATTTGCATTGTGTTGTGCAGAATCTAATGTATTGAACTGGGCAGCCACTATAGGGATTTGTTTTCCTTGACTGCATATTTGCTAAAAAAAAAAACCCCAAAAAAACCAATTTGGGCAAAAGATTGGAGGGGAAAAGTGATTGGGCTGTAGAAAAAAGAAAAGAAAAAGAAAAGAGGGCCACTGAAACATTCTTTAATGCCTTTTTTCCCCCCACAAAGCATGAAAAGAGAACAGACGGAAATGGAACATAGACCAGCAGGACAGCTTTGAAAGTGACATGTTGAATTTATTATTGATTATGTAATACTATATTTAGTTTATTATATAAATTATATATTACATACAATCATATAAAGTATATAATATATGATCATATTAATTATATATTATATAACAAAATCATAGAAATTATATAATTATATCATAATATATAATGTATTATTATATTGTGATATGCGTCTAATTTATTGATATAATTATATATAGTGCATACCTTCAATGATTACATATTATGCTGCAATGATATTATAATTATATAATATATGATAATATAATTATATGCAATATAATAATGTATTATATAAATTATATATTGGATTTGTTACATAAAAGGAATAGCAAGCTCTACCTAATAAGAGATTTATAGTTCTATGTGCAAACCTCTTTACCTATTTGACTTTATATGTGGAAATGTTCATTTTATTGGGTGTTTGTTAAGTTCGGAATTTAAAAATACTTTTTTAAAAAAGACTGTTATACAGAAACTGTTTGGTCTTGTCTGGACAAAACAAAACTTAATTCAGGACAATACAAATTAAAAGCTGAAAGGGACTTAAAACACAGAGCTGCAGGAGACCATCTTGACCAGCCACCTCATTTGAAAGAAGAGAAGCTTGGGGCAGCTAGGTGACGCAGTAAATAGAGCTCCAGCCTTGAAGTCAGGAGGACCTGAGTTCAAATCCGGCCTCAGACACATGACACTTACTAGCTGTGTGGCCCTGGGCGAGTCATTTAGCCCCAATTGCCAAAAAAAAAAAGCTTAAGCCCAGAGTGCTATAGGTACTAAATAGCAGAATCAGGTTTTGAACACAGAACCTGTGATTTCAAAGCTAATGTTCTTTACACTGTCTTTTGCTGCCTTTTCTTGCTGTTTTCCTTTTTCTCAGGACCCAGATTTGTCTTCTACTAGCTATGAGATCTTGGGCAAGTCATTTGGTCTCTGGGGGCCTCAGCTGTCAAAACTGTCAAATGAGGCAGTAAGACAAGTTGATGTATCAGATCTTTTTCAGCCCTAAATCTAATGATTCCACATCTTCAGCAGAACCCCCAGGTCATGACATCAGAGCTCGAAGGAATCTTAGACAGAGCTTTGCTATGCTGATGATTCTCAGGCCTATTTATCTAGCCCTAAACTCTCCTGACCTCCAGTCTTGCATTTCCATCTGTCTATCTGGTCATCTTGGATGTCCGATGGACACCTCAAACTCAATGTGTTCAGAACAGAACTTGCTAGCTTCCCCCCAATCCCTGACCTCTTCCAAACTTCTCTAGAAGACCACCATATTCCCAGTCACCCCAGCTTGCATCTAGGGGTCATCCTTGATTCCTCACTCTCCGACCCCTCCCCCTCCCCCACCCTTATAGAATCTGTTGCCAAGTCTGAATAAACATTTCTATTGTTGTTCAGTCATTTTTCAGCTGTGTCTGATTCTTTGAGGCTCCATTTGGGGTTTTCTTGGCAGAGATACTGGAGCGGTTTTCCATTTTCTTCTCCAGCTCTTTTTACAGATGAGGAAACTGAGGCAAATAGGGTGAAATGACTTGCCCAGGGTCACACAGTTACTAAGTGTCTGAGGGCAGATTTGAATTCAGGAAGATGAGCCTTCCTGACTCTAGGTCCGATGCTCAATGCACTATGGTGCCACCTGCCCCTTAAGCATTTCTACCTTCATAACATCTCTTGCCTATGCGCCCTTCTCTCCTCTGGCACTCTCATCCCCTGGTGCAGGACTGCTGACTGCTTTCCTACCTCAAGTATCTCCCCACTCTAGTTCATCCTTCATGCAGCTATGAAAGTCATCTAAGGCACAAGTCTGGTCCTTATTCGATAAACTCCAGTTTCTCCTTATTGCCTCCGGGATCAAACAGAAAACCCTCTGTTTGGCTCTGTTTGGCTCCCTCCTGCCTTTCCAGTCTCCTCACTCCCCCTCCACACAGTCGGTGATGCAGCCACACTAGCCTCCTGGCTCTGCCTTTCACAGACACTCCGTCATCTCCAGGCACTGGCCATTTCCAGTGACTATTCCCTTGGTCTGGATGGCTTCCTAACATCTCCGCCTCCTGGCTTCCCTGGCTTCCTTCCAGCCCCAGCTAAAATCCCACACTCTACAAGAAGATGCTCTCAATCTCCCTTCTTGCTAGTGACTTCCCTTTGTGATTATTTCCAATTTACCTGTCTATAACTGATTTGTAAAAAGTTGTTTTCATGTTTTCTGTCTCATTAGATTGGAAGTTTCTTGAGGGCAGGAACTTCCCCCCTTGCCTGTCACACCTGCTTGAAGCCAAAGGGGCAGGGACTGTTTTTGCCTTTCTTTGCATCCCCAACACTTAGCACAGTGCCTGGCACACAGCAGGCGCTTACTAAATTTTTGTTGACTTGATTTGGTCCCATCCCATCATTGACAAACATGACAAAGCTAGAATCAGAATAGAGTTGGAAAAGACCTCAAAGGTCACTGAAGGCATATTACATAAAATACTGGGCTTCTCAGGAAGATCTGGGTTCAAATCTCATCTCTGATACTTATTTAGCTATGTGATTCTAGACAAGTCGCTTTAAATCTCTGAGCCTAGGTGGCGTCATAATGGATAGAGCACCCCACCTGGAGTCAGGAAGACTCCTCTTCTTGAGTTCAAATCTGGCCTCAGACACTTTCTAGCTATATGACCCTGGACAAGTCTCTTAACCCTGTGTGCCTCAGTTTCCTCATCTGTAAAAATAAGCTGGAGAAGGAAATGGCAAACCACTCCAGTAACTTTGTAGAGAACCCCAAATGGAGTCACAAAGAGTTAGACACACACACACACACAAAGAGTTGGAGACAACTGAAATGACTGAATAACAATTACCACAAAATGGAGATAATGATGCATGTAGTACCTAGTCAAAGGGTTAAGAGCCATGAGATGACGTGTATGGTAAATGTATGTATGTAGTACAGGTGATAAGGGTAGCTAGGTCATGCAGTGGATAGAGCACTGGGCTTAGAATCAGGAAGACTCAGTTTCATGAGTTCAAATATGGCTTCAGACACTTACTGGCTGTGTGACCTTGGGTAAGTCACTTAACCCTGTATGCCTCAGTTTCCTCATCTGTAAAAATGAGCTGGAAAACGAAATGACAAACCACTCTAGTATCTTGACCAAGAAAACCCCAAAATGGGGTAATGACGAGTTGGATACAACTGAACAACAAAATACAGATATCATAGCGTATATAAACTGCTTGGCATATATTAAATCATGATATAAACATCAGCTATTATAATTATCTTTACCATTGTGACCTTGGGTAATAATAATAACTAGAATTTATATGGCACTTGAAGGTTTGCAAAGTGATTTGGGAATATTATCTCATTTCATCTTCACAATAACCTGGGAGGTAGATGTTATTTTTATCTCCATTTTACAGATGAGGAAACTGAGGCTGAGAGAGTGACTTGTCCAGGGTCATAGTTGGTAAATGTTTGCGGCACAATTTGAACTCAGGTCTTCCTGACTCCAAGTCTAGCATTCTATCCATTGCGCCACCTACCTGCCTAGGGCAAGTCCCTTCACCAAGGTCTGGAGTTCAAGTCGAGGTGGCTTGACCAGATGACCTCTGAGGTCTCTTGCCCCTCCATCTTTGATGCCATGACCACAGGTTAACCTGAGCTGGGCATCATCAATGGAGAGTTTGTTGTTGTTTGGTCACTTTCAGTCACATCCAACTCTTAGTGACCCCACATGGGCTTTTCTTGGCAAAGATACTGGAGTGGTTTGCAGTTTCCTTCTCCAGCTCATTTTACAGATGAGGAAACTGAGACCCAAAGAGGTGAAGGGACTTGCTCAAGGTCCCAAAGGGAGTAAGAAGCAGAAATGGAATTTGAACCCAAGTCCCTGCATCCAGGGCGGGTACTTTCCCCACTATGTTATTAATAATCACATAGCTCCCTCTACCATGAATACAGACTCATTTATCTGTGTGCACACATATACATCCATCCATCCATACATATATATGCATAAATGCAGTGTAATTATAAAAGCAGCTAGCTAGGCAGTCCAGTGGGTAGAGCACTGGACTTGGAGTCAGGAAGACCTGAGTTCAAATCCTGTCTCAGACATTTATTATGTGGCCCTGGACAAATCACTTAATTTCTCTCAGTCTTAGTTGACTCTTCTGTAATACAGGGATCATAATAGCACCTACTTCACTGAGTTGTTATCAAGATTAAACAGGGTGACACCATCCTCCTAGTCCATCCTCCCAGTCCCTCAGGTTCACAGCCAAGGGGTCATCTTGAACTCGTCTCTGTCTCTGTCTCTGTCTCTCTCTCTCTCACACACACACACACACACACACACACACACACATCCATGTTGTTGCTAAGGTCTGCCAATTTCACCTTTGCAGAATCTCAAATACATCTCCTTCTCTCCTCTGACCCTGCCACCATCCTGGTCCAGGCTCTCATCACCTCACACCTGGACTATTGCAATAGCCTGATGGTGGGTCTGCCTGCCCCAGGTCTGTCCCCATTCTAATCCATCCTCCCTTCAGCTCCTAAAGGGATTTTCCTAAAGTTCAGATCACTACTCAATAAACTCCAGTAACTTCCTATAGCCTCTAGAATAAAATACAAAATACTTTGACATTCAAAGCCCTTCACAACCTGGGCCCCTCCTACCTTTCCAGGCTTTCTGTACTTTCCTCCCCAACATGTACTCTCCCATCCAGGCTCCCTGGCTACTCCATGAACAAGACACTCTACCTCTTGGCTCCAGTATTTTCTCTGGCTGTCCCCCATGCCTAGAATACTCTCCCTTCTCCATTCTGACTACTGACTTCCCTGGCATCCTTCAAGTATCAACAATAATCCCATCTTTTACTGGAAGCCTTCCTCAACCCTCCTTAATTCTAGGACCTTCCTTCTGTTAATTATTTCCTATTTATTCTGTATATAACTTGCTTTGCATATATTTATTTGCATGTCTCCCCTCTCCCATTAGACTGTAAGCTCTTTGAAGGTAGGGACTACCTTTTGCCTCTTTTTGTATCCCCAGTGCTTAGCACAGTGCCTGGCACAGAGTAGACACTTGATGATTATTGATTGATTAATTAATACACACAAAGCTTTGCAAACTTTAGAATGCTGTATAAATATGTTAGCTATTGCCATTATTGTATGAGACCTGAAGATACCAGAAGAATATTGGAAATTAATAGTTACCTAGAATTGGACTGATGAACCAGACCATGCTATAGAGCTCATCAGGGAGCCCCATCTGGAGCAGTACGGGGGTCACGTACGCTGTCTCCATGGCGTAGCTGAACTCAATTCCAAAGAGGATGCAGCCATTGAACAGCAGCTCCCGGAAGGACCTCTGGGGGTGCAGGTCTCCAAAGTCAATCAGGTCTATAGGACAGGGTGTGTTTGGAGGTGGGGGTGGAGAGGGCCGGATATGCTTCCTCCTCTTAGGGTGTCTCTTAAAGTTGTTGGCCCGATGACTGATGTGCCGAGTCACGGTTCCTGTGTACCTGGAGACCTGTGACCTCCAGAATTCCTGAGAAGTCAATGTAGGGAAGAGAACCTCACTTGGAGGAGGGGTCCCAGTCGTAGGAGGGATCATCCTAGGAAATGAAGGTCAGTGGACGTTCCTGTGGGAAAGAGAAGTCAGATGTGTGCACTGGCATCCCTCTACCTAGCCATCCATCCATCCATCCATCCATCCATCATATATCTATTCCTCCCTGCCTCCATCCATCCATCCATTCAGTCATTCCTCCCTGCCTCCATCCATCCATCCATCCATCCATCCATCCATCCATCCATCATCTATCTATTCCTCCCTATCTCCATCCATCCATCCATTTCCCACTGCCTCCATCCATCCATAAGTTTATCCATTAGTCAATCAATCCACAAGTATTTATTAAATGCCTTCTGAGTGCCAGACACTGTGCCAAGTGTGGGAGAGACAAAGATAAAAGTGAAACCTTCCATGTCCTCCAGGAATTCACATTCTATTGGGGCAAACAACAGGTACATCCACCTCTGACCCAGCCTGTGGGAGCCTGGGCAAGAGACTCCGCCTCCCTCAGCCCCAGCATCCGCATCTACAAAATGAGGGGGGTTCAACTAGATAGCCTCGGAGGTCCCTTCCAGCTCTTAATTCTAAGTATATGCAAAGTAAATCCAAGGAAATTTTGGGGCGAGGATAGGGGAGCTCTGGCAGCCGAGGATCACTTTCTGAACACAGTATTCTGATCTTCCATGTGCACTGTCCCCTCATGCCTGGAATGCATCTCCTCTTCACCTCTGCTTCCTACAAAAGGCCTTTTATAATCCTCCCAGTTCCTAGGGCCACCCCCAAAGCTGCATATTTATCTTGCATTCACTTCTCTGTGAATGTGGTGGCTCTTCCCTTGTTCCACTTCCGTGGGTATATCCCCACGGACTAATCTAGAACAGTGTCCTGCAGACACCTAATACTTGTTCATGGATTGATTGATCAAGAAAATTCTCAAGTCAGCAGGAACTTCTTATGTTTTCATCTTGAAATTTAACTTGTCTGAGTAATTTCCAATATTCCCCTGTAGTGTTCCTTTATTCCTTTTAAGTTAAAAAAAATCTGTTTGTTCATGTTAGAGAGATAGGCAAAATCACAGGCCAGCTGGGAGGGGGAGTATGACATTGAACCACCATGAGGGAAGACCTCATGGGAGGGCTTTGAGCAGGGCCTGGTTGTTGTTGGGGAGGGGGAATTCCTTCAGCTAAGGGTTACGCTGAACGGACCAAGATCACTTTCTACTCTGAGGTTCTGTACGACTCCCAAGATGACAAAGGCAGGTTGAATTGGGCCCTTGTCATCCTTCTCCCATCAACACTGTCCAGGAGCAAAAATGTCAAAAGACAGAGCCTTCAGAGACCTTGTGTGGTCGGATTCAGAGAGCATCTATTTAGTGTTGGAAGGGAGAGGTAGATCCCAGAGGAGGCAAGGATCCTGGACCGAGAGCTGGAGGGGACCTCAAAGATCAGTTAGCCCAAACCCTCTATTTAGTAGATGAGGAAACTGAGGCCCAGGGGATCCAGATGGTTTTTCCATAGCTAGTAAGGATCAGAAGCAGAACTGAAGTCAGGTGTGCCTAGATTCAAGGGAGCCACTCAATCCACTACTTTGCATCGATCTGTAATCGAGTTCACCTTTCTCTGATGGTTCCGTAGAAAAGGAATACAGGAGACAACCCAGAGAAAGAAGTTTAAAAAGTTAGTTGCGGTGTTGTATCTACCCAAGATTGGGCAAGTTACAAGCAACCATAACATTATCTGGCCGACTGATTTCATTTCAATTCATCATTCAACATTTATTCCTCCCTTCTCCCCACTGCATGTACCCCGCCAAGAGATAGTCTGGCACAGGGACTGTTCCATTATTGTGAGCCTGTTACTGATCAATCAACATTTATTAAATGCCCACTGTGTGCTAGAGACTTATTTATTAAGTCACAGATGTGTCATGATCTGGGCTGATGGAGAGAATTCTTATACTGAGTTTCCCAAACTGACAAAATCCTTCTTGAATCATTTATCTTATGATGAGAGCCATATGTAATTAGTAATAAATTCAATCTTAAAATCATAAAAAGTTCCAATGTTTAATTACATGAGATCATAGCTCTAGGCACCAGTTTAGAAATTGTTAGCCCAGCCCCGTCATTTTATGGAAACAAAAACCTAAAGAAGGGCATGATTTGCCCAAAATCACACAGGCTGGGCCAATGTTCAACCTTAGGTCCCGTGATTCCAAGTTCATTGCTCACTTTGATGTCTTAGTTTCATATCTGAGACCACCATGACTCTTGGCGGTGGCTTTTAAGCATCTCCACATTCCCAACCCGGAAATAGAAATCGAGAAATTCTGTAACAATATGGTGACGTTGTAGAATAAAGTGGCGGCGGTGGTGGTGGTGGTGGTGAGAGGCAGGAGAGTAAGGAGGATTAGAAAGGGCTTAGGAACAGGGATAGGAAGGGGTCCACAGCTTGGACTTACCCCCAGTGATCCTTGAACAACATTTCCTGATGATTCTAGTAGGAAAAAAAATTGTGTGGGATAGTCCAAAACAACCTCTCTGATTCTTTGGGCCTGTCTGAAATCCATAAGGCTTGTTAGCAGCAGGAACTCTCTGCTATAGATACGTCCTTTCTCCTGCCTAATCTCCCCTCCTCCTGCCCTTTCCTGGAATCTTCTATGCCTGGAAACTTCTGAACCCTCCACCTGTATAATCACTGACCAATCACCAGGGCCTCCCTGACTGTGACATCACAGACGTGAAACCAACCAGACATGCCTGTGAGAGAACCCATGCCTTCCTCTAAAACCCAAGGTCCTCACCTGTGTCCTAGAGCTGCTCAGGTGAGGAGGTGAAGGAGGCCCCAAACATCCTACCCATCCATCAGCTAAGGAGAGCAAAAAGAGGATATTGGGAGCCACATTGGAGGGCATGTCTTTTACAGGGTCATGACAAACTAAATCTGTGATCCTAGGGCCCTGACCTCCTGTGGTTCCCTGAAGATGGGGAAATATGGAGTGGAAAGAACAATGAATACGGAGTCCAAGAATTTTTTTATTATTTCAAGCTTTTATTGTCTAGACCAGGGGTGGGGAACCTGTAGCCTCGAGGCTACAGAGCAAAATCAAACAAAGATTTGTTTGTGAAATTTGGATTCAGTCAAAGGGCCACAGTGGAGGACCTAGAGGGCCACATGTGACCTCGAGGCCTCAGGTTCTCCACCCCTAGTCTAATCTGACTCCTTGCTGTAAATCTACTTATAGCCAGTGGTGTGCCAATTGTTAAATTTTCAGTGTGAACATTTATACCTCTGAAATCAGCAAATGCTACAAATCAGGGTTTGATTTATTTTTTGGTCAATTGTCTAGACTTAAGAAAGTGATAGAGAAAATGTTAATAATGATAATTAAACCTACATGTGTCTTATAGTAAATTCCCCTCCACCCCCCCAAAAGCTGGTAGTTAAATGTTTGCCAGCATACCCATGCTTGCAGCACTATGGAAGGACTGCTACCATAGGTAAGATGGTGCTCCCCAGTGCTCTGTCCTTTAGACAACATGAAACCCAGGAAAATGAAGAAATATTTGTTAAGGGAAACAATCACACTGGCATTCTGTGTCAGGTTCTTGTCTCTTTATTTTTTTATTTTTTTTTATTTTTGGTGAGGCAATTGAGGTTCAGTGACTTGACCAGGGTCATAACAGTTAGTAAGTGTCAAGTGTCTAGGCCAGATTTGAACTCAGATCCTCCTGACTACAAGGCTGGAGCTCTATCCACTGCGCCACCTAGCTGCCCCTCTTGTCTCTCTAATCAATATTTTAATTTCGCTGGAAGAGTGAGTCCTTCACAGGGCTTACAAAGGACTTTAGAAGTGCGAACTACTATTAATACTAAGACTTGGTCAAAAGATAAATAGCACAGTAAGAGCTCAGGAAAAAGGACAGGTCAAACAAGAGAATAGATACAAAGCACTTTGCAAACCGTAAAGTACTACAAAATGCTGTCTATTATTATCCTGGGTTCAAATCGTGAAAGGAGGTCCTGGGTTCAAATCCCACTCTGACCTAAGCTGCGTGTAATCTGCCTGAGCATCACCCTTCAAATTCTCTATCCTTTCCCTTTAGAGAAAGCTGTCCAGCCTCTAAGCAATGACGGAAATTTCCTTTGTGTCATGGTTTTATAAAGGAGTTGGAAGGGTCCAGTTGAACCCCCTCATTTTATGTGTGAGTCAGCTGAGGCCAGGAGAGATGGAAGGCTCTTCTCTAGGTTACATAGGGATTATAGGATGAGGCAGAGTTAAAAGGGACATCAGAAATCAGAGTCTAACCCTTTCCCTTCGTGGATGGGGAAACTGAGTCTGGCTAAAGAGCTTCCCTAACATCATAGAGCTATGAAGGGACAGAATGGGGCTTTGAACCTAGGTTCTCTGATTCAAAGCCCAGCTGTTCTGTACTGGAAAAGCAATGGCAGGTCAGTGATTTGCCCAGGCTCTCAGAGCTCGTGAGAGTCCCAAGCAGGACTTGAATCTAGCTCTTCTCGACTCCAAGGCTGGGTCTCTCTCTGTTATTCCCAGTGCTGCCTTTCCTTATGGGGAGTAACACTTGTAAATTACTCCAAAGTCAATTAATCAGTCAGTCAACTAGCATCTACTAAGCACCTTCTATGTGCCAGGCATTGTGCTAAGTGCTGAGGATACAAAGAAAGGCAAAAAAATCCCCAAAAAACAAAAACCCAACTATTGCTGCTCTCAAGGAACTCCCAGCTTAACAGAGTATCTATTTTCACCTTTTTTCCAAAACTAGTTATAAATTTTGGAAGTAAGTGCCACTGTGACTGTATATCTTTATCGTCAGAATTATTTAATCATGAGAAACAAGTGAATAGAGAGGAGACAGGTTCAAATCCTGCCTCTGACATAAGCTGAGTGGCCTCAAGTAATAATAATAATAATAGTAATAGTTATTATTATTATTATTATAGATAGCATTTATATAGCACTTACTATGTACCAGGAACTGTGTTAAGGGCATAACAGATATTATCTCATTTGATCCTCACAACAACCTTGGGGATATAGGTGTAATTATTAATCTCATTTTACAGTTGAGGAAACTGAGGCAAACTGAAGTTAAGTGACTTGCCCAGGGTCACACAGCTAATAAGTGTCAGAGTCTGGATTTGAATTCAGATCAGGCCCAACACTCTATCCATTGTGCCACCTAGCTGCCATGATTATACTAGACCTCACTGAACCTCAATTTCCTCATCTATAAAAATGTTGATAATAATGATAATACATATGTAGTAGTTATGTCACTAGATTATTGTGGGGATTCAATAAGGTAACACTGAAAAACTTTCAAAACCCTAAAGTGCTACATTAATATTATATTAATAGTATATAATAATTATATGATATAATAATAAATTCATACTAATACCAGATGCTAGAGTCCTGATCTCTAGGGGGCATGAAGCATCTTTTCTATAATTTGTACACAAATACTTCCCAAATCCTCATTCCAGACTTTTTCTGCCAAGGTTGAATCCCTTTTTTGTCCCATCCTTATCATCCATTATGGAAAGAATCATGAGAAACTAGGCTTTGAGGTAAATGAAACCTCAGAGAACATCTAATCTGTTGTCCAGCATTTTACAAATGAAGAAACTGAGGCCCATACAGATGCGACTCGCTCAAAGCCATATGAGATGAGGCACTGAGCTAGGATTTGAACCTGGGTCCTTCAACTCAAATCCATCACATTCCAAGGTGCCACACTGCCTTCCGCTAGAGAAGGCTACCTAGAAAAAGTATTGGAGCTAGGGAAGACCCAGGGAGCTGTCTCGCAGACCAGAAGTTTAGAGACCCTAGATGTACATTCTGATCGCAGCTCTGTAACTGATGGGTTTGGAGATCTTAGACAAGGCACTTACCCTGTTCCCATTGCGAAACAAGGATGGAGCTAGACTCAAGGAATGGGTACTTGCTAAGCCATATGGAATCATAGATTTTGAGCTGGGAGGAATATCTAAGGTTATTTATTCCAGAGGTATGAACATAGGGCTGGCAACTCTCCCAGTGCCACCTGGACAAGATTAAAATGTAATTGGGAAATATTTTAAAAAATAAATAAAAATACAATAGAACATAGATAATGTTCATCTGTGGTTTTCAAAGTCTGTATGCAGTAGGTAGAGCACTGGCCCTGGAATCAGAAAGATCCGAGTTCAAATCCGATGTCAGGCACTTACTAGCTGTGTGACCCAGGGCAAGTCACAACTGGGGGATTGCCTCCAAAATCCAAAACAAAATCGAAGTCAGTATGCAACAGGGTGTTCATGGTTTGGTGGCCCCATTTCTATTTGAGTTTGACACTCCTGATGTCATCCAGCTCTTTCATAAGGGGAAGATGAGGAAATTGATGCCCAGCAAGGTTAGGATACTTGCCCACAAAGGAAGTGAAAGAGCCAGGATTTACACCCACTTCCTCTGACCCCAAACCCATGGCTGTTGATTTAAGAGAACTGCCCCCCCTCAATGGGCCTTAATCCTTCAACCTGACAATCAGGAGCTGTGTCTTCAGTTTCTTCCCATCCTATGATATTTGCCACTACCTCCTCCCCCCAAAAATATTTTCCGCATTGATCAGTTTCATTTTCAGACATCAGTGGCTCTCATGACCATATGGGAGATTTATCTGGATCAGATTAATAATAATGCCAGTAAGAAATAAAAATGGCGCAGCTAGATGACTCAATGGATAAAGCACTGGGCCCGGAGTCAGGAACACCTGAGTTGAGATGTGGCCTCAGATACTTACCACCTGTGTCACCCTGGGCAAGTCACTTAACCCTGTTTAACTCAATTTCTTCATTTGTAAAATGAGCTGGAGAAGGAAATGGCAAACCAAGCCCAAATGGGGTCACGAAGAGTCAGACAGGACTGAAAAGACTAAAGAAAACAAGACAGGAATAAAATTATCCAACGTCTTTTCAGAAGCCACATCCAGTGGACATGCGGCCTTTCGTAGGAGGGAGGCAGGGACAGCCACATGCCTTGCCTCCACTCTCCTTTCTCAGTAAGCAAAGCTCTTCAGGCCCTCAGCTCCACCCTTTCTCCACCCTAGCCCTCCTTGCCTTTCACTAGTCCACCCTTCCCTCATATTCCCCAGCCTGTTTGGCAAAGGGTCAGATCCTTGAGTCTTTTCCAACTTCTTATGGGTTGACAGCATTCTTTGGTTTCTTCCAATAGTATTTGAATTTTAAGTCAGATTTGTAGTTACTGATTTTAAAAGGCTTCTTTAAAAAAAAAATAGGCATTATCAAACTTACAGGGAAATATGGAGGCATGGAAGTTTCTAAGTACCCGACATTAAGCTAGATAATTATCGTTATAATCATGTTAATATGATTATAATAAAACAATATTGTCATCACTAACATTGCTATCCTAATATAAATCATTATTATATCAATCACATATTATTATGAATCATAAAATATTATATGATTATAGTATTGCTACATGATATCCATCATTATTATAATTGTATTAACACGAATGTTGTTGTTGGGTCATGTCTGACTCTTCATACCCCATGGACCATAGCATGCCAATACTTTTCATGGGATTTTCTTAGCAAAGATACTGGAATAGTTTGCCATTTCTTTCTCCAGCGAATGAAGACAAGTAGGGTTAAGTGACTTGCCCAGGGTTACACAGCTACTAAGTATCTGAGGCTGGATTTGAACTCAGGTTTTTCTGATTCCAGACCCAGCACTCTATCCATTAGCTGCCTAACATTAATAATATAATAATACTGACCCTATTTTTGTAATTATTAATTAATCACAATAATATGCACTGGTATTACATAATAGAAACAGTGTAGTATAAATGAGCAGGCCTTCCTCAGTCCACTTCTGACAAATACTGGCTGTGTGACCCTGGGCAAGTCCCTTAACCTTTAAGTGCCACCATGCAACTCTCTGAGAAAAAAAGATAATTGAGGTGGCAATCTGCTTTGGTGGAAGGAGTTCCCACAGTGGGAGTTCCACAAAGATGAAACTTGCAGTAATAATAAATCACATCGACATAGTAGTTTAAAGCTTAAAAGCGTCTGCTAAGTGTTTTATGGTACCTTACGGTTTAAAAGCAAGGCTGATCTTCAGAGCCAATGCAGATAATGTTAAAGTTTTTGTTTCACAAACTCAGCTCCTTCCTCTACCTTTCCATTCTTCCTCTCCACGCCCCCATGGCTTTAATTTCCTGGTGTAAAAAATAGTTGTCCCCAGAAGGCTCCCCGTCTCTCCTAGCTGAAGACTTCTGTTCCCAAAGGGCTGCTGGGAGATCTCCCCACTGACAATGATGGCTCTTCTCAGGCGAAGACAGCCAATGAAGTGAGAAGGGTGTGATCCTGCCATGAGAGAGGCTTGGGTTTGACACTTTCCATCTGGGTGAGCCTGTGCAAGGGATCTGACTTGGTGGACCTCGGTCTCCTCATCTGCAAAATGGGGGTTTTAGCAAGAGCTGCTGTGAGGATTCGATAAAATCATCTCTATTTAGTGCTTCGCAAACCTCGAAGCGCTTATAAATGTGAGCTATTATTACCGAACGTTTGAAGGACTGCGAGAGGAAGGGTTGGGACTTGTCTTGCCTGGGTGGAAGCTGCCGTGAGCGCTAGAAGCCAAGAAGCCAAGTTCAGCTCAATGGAAGCACGAACTTCAAATGGACTTGGTTGTGTTGGGAAACGGGGAGCTCCCCCTCACTCACAAAGATTCAACGGCTGCTTCTGGGTGTGTGAGAGAAGGATTCTCTTTCAAGTATGGGTTGCCCTAGATGGTCCTTTACCAGGACCTTAAGACCTCGAGATGGCGGTGCATAGAACGCTAAGCCTGGAGTCAGGAAGTCCTGGGTTCAAATCCAGCCTCAGACATTAGTTAGCTGTGTGATTCTGGGCAAGTCACTTCACCTCTACTTGCCTCAGCTTCCTCATCTGTAGAATGGGGATAACAACAGTACCTCCCTCTCAGGGCCTGTTGTAAGGATCAAATGAGATCATTTGTAAAGTGCTTTACAAATGCTAGTTGTTATTATTATACCAATGCCATGGTCCTTAGATGCCATGATATTTTGTGCTAAACCATTTTAGAAACTCACTAGATTTACACGCAGAGGCCAGATCCTCATGTCAAACAAACAAGAATTTAGGTTGAGCCTAAGTGAAAAAGGAATGTGACCTTGTAATCACAGCATCTACATTCTAATCCCACTTCTGCCCCAAGTCGACCTCTCTATGCCTCAGTTTCCCTATCTGTAAAAGGAAGGGAGTTGGAATTACTCTCTTAAGTTCTCTCCCAGCTCTCATTCTAGGATCCTATGATGAAGTGAGATTTTTATCATTGGGTTACTCTTCTTACTTGGGGATGAATAATAATAGCTAATATAATAATAGCTATATTAATAATAAAGCACTATGTGCTAAGTACTTTACAATTATTATCTCACCTGATCCATCCTCATGACAACCCTGGGAGATAGGTACTATTATTATCATCCCCATTTGACAGATGAGGAAACTGAGGTTAAGCGGCTTGCCCAGGGTCACACAGCTAGTAAATATCTGAGGCTGGATTCCAACCCAGGTCTTCCTGATTCCAGGCCCAGTGCTCTAGCCACTGTACCATCTAGCTAACCTATTGTGATAGGGCGAATATAATGTCCTATGATGATAATAAAACATCCTTACTAGATCAAAGCTATACCTGAGAAAGTTTACTTGAAAAAAGAAACCCTACAGTTTTTCATATTCGAATCTAAGTAAATGGTGGTTGGAGGTGGAAGTGGAAATCCACCACAAATCTAATCAGATTAGAACTAGGCTATCCTGACTTTTTTTTTTTTAAGACCAAACAGAATTCTACATGCTAATTCAGATCAGAAATTCACCTTTTGTCTCCTATTTCAGATCGTCCTCATTAAGCTACCCCAGGAGGCTAGGAGGGGGAGCTGCACACTTTATAGAGCCCAGAAATTGACATCAGGAAGATCTGAGTTCAAATACTGCCCTAGGATACTACTTAACAATTTGATTCTGGGCAGGTCACAGAGCCTCCTCTTCCTTCTCTGGAAAATGAGGTTAACAATAGCACTGACCTCACAGGGTTTTTTATGAGAATCGAATGAGGAACCTATGACAAAGCCCTTTGCAGACCTAGAAATACTAGCTAGTATTCACACAAGCTTTTCCACAATCAACAGGAAACACACTGAAGCCTCTGGCCCCCAAGAGGCCAGACACTTTGGGGAGAACCCTTTCTTAGTGCAAGGAAATCACTGAGCTTATGAAATGCCTTAAGATTTACTGGAGGAAGACAGCATCTCAAACCATATTAATGGAAGTGGGCCACACCTGTGTCTTTTTTTTTTTTTTAATGCTTAAAATTGTCCTGAAAGGAAATTTTGCTTCCATTTCTCTATTTCTTCCCCCACGGTCTCTTCAAACGCAGAAGACCCCCCCTCTGTACCCTCACACTACACCATCACAGGTAATCATTTCACTTGAGTCCCTCCTCCTATGGCCAAGCCTCATTCAAAAGTTCCTTCTTCTAAGAAACCTTTCCCAGACCAGCTCTGGTGCCTAAAGACAGGTGCAGGTAAGATTTGCAAAAGTGGTGACTGTCTGGCTCGTGGGCAGTAGTTCATTTCTCCTTTGGGGACGCCCTGGGTCTTCCAGACACGTCAGTCAATTCACTCCGAGAGTCTCCTGTTTAGCAATCTTTCCTTCTGTCTTGTAGAGCTCTTTGTACCCTTTTTTCTCGGCCTCCCCAATAAATGCTGAGTAATGAGGTCAATAGGAAATCAAAGATAGCCATGAAAGTATCCGGTATTTTAAAGACACTCTTTCTACCTGGAGATAAGTTAAATTGAATTTGGAGACCCGCATGTTTGAAAAATCAGAGATGGGTACACACCTCCACCCCCAACACACACCCTCTTTTTTACCAGCCAAAATCCAGTCTTTCTGCTATTCTTAATTCAAGGAATCACCAAAACTGGATGGCATTTGCTAAGCTCAGCTCTGAGATGCCAGCAAAAGGAGGGGAGTGGTGGAGGTTTGTCTGACTGTCTGTCAAAGGACCCTGGGTGAACTCGAGGTTGCAGGGTTCAAAGCCAGCTTAACCTGGTTAGGGAATGGGGGGAACCTTCTTGCTCCACCAATGGGGCAAGAGCTACAATCTCCCGGCTCCTTCTATCGTTCCATCCCCCCATGACTTTAATTTCCTGGTGTAAAAAACAGCTGTCTCCAGAAGGCTCCTTGTCTCTCCTAGCTGAATATTTCTGCTCAGCAGAGGGCTGCTGGGAGATCTCTCTGCTGACAATGAAATTCATTAGAAATAATCAACAAAGGACAAAGGTGTCCCCCTGCCGAACCTCCAGTCCCCCCTTTTGGGGGTAGCTTTTTCCTGCTCAGGGGCCTAGCTAGGAAGCATCACTCTTCCCCCTGGCATCCTCGGAAGCTTGGGGTGGGGGTGGGGGAAGGTGGTCGGTGCAGTAGGAAATGGTGGTACCTGTGATGAAAGGGGGCAGCATCCCTTCTCAAGAGCTGCTTGATTGACTTGCCTCATCCCAGGCTGTGCTTCCTAGGCCCAGGCTCTGGCTGCTGTCCCTCCTGCAGCATCACCATCTCTCCAGCTCAAGGAGCCTGCGTCGTAGCTGGGGAGGCTGCCGATGACATCACCGCTCTGGTCCTCCTGCCTCTCGGCCCAGGGGAGCTCCTGCAGAAGCATCAGCAGGTCTGGGCCCGGTTCCTTAAAGGGGCAACTGCCAGATGGGAGACGGTGAATCTGGCCGTGTCGGGGCCAGCCACAGAAACCCAGCGACAGGAGCAATAACAATAGTGGTGCTATTGAGGACAAAGCTGTAATTGTGTACGTGTCCGGAGACTGGCAGCCAGAAATCATGGCTCGCTGAGGGCAAGGCATTTAAGCAATGAGCACCTGAGCAACACTAGCCTGAACGTGGGTTGTGGGAGCATGAGACGGGCCACGAAAGATATGGAATTGGATCCTAACAAAAACCTGTACGATATTAATGAAAAACAGGGTTCATCACCCTAGAGTGACTGTGCTAGGGTTAATATTCCTGATTCCAAGAGGAATGTGAAGATTCATAATAGAGGTGAAGGCTTCTGAACCTGAGGTGTGTGAACTCGGTTTTTAAAACAGAGAGAGACAGAGACAGAAACGGAGAGAGAGACAGAGACAGAGACAGAGACAGAGACAGAGACAGAGAGAGACAGAGGGAGACAGAAACATAGACAGAGAGAGACAGAGACACAGAGAGACAGAGGCAGAGAGAAATACAGAGAGAGACAGAGAGACAGAGAGAGACAGAGAGAGAGACAGAGAGATAGAGAGAGGCAGAGAGACAGAGACACAGAGAGACAGAGACACAGAGAGACAGAGGCAGAGAGACAAAGAGACACACACACAGACAGAGAGACAGAGACAGAGACAGAGAGATATGGATGGATAGATGATGCCTAGGTGGATAAATAGGTTGATAGATGGATAGATATAGATTATATATATGAAGACAGATAATGATAACTAGTTCAATATAGTTGGTTCTTTTTGTAATCCTATGTATTTTATACATTTAAAAACATTTTTCTGAGAAGGGGTCCAGAGGCATTACCAGACTGCCCAAGGTTCTAGGATACACTACTAAGATAAAGAACGCTGCTATGAATATTTTCAGAGCACACAACAGGTTAAAAACGAATGAAGGAACTAATGAATGAAAAGGCATTTATTAAGTGCTTACTATGTGCCTAAGTGCTTACAGAAATATTTCTGGAACAAACAGACATTAATTCCCAGAGAAATAACAGAAGATGCCAATCCAGAGCTGCTATTGGATTTGCAGAGTTTGACCAAAAGTGGTTTTGCTCTGGCCGGAGCCTGTGAAATGGTTAAGGTCAAACCATGCAGGAATGAGATGAGAGATCTTTATGTGGTTTCAAGAAATCTAACACAATGAAACTGCCGATTGAATCGAGTGACAGTTAGGAAACTTACTTAGCGTTAATAAAATGAGCAACAGAATGGTTATGTCAAGGGAGACGGTGATTGAAAAGGTAACTTCTCTACAAATCAGAACGTGGAAGGATGGGACAATATCCATGAGCATTGTCTGAAAGGCTTCGCACTGGTGCATGAATTACTAGCAACATTTTTTTTCCTGTTTCTTTTTTTTTTTTTAATTTAATTCTATAGCTAAGTCCTGATTAGTGCAAATAATGAATTTCATGAAGCGGTGGTACTATTCAAAGTTATAATTATATGTAAAGTATCTCAATTTGTTCCAGCCCAATGGAAATACACAATGAAACCTGTCAAAATAATCTATCTTTATTAATTTAACAGAATAGCAAAGGATATGAAAAATGCATTTCTGGTTAATTTGTTACAAAATAATTACAAAATGTATCTGCTATTAGAACAGATGTAAAGAAAATATTAAAAGTATTTTAAAGCACTTTATTTTAAAGTAAAATTAAAAAATTAAAACAAAAATAATTAATGTCATATTTAAAGATAAGCCTACACTGATAATACAATTAAAATGCTGTTATTGCCTTTAAGATATTTTAGCAGCATAGACCCAGGGCTGGGGAACTTTCGGCCTTGAGGCCACATGTGGCCTTCTAGGTCCTCAAATGCGGCCCTTTGACTGAATCCAAACTTCACAGAACAAATCCCCTTGATGAAAGGATTTGTTCTGTAAAACTTGGACTCAGTCAAAAGGCCACACTTGAGGACCTAGAGGGCCACATGTGGCCTTGAGGCAGCAGGCAGGTTCCCCATCCCTGCAGGGTTTTCTCTTTTTAAAAATCTTTATACACACACATCTTGGGAAATTTACATGCTTACATTCTTACACAATGAACCAAGTGTAGTTGGATGACCTGGGGGCATTATCTTAAATCAGCAATGCTTTAAATGCAATATTATTGTCCCTACAATATTTTTTAACAGCTGGGCAAACCAGTCTTTGAAAACAGCTTTAGTCACCCGTACTTTTTTTATTTTTTGACTCTCAAAGACCTGAAAGCATCTTAATGGGTGCAGCAGCCCAAGGATTTAGAGGCCAATAAATAAACAGTGGTTTTAATTTTAAATCCCCTTTTGCATTATCTCCCAATAAAGTGTTAGGCAATCCTTGGATGCTTTAAATCCAGATGGAATTTTTTCTTTCTTAGAAATGTAAGTTCTACAAGGCATCCTTTTCCAGAATAAGCCTGTTTCATCTACGTTAAAAGTTTGTTAATCAATGTATCTGCCTTCCTTGATTATTTTCTACAAAACATCAGAATATTTAACTGCCTGATTTGTTGTTGTTGAATTGTTTTGGTCACATCTGACTCTCTGTGACCCCAATTTGGGGTTTTCTTGGCAAAGATACTGGAGTGGTCTTTATTTCCTTCTCCAGTTCATTTTTCAGATGAGGAAACTGAGGCAAACAGGGTTAAATGAGTTGCTCGGGGTCACCCGGCTAGTAAGTGTGTGAGGCTGGAGTTGAACTCAAGTCCTCCTGACTTCAAGGCTGGAGTTCTATCCACTGCGCCATCTAAATGCCCTAGCTAATAATAAAAACTAACATTTACGTAACGCTTACTATGTGTTTAAAAGTGAATATTAAAAATGTTTTTGCATGTAATTGAGGAAAAAATAAAATATTAAAAAAAATTCTATGAGCCAAATGCTGTGCTAAGCACTTTACAATTATTACCTAATTTGATTCTCTCAACAACCCTGGGAGGTAGGGGTTATTATTGTCTCCATTTTATAATTGAGGAAACTGAGGCAGTTAAGTGACTTGAGCAGTGTCACCCAGCTAGGAGGAAGTGTCTGAAGCCAGTCTTCCTGGCCGAGGTCTGGTGCTCTATCCACCCTGTCACCAAGCTGCCTTGTATGTCCTTATATGTCCTGGCTGGCCTTTCTGGTAATTTTTACATTATGCAATTGAACCTGATTTTTAAAGCAAGCAATCTGGCCAATGTGCGCATTAAAAGTTTCTTCACTGCCCACTTCATTTTCATTTCTTTCACTGCCTTAAATAGACTTGAAGCTCTTGTCTGAATGGCTGCCGTGCTGAGAGGTAGGTGTTTCATGTTGCAATCCTCCATCCGAGCAGCTAAAAGACACTCTGTTTCTATTTCTGTAACACCTTCCTTTCCTTGTGATTGTTTGCAAACCGCAGAAAACTGATACAACTTTGCCCTTTTCTTTTACCTGGACATTTTATAAAATTCCGTACTCTATGATTCAAGTGTTCTTACATCATAGTCCTATTGTAGTGGTACTGTGACTGTATTTGTGGATTCAATTCCATCAGAGTTTTGGCTAATCTGCATTATTAATGGTTTTGCCATCACTTTCTTAAGTCTAGACAACCAACAAAACAATAAATCAAACCCTGATTTGTAACATTTGCCAGTTTCTGAGGTGTGAATGTTCACACTGAAATTTTAACTCTCAGATCTTGTGAGGGCATGAGCTGGCTCCAGCACAGCCCTGGCTATTCCCCAGTTGGTGGGTTTCTACTTTATTTCCAACTCTTTCTTCTTCAAATAAAAAAAAGCTACTACAAAATTTTCTTATATATGGGTCCTTTTTATCTCATCTTTCTTAATATAAATTGTCATGTATTTATTATGCTGTGGGGTGCTTAGCATTGAAGACATCAAGATCATCCATTGCATTCCAGACCATCACCAGTCTTGATTTTTGTCCTGCCACTGGACTTCGATGACTCGGGAAGGAGAGTGAGGCTGACGACTTTGTGCAATTCTGTCTCACTTAAATCCAGTTCACCTACGACACAACATCACCTCATGATGTCATTGATCCTCTTCAAAAACGAAGGACAGGGGGCAGCTAGGTGGAGCAGTGGATAAAGCTCTGGCCTTGAAGTCAGGAGGGCCTGAGTTCAAATCCCATCTCAGACACACAATACACAACACGTTCTAGTTGTGTGACCCTGGGCAAATCACTTAACCCCAACTGCCTAGCAAAAAGCAAAAAAAAAAAAAAAAAAGAATGACTTTGGGGCTGCTAGGTGGCGCAGTGGATAGAGGACTGATCTTGGATTCAAGAGGACCTGAGTTCAAATCCGGCCTCAGATACGTTACACTTACTAGCTGTGTGACCCTGGACAAGTCACTTAACCCCATTACCTAACCCCCCCAAAAAAACAAAACCAAAAAAAAAGGACGGAAAACCCCTATTCATTACCCAAGACACCACACAACACCAGTGACCCCTCCAAAAAGAAGCCAATTAATTACATTTTGTGTATTGTATATAAAATACTCACAGCTTGTGTTGTTCTCTCTTTCTCTCTCTCTCTCTCTCTCTCTATACATATATATATATGTATATGTATACATACATATATGTGCATACACGTGTACAAACTATGCAAGAAAATTATATATTGGATGAGACACAAAAAGATATATTAAAAAGTTCAGGGTGGGAAGGGTTGGGTGGTGGTAAGGACCAGGTCATTATTGACTCAGTGATAATTTAACGAGGCACTAAAAAATACCAGAACATTTACGCTATCTTAATTTATTACCCCAATGCTTTTGACTCAATCCTGCTCTCATGTCTTAGTCACACACTGCAAATATATACGAGAGATCTAAACATAGTGAGGATGCTTGAATAGTTGATGTTCACATGGAAAACTGTTCTTTATTTAAAACATGCCATCAATACAATGAGGCAGCTAGATATCTGGCCTGGAGTTAAGAAGAACTGAGTTCAAATCCAGTTTCAGAACTTACTGGCTGTGTGACCTTGGGAAAGTCACTTAACCTTTATTTGCCTCAGTTTCCTCAACTATAAAATGGTGATAATAAAAGTACCTATCCCTCAATGTTGTTGTGAGGGTCAGTGACATAGTAGGCACTATATAACTACTAGCTATGATGATAATGATAATGATGATGTCGAGAACAATTAATATAAATAAAAGCATCTTACAGGGAGACAATTTAGGTCCATTCTGGCTCTGCCTGGAACCAAATCCATTATCATTACACTTTTTAAAAAAATTTAATATTTTATTTACTCCCAATTACATGTAAAAACAGTTTTCAACATTCATTTTAAAAATTGAGTTCCAAATTCTCTCCCTCCCTCCCCACCTCCCTCATTGGAAGGCAAGCAATTTGATATAGGTTAAACATGCATAAACATGCAAAACATATTTCTACATTAGTCATGTTGCATTATCATTACTCTTAGACAGAACTGATTATAGCTTTCAGGTCAAAGAGGGAGTCGTACAAAAACATCATATTAACCTCTCGATGTACATGGAGGAAGAGCTACACAGTGCACGTCTCCACTAGAAGAACCATTAAATAGCTATCTTGTCTCATGGAAGCTTTCTCCAATGATTCCAAAATGTCGTTTGGATTCAATGGCTATAAATTTCTCAATGGCACCAAAAAGAATTGGGACTGAAGGTTTTGGACTTGGATCTGGAAGCCAAATGGAGCAACTGGGTGAAGGTGACGCCTACAAAAACTGTCTCTTCTCTGGGAAAGACCAATCAAGCATCAGACTACCAAGAGAAAACTGAGCTGAGTATATTAAAAGATTGACCACTACCCTGAAGTTAAAGTTTAATGGGAAGAACCCATATAAAGTAATGAAAACTTCTGTAATAGCAGTCTTCATGTATACTTTGGGCATGATAAAATGGATGGATGACAGATTTAGAAGGACCCGTAAAATGTTGATAAAACATAGTGCTCATCGCCCCAAGGCAGAACACTCCCTGATCAAAAAGGAAGACTTGTACTGATAGATGTTCTGAATTTGCTGTTGTATCATTTTTTTTCAGTCACGTCTGACTCTTCACATCCACATTTGGGGTTTTCTTGGCAAAGATACTGGAGCGGTTTGCCAGTTCCTTCTCCAGCTCATTTTACAGATGAGGAAACTGAGTCAAACAGGGTCATGTGACTTGCCCAGGGTCACACAGCTAGTAAGTGTCTGAGGCCACATTTGAACTCAGGGAGATGAGTCTAACCACTGTAGCACCACCCAGTTGCCCAATGTCATGAGAGTGCTTGATAAATGTTAAAATTTTGCAGGAATACTTTTGGAACAGACAGAAGTGACTTCACAAAGCAATAGTAAAGACAGACTACAGATAGATACCACTGGATTTGGTAAGTGTAACCAAAAAGCCTATGAAACAGCTAAGATCCAAGAATGGAATCAAAATCTTCTCCCCTCCCCTGGAGACTTGAACGTGAACTTGACCAAAGTGGACTGGAATTATTGATAGATATAGATTTCACAAAATTTAACATCTACCAGATGCCTGTAGTGGTTAGAGCCTGGGCTTGGAATCAGGAAGACTTATTTTCATGATTTCCAATCCAGCCTCAGACACTTCCTAGCTGTGGGACCCTGGGGAAGTCATTTAACCCTATTTGCCTCAGTTTTCTCATCTGTAAAATGAGCTGGAGATGTAAAAGGCAAACCACTCCAGGATCTTTGCCAAGTAAACCCCAAATGGGGTCAAGAACATTCAGACGTGACTGAAATGACTGAACAACAAAAGATGCCTACAAAGACACAATCAGGAGGCTAAATCCATACACCAAAAGCTCTCCATCCTTTATAAATGAATGAATGAGAAATCCCCCAACTACAAATCCAAACCCCCAAATACCCTTGAGAATTCAATGTAAGCTGTATTGGAACCAGAGCACCATTGTAGACAGATCCATTGGACACAATTATCCAGCTGTAGCATTGATCCATTATATTTTAATTTAAAAAAAATAAACAAGCGTTTATTTTCTTTTTCTTTTCTCTGCAAAAGAAAAAGAAAACTCTTATAGCAAATATGTATAATCAGGCAAAGCAAAGTCCTACATTGACCATGTCAAAAATTATATATCTATATCTAACTTTAGATAGATAGATATAGATAGAAATATATCTACATATATGGGCAACTAGGTGGTTGGAGTGCTGGGCCTAGAGTCAGGAAGACTCATTTTTCTGAGTTTAAATCTGGCCTTAGATACTTATTGGCTGTGTGACCCTGGACGAGTCACTTAACCCTGTCTACCTCAGTTCCTCATCTGTAAAATGAGCTAGAGAAGGAAATTGCAAACCAATCCAGTATCTTTGCCAAGAAAACCCCAAATAGGGTCATGAAGAGTTGGACATGACTGAAAAAGACTGAAGAACAAAACTCTCTCTCTCTCTCTCTCTCTCTCTCTCTCTCTCTCTAATTTTATATATAACTATATATACCTATGCATACATACACATGCACACATACACACAAATATGTGTGTGTGTGTGCATGTGTGTGTGTACATATATATACATATATATACATATATATATGCATATATATATACGTACTTAAGAACAACATTTTTAATAGGTATCTCCAAACCAAGTACTCATTTAATGGAGGAACTGTCCAATGAAGGTGCAGTCCTTGGAAAAGAAACAGATTACACACTTTTCATAGCTATGGGTAGGAAATGAATTCTTAACCAAGCAAGGGATAGAAGGAATTACAAAAGATAAAATAGATAACTTTGATTACAGGACATTAAAAATTTTCTGTGCAAATAAAATTAATGTATACAATAAGGGAAGAAGTTGAGTGGGGAAGAATCTTTGTATCAAATTTCTCTCATAAGAGTTTGGTATCCAAAATAACAAACAATTAGCATATACATACATACATATATGTTAATATATACACACATAAGAGCTATTCCTCAATATATATGGTCAAAAGCTATGAACAAGCAGTTCTCAAAAGAAGAATTGGAAATGATTGCCTATGAAAGAATATTCCAAACCACTCATAAGAGAAATGCCAATAAAAACAGCCCTGAGGTTTTACTTCACACCCTGAAAATTGGCAAAATTGACAAAGGATGGGAATAATCAGTGTTGGAAAGGAATATGGGAAGATAGGCACCCTAAGGGCATTGTGAGTAGAGTGAATCAGTAAATCAGTACAACCATTTTGGAAAGCAATTTGGATTTATGCAAACAAAGTGACTAAAATATCTATACCCTTTGACCTAAAGATTCCAGTTCTAGTCTTATCCCCCATAAGGAGTGTGATTGACAGGCCATTGCTAAGTAGGCCATTGGTGAGAAGAAAGTACCTATGTGTGCCAAAACATTTATATTGGTGCTTTTTGTGCTAGCAAAGAAGCGGAAACAAAGCACATGCCCATAGACTGGAGAATGGATAAACAAATTATGGCACGTGGATGTAATGGAATCTGACTGTGCTGTAAGAAAAGACGTGTGATGAATACAGAGAAGGATAGAAAGATCTACGTGGACGAATGCTGAGTGAAGTAAATAGAGCCAAGAAAACAATCTACACAATGACAACATCAGTGGAAAGAATAACCACAAAACGACCAAAAGTGAAAGTTAGAAAATCACCAAGAACAAATAAGTCCCCAAAGAAGAGGTGGGAAGGGGAAGCTAGGTGGCGTGGTGGATAGAGCACTAGCCCAGAAGTCAGGAGGACCTGAGTTCAAATCCAGCCTCAGACTTAATACTTACTAGCTGTGTGACCCTGGGCAAGTCACTTAACCCCAATTGCCTTAAAAAAAAAAAAGAAGAGGTGGGAGAAGATTTCCCTACCCTTTGCAGAGGTAGGAGGTGCATAACTGTGGTACATTCTACATATTTTCACACTTTCTTGATTTATTGATCAATTATACTGATTTTCCCTATTTTTTTTTAAACTTATATTATTTGTTCTATGGGACGGCTGTTTGGGAGAGGAGGGAGGAGGGATTCTGAGGGAAATTGATTTCATCTTTCATATCTCAAATATACCCCCTTTTCTTCTCTAGCACTGCGAGCCCTCGTCATCTCATACCTGGACTAGTGCCATAGCCTACTGGTGGATCTGCCTGCTTCAGGTCTCTCACCCCACTCGACTCCACTGTCCATACAGCAGTCAAAGTGATTTTCCTAAAGCTCAGGTCAGGTCATTTCACTCCCTTATTAAAAAAAACTCCAGTGACTCCCTATTACTTCCAGTCTCCTTTTAGAGAGGTGCAACAAAGAATGGATTGATTCTCTACTGCTTGTGCTAATTTTTGCCTAATGATTAACACCAAGAAAACACAGGTGCTCCATCAGCCACTACCACACCATCCATACCTGGAACCATTGGTTACAGCAAATGGAGAAGTTTTGAATACTATGGTTAAGTTCATTTACCTTGGCAGTGTATTTTCCAGGGATGTACACGTTGATAATGAGGTTGATGCACACATTGCCAGAGTTAGCTCAGTGTTTGGGAGGCTCCAAAGGAAAGTATGGGAGGGAAGAGGTATTAGACTGACTACCAAACTGAAGGTCTGCAGAGCTGTTGTGCTGACCTCATTGCTGTATGCCTGTGAAACCTGGACAGTCTACCAGCGCCATACCAGGAAAATAAATCTCTTCCATTTGAATTGTCTTAGAAAGATTCCGAAGATCACTTGGCAGGATAAGATACCAAACACTGAGGTCCTTTCTTGAACTAAAATGCCAAGCATTCGAACTCTACTTCAGAAAGCATAACTCCAATGGGCTGGCCATGTTGTTCGAATGCAAAACTTATGCTTGCCAAAAAGACTATTTTATGGAGAACTTACGCAGGGCAAGCATTCACGTGGTTGTCAGAAGAAGCGATGCAAGGATACTCTCAAGGTTTCTCTTAAGAACTTTGGAATTGGTCGTGTGACATGGGAGACACGGACACAGGACCATCCAGCATGGCATGCCCACCTCAGAGAAGGTGCTATGCTCTGTGAACAAAGCAGAACTGAAATACCTCAAAGGAAATGCAAGATGCCCAACTTTAGAGAATCCGCCCCACATGTTCACATGGACTATTTGTGCCCGACCTGTGGTAGGATGTTCCAAGCTCCTATCAGTCTGACCAACCATCGTCAGACACACTGTAACTTAAGTCTAGCATAGTGATGTCATTTTGGTCCTCTTCGAGAAGGAAGGAAAACAATCAGCTCTGAGCATGGTGGCGACAGTCAGAGAGAATGCCCAGAGCTGAGAGAGAGTGTGTTTTGTTTCTAGGAGGAGGCCAGGTAGGAGTCAGGGAACAAGGTGTAAGAACACTGGAAAGGTTGTTTTCCTTCCTTCTTGGCTGTGATCCTGCAGCTGCTCACAAGGTGGCGCCCGAGGGACATATTAGTTTGTCAATTTCTGTCGGGACCAGCCCCTTTCATGCTTAGATTTTACTCAGTCTATGAAAAAAAAACTGGTGAATTAGAAGCATTTCACTACAGTTTTATTCTTTTTTCAGGACCCCACACACTCATACACATGCATACAAGGTTCTTCATCTCCAAGGTCAGGTTCCTCTTTGACTTGAGACACATTTCACATAAATTTTCCAATTAATAAAATGATCTATGTAGCAAACATGATTTGCCATCTCCTCCTATTAGAATATTTTGAGCTATGGAAATAATAATGATATAATAATAGCTAGCATTTATATAGCTCTTTAAGGTTTACAAAGCACCTTATAAACATTATTTCATCCTCACAACCACCCGGGGAGGCAAATGGAATATGATTTTGTATATTTAACAAAGTTACTACAAGAAAATGAAATCTTTCTTGGTTTTATACACACACACACACACACACACACACACACACACACACACACACACGTAGATTATGACCACCATTTTATAGATGAGGAAACTGAGGCAGATAGAAGTCAAGTGATTTAACCACACAGCTAGAAAGGCCAAATTTGAACTCAGGTCTCCCCAACTTAATGCCTCATGTGTTACATCATCTATGGTATTTCCCATTCCTATTGTATTTCCACTGCCTATATTTGTTGTTGAGTCATTTTTCAGTTGTGTCCAATTCTTCATGACCCCATTTGGGTTTTCCTGGCAATGATACTGGAATGGTTTGCCTTTTACAGATGAGGAAACTGAGGCAAACAGAGTTAAGTGACTTGCCTGAGATCCCTTAGCTAATTAGTGTCTGAGGCCACATGTGAACTCACCAAGCCTGGCGCTTTATACACTGTGGTGCCACCTAGAGGCCCCTGCATCTACAGTCCTCCAGATTCTCCGTGTATTATTTTTCTCTGTTCTCTGTGACTCCAAAACAGAAGAGTCTCAGAACCTTGGAAATGGCAGCACCTCAGAGGCAAACTAGTCCAACCCAGATCTAATCAAGAATTCCCACTCTGACTTCATTCAGCCTTCACCCCAAACCCTCCAGGGAAGAGGAGCCCTCTACCCCTGAACTCTACTGGCTAGGAAGGTTTTTGCCCATACCAGACCCAAATCTGCCTCTGTATAACTCACCCCGTAATCTTTGTTCTTCCCTTTGGGGTCAAGCAGAGCAAGGCTAATCTTTCTTTCATTTGACAGTTCTTCAACTATTTGAAGACAATGACCACATCCCCACCTGAACCTTCTCTTCTCCCTGCTTAAATATTCCCTGCAGCCTCTCTGATCTAGGAGGCAGACCTCAGTGAACCACACACGTCTTAGGAAAAACCCTGAACATACTAAAAGGCAATGATGAATTTGAGTGAGAGTTCTTTTGTCCCCTTTGCGGACAAAATAAAACAATTCAAACATTTGTACAGGGTGGTCTCTCAGGGTTGTTGTGAGAATCAAATGAGACAATAATTGTAAGGAAAGCTAGGGTGGCACAGTGGATAGAGCTCAGTCCTGGAGTAAGAAAAACCTAAGTTCAAATCTGGCCTCAGACACTTACTAGCTGGGTGATCCTCGGCAAGTCATTTAACCCTGCTTGCCTCAGTTTCCTCATCTATAAAATGAGCTACAGAAGGAAATAGCAAATCACTGCAGTATCTTTGCCAAGAAAATCCCAAATGGGATCGTGAAGAGTCAGACATGACTGAAAAACAACTGAACAACAACATAAAATGCTTATTAAATACTAGACAAGGCCCTGGCTGGTGCTGTAAATACAAATGCAGCCTAGACCCCCTAGCCATATGGGCCCCTGAAAGCAACACCAAGTTTCATGGTTCTCACCCATTTAACAAACATTTATGAATCAGCTACTGTGTTCAAGTCACTAGACTAGAGGCTAGAGATAGAAAGAAAAAATAAAAATAATTCCCATCTTCAAGGAATTTATAGTCTACTACAATTTGTATACAAGTAAGTTACAACCAAGTTCAGGCAGTAATTTTAAGAGGGCGAGAGTATCAATCGGAGAGGGTAGAGAAAGGTCTTAGGTAGGTGATGCTACCTAAACTGTGCTGTGAAGGAAGGGGAACGAAGGGGATGGGGAGAAATGGAAGTACAATCCAGGCATGGAGACTGTTCATGCAAAGGCAAAAAGATGGGAGACAGTTGGCAACAGGTGGCCAGTTTGCCTGGTCTGAGCAATGCATGAAGGGGAATAGTATGAAGGGGCAGCTAGGGGGCGCCATAGTGGATAGAGCACTGGCCTGAAGTCAAGAAGACTCATCTTCCTGAGTTCAAATCTGACCTCAGACACTTACTAGCTAAGTGACTCTGTGTGAGTCACTTAACCCTGTTTACCTCGGTTCTCTCATCTGTAAAATGAGCTGGAGAAGGAAATGGCAAACCACTCCAGTATCTTTACCAAGAAAACCCTAAATGAGATCACAAAGAATTGGACACGACTGAAAAACAACTGAAAAGAGTAGCACGAAGTAGGCCTGGAAAGGTGGGTAAGAGTCAGGTTTTGGAGAGCTCTAAATGTCAAGGTAAGAGCTTGTATTTATCCTAGATGCCATGAAACATTTTTTGAGCAAGGGAGTGACATGGTTAGGAATATCAATCTGGCAGCTGTGGGAAGGAAGGATTGTTGAGGGGAGAGACAGGGTACAGACAGCCTAATTAAGAGGCTATTGAAGTTGTCAAAGTGAAAGATGATGATGGCCTAGAAAGGCTGGGGAGAATGTGAGTGGCAATGTTAGAAATGTTGTGGAGGGAGTATTAGCAACTGATTGATTACAGGGTGTCCCAAAAGTCTTAGTACAACTCAGACATCCTACGTGAGGACTGAGAAGAAGGAAGAGTCAAGGATGACTGAGGTTGGGAAGCTGGGTGACCAGAAAAACGTCAACAAGGAAGTTTGGAAGAGGGATAGGTTTAGAGAGAAATATCGTTAAGTTCTGTTTTGGACGTATTGAGTTTAGAGGTGCCTATCGAAGATCTAGGTGGACATGGCCAGCAGCTGGTAATGTGAGATTTCTGTTTAGAAGAGAGAATAGGAAGGAAATGAGCATTTCTATAGCACCTACCATGTGACAAGCATTGTGTGAAGTGACTTACCAATATTGTCTCATTCAAGACTCATTACAACTTTGGGAAGTGTTATTATATCCCCATTTTACTGATGAGAAACCTGAGGCAGACAGAGGTTAAGTGACTTCCCCAGAATCATACAACTAAGAAGTACCTGAAACTAGATTTGAAACTCAGTTCTTCCTGACTCCCGGCCCAGTACAATCCACAGAACCAGTAGCTATCTCTGCACCTCAGGCATAAATCTAGCTTAGATTAGGACTAGAAGAGTAGATTTGTAAATCATCTCCTTAGAAATGGTAATTGAACTCACATGTACAAAAATATTTATAGAGCTCTTTCTGTGGTGTCAAAGAATTGGAAATTGAAGGGATCACCATCAATTGGGGAATGGCTGAACAAGCTGTGATATATGAATGTAATGGAATACTGTTGTGCTACAAGAAATGATGAGCAGGAGGACTTCAGAAAAACCTGGAAAGACTTGTATAGACTGATGCAGAGTTAAGTGAGCAGAACCAGGAGAACATTGTACACAGTAACAGCCATGTTGTGCGATAACTAATGTTGATAGACTTAGCCCTTCTCAGCAATACAAGGATCTAAGACACCTCCAAAAGTCTTATGATGGAAAATGCTATCCACATTCAGAGAAAGAACTATGGAGTTTGAATGCAGATCATAGCATACTATTTGCTCTTTTTTTTTTCTTTTGTTTTGTTTCCTCTTTCTTGTGGTTCCTCTTATTGGTTGTAATTCTTCCTTACAACATTACTAATGTGAAAATATGTTTAATAGGAATGTATATGTAGAGCCTATATCAGATTGCAAGCCATCTTGGGGAGGGAGGAAGGGAGGGGGAGAAAATTTAAAACTCAGCTTATGGAAGTGAATGTTGAAAACTAAAAATAAATTAATAAAAAAACTCAAAAAGAAAAAAAAAAGAAATGGTGATTGAACCTATTATGGTGATTACTGAGAGAAAATAGAAGATGGTCAGGATAGAGCCTAGGCAAATGTTCATCCTTAGCTGATGGGAAAAGGATGACTCTTGTAAGTAGCTAAAAAAACTGTAATACAGGTAGGCAGAGAAGCACAGAAGCCAAGGGAGGAGAGTGTCTAGGAGGAGGGAGTAGTTAATAATGTGAGAAGTTGCAGCAGTCAATGAAAATGGAGAAAAAACCATTAGATTTAGCAGTTAAGAGATTGTTGGTAACATTGCAGACAGTATCTTCAGCACAATGATGTGAGGTGAAGACATACTGCAAACCATTACCAATGACTTGGAGTTGGAATTCCACTGAGCTGGACTGCTCCTCACCCCCTCCCCCTTGCTACTGCCAGGTTCTCATCTTACCTCCATTACTCAGTAACCTCTTCTCCTTTGCGGTTCACTCAATCCTTATCTACCACTCAATCAAAATCTCAGTGGCTATTGTCTAGAAGAACCCAAATTCACTTTCCTTCCTTCTTTAATGAGTTCAGTACACAGCTCACAATTTTTCTCTCTTTCCCAACTCTTGCCTTCAAGTAGGAGACTTCAGCATATATACTGACTCTCCTTCATGCACCCTAATCTTGCAGTTCCACAACCTACTCATTTTCCATGACCTATTCCTCCACCCCATCTCAGCCACACACAAAGATGGTCATGTCCTTTATCTTACCATCACCTACAAATGCACCATTTCCATGTTCAAAAATTACAATTTATCTGATCTACCTCTTTTCCCTATGTTGATCCCTTGGTGAACCAGTTCAGCTCTGCATTCTCTTCTTCTTTTGAGTTCTTAGCCTCCTTATCATATTGCCCAATGCATTTTTCCGAGCTTTAGACTTGGATCATTCCTATGGTCTGCTGCCTTTACTTCTATACATGTGCTGCTGAACAATGATGGAGAAAATCACACAACCATTCTGACTGGGTCTATGACAAATTTATGTTGCACAACTTCAACTGGGTCCTCACTGCTGGTAGGCAATCTTTTTACACCTTCCTTATCAACTCACTCTCCCACTCTCTACATTGGCTCTTTCAAACCTTTTCATCCCTCTTCAAAACTCCAATGACTCCCCCACCTGCCCCCCACAAACACCTACATGGAGGTCAGAGGAAACAGCACAAGAACACTCTCAAAGTCTCCCTGAAGAACTTTAGTATTGATCATAAGACAGGGGAGATGCTGGCACAGGACCACGCGGCAAGGCTTGCCTGTATCCAAGAAGGTGCAGTGCTCTATGAGCAAAGCAGATTGTGGTAGCACAAAGGGAAATGCGAGATGCGCAAATCTAGAGATATCTCTATCCCAAATGTTGAAAGGAACTTTTTGTGCCTAACCTGTGGTAGAGCCTTCCAAGCTTGGATTGGACTGCTCAGCCACAAGTGAACACACTGTACCTCGACCTCGACATGGTGATGTCATCGGTCCTCTTCAGGTAAGAAGGGTGAACAATATCCCCCAACCTTCTCAGCTAAGAATCCTGACTCATATTTTATAGAAAAATGAGGCCATAAGATCCCTCTTCCCCCATCTTCTTCATCTTCAATCACTCAAATGCCTTCTACCACTACCTCCACCACCCTATCTCACATGAAGAGGTGACCTTACTTCTTACAAGGCAAACCCCTCTATCTACACAAATAATCCCATTCTATCCTGTCTCCTGTCTGTTATCCCTTCTCTCTCACCTTTCTTCCATCTTTCCCTCTCTCCTGGCTCCTTCTCTACTGCCTACAAACATGTCCAAGTCTCCCCCAATCTCAAAAATCCTCACCTGACCCTTCTATCCCTGCTAACTATTATCCTATATCTCTTGTGCCCTTTGTGGCTAAAACTCCTTGAGAAGGTCATATACAATACCTTCATTTGTTTTTCTCCCCCTCTCTTCTTAACCCCTTACAATCCAACCACTAACTGCGTTCTCCAAAGTTACCGATGATCCCTTAATTGTCAAATCCAAGGTCCTTTTCTCAGTCTTCATTCTTCGTGACCTCTCTGTAGCCTTTGACTCTGTTGATCACCCTATTCTCTTTGATATTCTCTTCTCTCTAGATTTTTGGGACAACCATTTCTCTTGGTTCTCCTCCTTTCTATCAGACTGATCCCTCTTAGTCTCTTTCTCTGGGTCTTCATCCAGGTCATGCCCTCCAAACTTAGGTGTCCCATGGGACTCTTTCCTGTTCCCTTTTCTCTTCTCCCTCTGTACTACTTGACTTGGTGATCTCATCAGCTTTCTTGGATTTAATTACCATCTCTATGCTGATGATTCTCAAATCTAGCTATACTGCCCTAACCTCTCTGCTGACTTCCACTTTCTCATCTCCAACTGCCTTTCAGACATCTTGAACTGGATATCCAGTAGACATCCTAAACTAAGCACATTTAAAAGAGAACTCATCCTCTTTCCCCCACTCCACACTTACCAGTTACAATTGAGTTCAACACTATCCTCCCAGTGCCTCAGGTTCTCAGCCTGGACTCCTCACTATCTCTCACCTCACCCCCCCATCCACGCTGTTGTTGATTTCACCTTTGTATAGTCTCTTGAATACACCCCTTTCTCTCCTCTGACATTTGCCACCACCCGAGTGCAAACCCTTATCATCACCTCGTACCTGGACTATTGCAATTGCTGGTGGGTCTGCCTGCCCCAAGTCTTCCCCTACTCCAATCCATCCTTCTTTCAACCACCAAAGGGATTTTCCTAAAGCACAGTTCCAACCATGTCACCCCCTACTTAATAAGTGCCAGTGGTTCCCCATCACTTGCAGGAGCAAATACGAAGTGTTCTGCTTAGCTTCAAAGCCCTTCATAACCTTTCCAGTCTACACTTTATCCCCTCCCTCTCCCCTCTCCAACTACACTCCATTTCAGTGTCACTGGCCCCTTTTTTACTTTAGGAACAAGACCTTCCATCTCTTAGCTCTGAGCATTTTTTCTGACTATCTCCCATGATGGGAATAGTCTCCCTCCACCCCTCAGTCTACTGCTTTCTTGAGTCCCTTCAAGTCCCAACAAAAATCCCATCTTCTACAGGAAGCCTTTCCCAACGGCTCTTAATTCCAGTACCTTACATCTTTTAATTATTTCCTATTTATCCTGGAGGAAGCTAGGTGGTTCAATGAATGGAATGCTGGGCCTGGAGTCAGGAACTTGAGTTCAAATGTGGCCTCAGACACTTACTAGCTGTGTGACCCTGGGCAAGTCACTTAACCTCTGTTTGCTTCAATCCACTGGAGAAAGAAATGGCAAATCACTCCAGTATCTTTGCCAAGAAAACCCCACGATAGTATTGGCATTTGATGGTCCATGGGATCATGAAAAGTTGGACACAACTTAACAATGACAAAAACATCCTGTATATAATTTATTTGTACATGTCTGTCTGCTTGTTGTTCTTATTAGATTGTGAAATCCTTAAGGGCAGGTGACCTCTTTTTGCCTTTTTTTGTATCCCCTGCACAGTCCTGGCACACAGTAGGCATTTAATAAATGCTTAATGATTGACTGACAAATGACTTGTCAAATCTTTTAAGTTAAAACTGGTAAGATTGAGGGAAAGAAAGCCCTGTGGGGAAAATGAGGGTTATAAGTAATTAGAGAGAGACAACCGTGGTTTGCATTCTTTGGCAATTTCAACTATATTTCAAAGCATACCTGTTAGACTACCTTTAAATTTACAGAGAAATTAAATAAGGAGACATGTGTGTGTGCGCGCGCGCGCGCGTGTGTGTGTGTGTGTGTGTATAGGTGCAGTTGTCCCAGAGTACACCTTTTTAGCACTGTATCTGATCTAACATCAGACAAATCAGTACATTGAAACCTATACCCACTTCATCTATACTATATATGCATACATATATATAAATGAGTGTGTATATGCATACACACACATATATATGATTGTGTATATGAGAATGTATCTATAAGTATATATACATACACACATGTACATATATGAGCTGTGAATATGAGAGTCTATGTATGCATATATGAGCATATGTATTTATGAATGTAAATATATACATACACATATATGTGTTTTGGGGGTGCATATATGAATATATACTCATTTATGTGTATATGTGTACATATACACTCATATAATAGATCACAATTCATATTGAACCAATGTATATTTTGCATATATATTTTTAAAAGATTAGGAAATATATCTCATTATATTTATGTATATATCTTTCATAATTAGGTAAAGTGCTTGACAAGACTTAGATTGCTACACGTGTCAGCTATCATCCTAACGTACAGCTTTTGCACTATTAAGATTTTTCTCCCTTGAAATAGGACAGAAGAGACCAAGCTTTCTTCTTTCTCTGGCTAGTGCTTTCGACATATTGAATGGAGTTGGGATGCAGAGGGAGCTCCGTTCCCTTTTGCGCTTTGCTGGGCCCCCAGGAGGGTGGCTTTAGGTGACACTCTTCTCCCACAAATCTTCCATCCCCTCCTGCTCTGTTGTCCTTGTTGGATGAGGGCCTTTTGCTTGGGTCTTTCATCAAGGCCGCCTCAGACAGCACATTCATCGCCTTCTCCGCTTCCAGTTTCACATGGGCCTTGGCCTTTCAGTGGCCAACAGACAGACACCTCATTATTTACTCTCCTTGAATGGGGACTCTTTCTGTTTCTTGGAAACTCCTCTCAAGGGCTCCATAATCCCTTTCTCTGAGGAAAACAGTCACTCCTGCTGAGTGAAATTCCTCCAATAGCACCGACACAGACGGTGTTGTTCTCTTTCTAGAAGGGAATTTTTTTTTTAAACTCCATTTAACTTGTTTTTTTCAGCTCTGCTCAATGGATCCGGCTGGTCCATTCAGAAGCCACCTGGTTAGCAGCCGTTGTCTTTTTCAAGTGAAATTAGATTCTTTACTCGAGGGCTACGAGAGTGAAGGCAACGGACCCCATTAATTGGGAAGAGGAGCTTTGGGGCCGGGGAAAGGAGCCTGGAGAATCAGGCAGAAGGTTGGGGAACCCAGAGATCAGGTTGGCAGGGACTGGATGTGTTATAGGCTGCACAAAAGGAGAAAGAGCTTCCTACACTCTTGCCTGCAAAAAGGCAGAGCCCTTTGGAGCTTGGAGTGTGGTTTGCTTTTCCCATTTCAGTCTTGGGCAGAGACCAGTCACTGGAGCTATTCTTTGTCTTTGTCGTTGTTGAGTTGTTTCAGTCATGTCCCACGCTCCATGACCTCATTTTGGGGTTTATCTTTTTATTTATTTGTTTGTTTGTTTGTTTTTAGTTTTCAACATTCACTTCCATAAGATTTTGAGTTCTAAATTTTCTCTCCCTCCTTCCCCTCTCCCCTCCCCAAGACAGCATGCAATCTGATATAGGCTCTGCATATACATTCATATTAGATATTTTCACATTAATCATGTTGTAAATAAGAATTAGAACCAAAGGGAGAAACCACAAGAAAGTAGAAACAATAACAACAACAACAACAAAAAAGAGAGTAAATAGTATGCTTCCATCTGCATTCAAACCCTGTAGTTCTTTCTTTGGATGTGGACAGCATTTTCCATCATGAGCCTTTTGGAGTTGTGTTGGATCATTTCATTGCTGAGAAGAGCTAAGTCTATCATAGTTGATCATCGCACAATGTGGCTGTTACTGTGTACAATGTTCTCCTGGTTCTGCTCATTTTAGTCAGCATCAGGTCATGTGAGTCTTTCCAGGTCTTTCTGAAGTATGCCCGCTCATCATTTCTTATGGAACAATAGTATTCCATTGGGGTTTATCTTGGCAAAGAGAGTCGAATAGTTTATCATTTCCTTCTCCAGCTCATTTGACAGATGAGGAAACTGAGGCAGTCAAGATGAAGTGACTTGCCCAGGATCACACACCTAGTAAGTGTCTGAGGTTGTATTTGAACACAAGTCCCCCTGATTCCAGGGCTGGGACTCTCTCCACTGTGCCACCTAGCTGCCCATTCTTTGTCTTAATTCTAAAAGGTAGGAGGAAATACTCAGGAATTTTATTCCATTCTGTTCTCTTCAACAAACATTTACCAAGTAGCTACTATGTGCTAGGCACTGTGCTAAGCACAATACAAAGACAAATATACAAAATACAAATACAAAAGCAGTGTCTGCCTTCAAGGAGCTTACATTCTAGAGTGGGGTGGCGGTGGTAAAGAATCACATGTACAGAGACAGGTCAATGCAAAATATATGCAAAGGAGTTTGGGGAATAATGGGAGAGGGTTGATGACTGGGGAAGGAAAGATCAAGAAAGGTTTCTTGTTTGAAGTCGCAGTTGAGCTGAGTCTTGAAGGAAGCTAGAGACTCTATGAGACAGAGAGAAGAAAGGAAAGTGTCCTAGACAGGTGACAGCCTGTCTTAAGATTGTCTATAATGAGGACGTCAGTTTGGCTGGTACATAGAATACATAAAGAGTAGTAACGTACAACGTCTGGAAAGATAGGCTGGGGCCAGATTATGATGTGTCTTAAGTACCAAGTGGAAGAGTTTGTAATTTATCCTAGAAGCAATTGGGAGCCATTGAGGCTTCTTGTTCAGGGGAGTGACGTGGTCAGACTTGTGCTTCCAGAACATCAATTTGGCAGTGATGTGAGGGACAGACTATAGAGGAGAGAGAATTCATAGCGGGAGACCAACTTGGAAGCTATTTTAAGAGTCCAAATGAGAGGACAAAGTACCCTTCCACTATCAATCAAATAGTGAACATCTATTAAGCACCTTCTGGGTTAGCTAGGTGTCGCAGTAGATAGAGCACTGGGCTTGGAGTCAGGAAGACTCATCTTTCTGAGTTCAAATCTGGCCTCAGATCCTTACTAGCTTTGTGACCCTGGGCAAGTCACTTAACTCTGCTGGCCTTAATTTCCTCATCTGTAAAGTGAGCTGGAGAAGGAAATGGAAAATCACTCCAGTACCTTTGCCAAAAAAAAAACAACAAAACAACCAAACCCAAAATGGGGTCACGGAGAGTTGGACATGACTGAACAACAAGCACCTACTATGTTCCAGACACTGTGCTAAATGCTAGGGATGCATAAAGAGGCAAAAGGTAGACCCTGCAATCTGCAATACAACCTGTAACACAACATACAAATATATATGAAGTAAGCTACATACAGGATAAAGAGGAAGTAATTAACAGAGGGAAAGCTCTGGAATTAAGAGGGGTTAGGAAAGACTTCTTGTAGAAGGTAGGATTTTAGTTGAGACTTGAAGGAAGCCATGGAGGTCAGAGCAGAGGAGGGAGCACATTCCAGGCACAGGGACAGCCAGAGAAAATGCCCAGAGTCAATGTCACTGGACTGAAGAATACATGTTGAGGGTAACACTTTGTCCTCATTTATTATAAGAGTACCCTCCTGGAGAATTAATAAAGTAGCACTCATGACTCCTATAAGTGGACACACAGCAAGTTACTTCAAATTTGAGGTACTTTGTAAGGAAGCACCCATACAGTGTTCTAGCTTTTGAGCCCCCATCAATGTGTTTACTTTTACTAAGCTGGCCAAAAGGGCTATTGTATTTCAGAGGAAATGACATTTGATTAAAAAGGATAGCAAATTAAGTAACAGGAAGATTTTCTTCATACTCAAAGGAGCATGTTCTCCCACATGCTATCTACTATGACACCAGTGGGAGATTTCACTCATGGAGACAGAGTAGGAGATGAGGAGAACACATGCAGGTAACATGTGGCTTAGCTACATATGTGAAGAACACTCACGTAGGACTAGGTGTGGCCAGGGACAGGTAACTCACACCTCTGACACTTCAGAGCCACTGAAGTTCCCTGATGACATCACTCTGTTGATTTCCATAGTTCTCTGCTGGTCATTGAGGCTATGCTTTCTGCTTCGAGTCACATCATTTCTCTGGGTCCCTAACTGTGATGTTTCCTGAGTCAGTCTCTGCTCTTCAGTCTTTTTTGGTCACCAGATGAGATATTTGTAAAAAGCACTTAGCGCAGTGCCTAGAACATAGTAGGTGCCAAATAAATGTTTATTTCTTTCCCCCTTTCCTCCCCTCCTCTCCCCTCTCCTCCTCTCCCTTTTCCCCTTCTTCTCGCCCTCCCCTCCCCTTCTTCTCCCTTTCTTCCCTTCTCTTCCCTTCCCTTTCCTTGATTATCTACTGCTCTCTGCTACCATCTGCTAGGGTGAAATTGCTGATAACCAATCAATCAACAAGTACATTTCAATCAAGCAAGCAACTATTGAGCCCACATGCTAGGAGCTTAATAAATGTTTGTTGATTGATAGGCACTGTGCTAGGATACAGAGACAAAAATGAAACAATCCCAGACAAACAGGAGCTCACATTTATCAGAGGACACCATTTACATACACACACACTCCCTATTTTATATATGTATGTATTTATTGTATTGCATGTGTGTATATGTATATATACACATACAAATGTACATATACATATATATGTGCACACACATATACACACATATAAACATGGTAAGCCTTTTCTTTGCCAGGGAAAGTTGCTTCTTTTGGTCATCCATGGTCTACAAGTCAAATTCAGTCAGCCTACCTGTTTTTGTATGGCTTTGGAGATAAGAATAGTTTTCACATGTAAATGTAGTTTGCTAACCTCTGCCCAGAGGATAGGATGATTTGGGCAAACAGTTAAAGTCAGAAGAAGTCCTTAGGCTAAGATTAAATCTATTCTTTTGACTAACTCTTCACTAGTTGCCAGCCTAGAAGGTTTTAAGGGATGGGGCCACTAAACATGATACACAGCTTCTGGGAGCCACAGGTGAGAACTGGGTGATATGTGGACACCAAAGATAGAAGAGGAGCCCTAAAAAGGGCTCAGTCCCCCCTGAACACCACATACGCCCCCAAAACCAAAACCGTCACCCCAAAGTTGTCTCAGCAGACAGGCTGAGGGTAACCGACAGGCCTTCCACCAGTGGGTGAGTTAGGAGGATTTCTGCCCCAAGCATGTGAAGACATCCCCAGTGGAATGGGTGGATGAGAACAATTTGTTTCAAAAGTCTTGAAGGCGGCTGAAGCAGGTGCTGTGGAGTGCTTAGAGCTTGGTCAGACATTGAAGATGCCAAGGCCACCCACTGCATCCCACATCCCTGACTTCACCAGTGGTGTTGACTTCTGTCTCACCACTAGACTTTGAAGATTCTGGAAGAAAGTGAAGCTGAAGATGTTGTGCAGCTCTGCCTCATTTAAATCCAATTCACAAGCAAGTGATGCCATGGGTCCTCTTCTAAAACTAAGGATGAACAGCAACTCTAGTTACCTTGGCATCATTTTTGTTGTTTTTCAGTTATTTTTTCAGTCATGTCTGACTGTTCTGCCCCCATTTGGGGTTTTCATGGCAAAGTTGTTTGCCATTTCCTTCTACAGTCCATTTTACTGATGAGGAAACTGAGGCAAACAGGGTTAAGTGACTTGCCCAGGGTCACACAGCTAGTAAGTGTCTGAGGCTGGATTTGAACTCATGAAGATGAGTCTTCCTCACTCCAGGTCCAGTTCTCTATGCACTATGGCGCTACCTAGCTGCCCACCATAGAATATATGTGTATCTCTCTCTCTCTCTCTCTCTGTCTCTGTCTCTGTCTCTCTCTCCCTATATATATATATATATATATGTGTATATATATATATATATATATATACAAAGAAAGGAATGTTGCAGTTTCGAAGAAGTCCAATACACAGATACCTAATTTGACTATTTTTTTATGGTGATGCTCCCAGGCCTCCTCAGTTTTAGTGCCTTTCTTCTGAGATTATCTTTCATTTTTCCTGTCTATATCTTGCTTATACATAGTTATTTGCATGCTTTCTCCTTCAATAAGATTGTGAACTCCTTGAAAAAAGACACTGTTTTTTCCTTTCTTTGCCCCGCCTGAGCTCAACACAGTGGCCAGGACCTAGTAGGTGCTAAATTAATGCTTATTGACTTGAGTTGGTTTATGAGGAAGGAAATAAGCATTTATTAAGCACTTGCTATGTTCCAGGCACTATGCTAAGTGCTAGGGCTAGAAATATAAGCAAAAAGAAGATAGCCCCTGCCTTCAAGGAGCTTACATTCTAATGAATGAAGACAATAGCAACAAAAAAGGAGCTGAAAAACATTGGGGACATGGGAGAGAATGATCATACTCAGTGTGAGGGGAGGGTTTGAAGGAGGGCAAGGAAGGCAGGTGAGCCTGGGACTTTCCGCAGAAGGCAGGTGCCAGGAGGAGCTCACCAATGGGAGAAGGGGTGGGGGGCCAGCCCTACAGAGGTGACCCTCACATTCCAGGGCAAGCAGGCTGTAGGATGAGCCAGCACTAGAGAAGGCAGGGCTTTTGAAGACTGGAAAACAGGAAACAAGGCCAGGTGGGTTTTGGTTTCCAGAACCTAGCACAGTGTCCACTGTATAGTAGGTGCTTAATAGTAGGTATTGATTTCCAAATCCACATTAGAGCTTTTTCAATGCCTTCTGATTTACAGACAAACTTGCTCTTGGACTTTTGGTTTTAAAAACTGGATGTCTCTTGGGAAGCAGAATTTCTGAAGTCAATTGTGGCTTCCCACAATTTGTGGTTTGGCAAAACAGAGCTTACTGTTCCTCACATGTGATGCTCTATTTTCCCCAGCTCTCGGCCTTTGCACAAGCTGTGCCTCATGCCTGGAATGCACTCCTTCTTTGCCTCTTTCTAGCTTCTTTCAACATTTAGCTAAATGCCACCTCCCACATAAAGCTTTTCCTTACCCTAACTCTAGCAAATAAATTCTTCCCCCCCTCCCCCTCCAAAATCTCCTTGGATCAATATAGTTTGTTTATGTTTATATGTGTACATGGTGTTTTCCTCTTTACAATGTAAACACTGATGGAGGAGGCTATTTGTTATTTTGTCTTTTTATCTCAGTACCTGGCACCTTGCCTGTGACATATATCCTAATATCTGACATTAACATGGAGCTTTAATGATTACAAATCACTACAGACAATATCTCATTTGACCCTGACAATAATCCTATGAGTTATACATGCTATTGTTTTTTTACCAGATCTGTGATTTTATTGGCATAAGGAACTCCCAATGAACAAACTCCTTCTATACAGGAAGGCACCTGCTGTGGAATTTACAATCCAACAGTTGGCAAGATTACTGAGAATTACTGAATCACTCACCCAGTCATGGAGCTAGTATATGTCACATGCAGGACCCAAACCTACATCTTCTTGACTTTCCATTACACTACATTTATTATCCTTATTTTACAGAGGGGGAAACTGAGGCTGAGAATGATTAAGTGACTTGATCAGGGTCTCACAGCTAGTAAATATCCTAGATGGTATCTATTTCCATGTCCAGCATTCTCACTATCGTTCTACTTCCTGTACAAGCACCAACTGCTTTCTCAAGTAGTAATAAATTTCTTTGGGCATTTGAAAAACATTTTTATTGAAAGACTTTGGTTTTTTTTGCCATATGTAATTTTGTAACTTTTTCAGAGCAGTTAATAATTACTGAAAACGTTCCATCTCTCCCGATGTACTGAGAAGTAATGCAGAACTACACCTCCTACTCTCCTGGTCACCAAGGTCACTCGTGTTTACCAGGACAAAGGTGCCTTGTTACAAGAGTGCTATTTACCACCTGTGTGCCAGCTACCCTGGAAATAACTGTCTCATGGTGGACAAAAGGTTCCATTCTTAATAGTCCAAAGGTCTTTCCTTAAGCAAAAACATTAAAATGTACCTTGATGTATCATTAAATCTGTGAGAGGCAAGTCTATAGTGGTGTAGTGGAAAGAATGCTAAACAAATTCTGGGTTCAAATTCTTTCTCTGACACAGATCTCTGGTGTGCGTGATCATGGTTCTTCTTTGGGCCTTGGTGAACCTCATTTGTAAAATGTGAGAATGATAGCACCTCTCTCTGTTCCTATCTCAGCTGGGCTATTGTGATGATCAAAATAAGTGTTAAAGAACTCTGTATCTGCTATTCTATGACTTCTACCTGTTCTGGGTAGGGGAATCAGAGGAAATTACAAGGAAATTAGATTATATCTTGGACAGCTAGGTGGCGCTGCAGTTGATAGAATGCCCAGCCTGGAGTCAGGAATAGTCAGCTTCCTGAGTTCAAATCTGGCCTCAGACATTTCCTAGCTGTGTGACTCTAGGCGAGTCACTTAACCCTGTTTGCCTCAATTTCCTCATCTGTAAAATGAGCTGGAGAAGGAAATGGCAGAACACTCCATTATCTTTGCCAAGAAAACCTCAAATGGGTCACAAAGAGTTGGACTTGACTGAAATAACCCAACAATAGATATATCTTCCTTGCAGGTATAGGAGGATGTTTCCCATTTGTGGATGGGGCCACTCCTTGACTCTCTTCTTTGTTATATCATTTCCTCTCTTTCTTCTTCTTCTTCTTCTTCTTCTTCTTATTGGCTCCATGTGTCAAGTGTATGAGAAAGGAAGTTTGCATTACTTGAGTTGTAAATTGAATAACTAATCACTTAAAATAGCCACACTGAACCTGAGAAGAGCAAGAGGGACATGACTCTTTCATTTTGCAGATCAGAAATCTGAGGACCAGGCAAGGTAAGTAAGTGATTTGCGTCTGGCCACGTAGCTAGTAAGCAAAAGGACTAAGAATCCGACTCGGGTCTTCTGATTCAAAATCTGGTGTTCTTTGCATCACCCTGTATTTGAAACTCCTGTTTGGGCTTAGACTTTAGAAACAGACAACAGAAAAAAAAAAAATCACAAGATCTTGGACCTTGAAGGGATCTCAGAAGGCATCTAGTCCAACCTATACCTGAGGGGGCAGAGAGGAGAACAAAATGGTGCTAGCTTTAAATGTAGGAGGAGCTTTTTCAAGGGGAGGAATTCATTATTTATTTTTTAATTGTCTGTGTATCCCTAGTGCCCGATACAGTGTTGGAACATAACAGATATTTAATAAATGTTTGATAGATTAGACTGGTCTGGATTCCACTTTGGAATAACATTCATCATTAGGACATCAATCTTATATTTCCTTCTTTGAGGTTTCTACCTATTGCTTCTATTTCTGTCCTTTGGGTCCCATCAAGACACTGGGGCTTAGGCCCTGTTCCAGCTGGCAACCCTTCATATACTGGAAGACAGCTCTTGTACTCTCATGAATTTTCTCTTCTTTAGTTAGTCAATTAACAAGGCAGCTAGGTGATGCCATAGTGCACAGAGCTCTAGATAAGGAATCAGGAAGACCTGAGTTCAAATCCAGCCCCTGACTGAGTGACCCTGGGCAAAGTACTTAAACCCTGTTTGCCTCAGTTTCTTTATCTGTCAAATGAACTGGAGAAGGAAATGGCAAACCACTCTAGCATCTTCGCCAAGAAAACTCCAAAGGGGGTCAAGAAGAGTCAGATATAACTGAAATGGCTGAACAATAACAGGCAAATTACTTAGCCTCTTAGTACCCTCAGTAACTCTATCTAAGATGAGAAGTTATGGGGAAGGGGCCAGCCTACATGGGTGGAATTCTTTCATCTGGGAGTTCTATATACCAATGAAATCCCAGCTTCAGTTCCCATTACCATATTTATCCTTATGTACTTGTATATATTCTTGCTGTCTCTCTTGTTAAAATGCAAGGTCCTTGAGAGTAGGGATTGCTTCATGTTTTGTCAAGAGCAATGACTTGAACACAGTAGGCATTTATTGACTGACTAGTTAATTGGTCTACATTCCCAACGACTATCACCTTATTTGAGGCTTTGATCATGTTGGCCTGGGTACATGTTGCTTTGTTGGGGATGGCTGATAGAGTCATAGCATTCAGGGAAGAATTGAATGGATCAGGCTATTGTAGATCTGACCCCTGATCTAATCTGGACTTGGTGGCCTTTAAAGTCACGTCCAGTTTTCCTATGGGAAAAAGAGAAGACACAGATCTACAAGAGAAGGAGAGCTAAGGAGAGCTTAACATGGCTCAGTGCTGATGGCCAGGGAACAGACGTGGGTCCCTGAGGAGGCAGGCTTCATATCTATGCAGCCATCTCCAGAAAGCCATCACATGTCAACCCTCAAGCCTCTGAGAGGGTAAGTAGAGAACTTTGCAAGACTTCCCAGAGGGGGAACTGCATGTCTTGGGAAGTGGTAGTTATGGGGGGTGGTAATGAAATCTTGAACTCTAGCCTTATGGAGGAGTGACCAGAGTTCCTGGACCCATTTTCTCTCAAAGACATGACTATCCTTCCTGGATTTCCATTACACCTCATCTTAGAATCCTTGGTTTTCTTCAAGGCTCAGCCCAGGTACCACATTCCATAGGAAACCTCTTCTGATCTCCGTAATTGTTACTTTTCACTCCCTTTCTATATATATTTGCCTATTTCTCAGACTGTTTTATTGTTATTCAGTCATTCATTTGTGGCTGACTCTTTATGACCCCATGGACCATAGCATGTCAGGCCCTTCTATCCTCCACTATATCCCAAAGTCTGTCCAAGTTTATGTTCCTTGCTTCCATGACACTACCTACCCATCTCCTCCTCTGCCATCCCCTTCTCCTCTTACCTTCACTCTTTCCCAACATCAGGGTCTTTCCCAATAAGTCCTGTCTTCTCATTATGTGGCCAAAGTATTTAAGCTTCAGCTTCAGTGTTTGACCTTCCAGTGAATAGTCTGAATTAATTTCTTTAAATATTGACTAATTTGATCTCCTTGCTGTCCAAGGGACTCTCAATGTCTTCTCTAGCACCACAATTCAAAAGCATTGATTTTGCAGCACTCAGCACTCCTTATAGTCCAATTCTCATAGTCATACATTGCTACTGTAAAAATCATAGTTTTGACTATACAGATGTTTGTCAGCAAGGTGATGTTTCTACTTTTTAGTATGTAGTCCAAATTTGTCATAGCTTTCCTTCCAAGGAGTAAGCATCTTTTTAGTTCATGGCTGCGTGCACCATCTGCAGTGATGTTTGAGTCCAAGAATACAAAATCTAACACTGCTTCCATTTCTTCTCCCTCTATTTGCCAGGATGTGATGAGACCAGTTGTCAAGATCTTAGTTTTTTTTTTAGTGTTAAGCTTTCACATTCTCCTCTTTCACTCTCATCAAGAGGCTTCTTAATTCTTTTTCACTTTCTTCCATCAGAGTGGTGTTGTCTGCGTATCTGAGATTGTTGATATTTGTCCCGGCAACTTTAATTTCAGCTTTTGATTCAACCAGCCTGACATTTCACATGATGTTCTCTGCATATAAGTTAAATAAGGTGACAATGTACAGCCTTGTCATACTCCTTTTCCAATCTTAAACCAATCAGTTGTTCCATGCTTGGTTCTAACTGTTGCTTCTTGGCCCATATACAGGTTCCTCAGGAGGCAAGTAAGATGATCTTGTACTCTCATCACTTTGAGCACTTGCCACATTTTATTATCATCCACACAGTCAAAGGATTTAAAGTAGTCAATGAAGCAGAAGTAGATGTTTTTCCAAACTCCTTTGATTCTCCATAATCCAGTGAACGTTGGCAATTTGGTCTCTAGTTCCTCTGCCTCTTTGAAAACCAGCTTGCTCTTCTGGTAATTCTTGGTTCACATGCTACTGAAGCCAAGTTTGCAGACACTTGGGCCTAACTTTGCTGGCATGTGAAATAAGTGCAATTGTTTGGTAATTTGAACATTCTTTGGCATTGCCCTTCTTTAGGATTGGGAAATAAACTGATCTTTTCCAATCCAGTGGCCACTGTTGGGTTTTCCAAATTTGTTGGCTTATATTGAATGCAGCACTTTAACAGCATCATCTTTCAGGATTTTAAATAGTTCAGCTGGAATTCCATCACCTCCACTAGCCTTATTGTTAGTAAGGCCCACTTGACTTCATTCTCTACTATGTCTGTCTCTAGATCAGTAGCCAAACCATTATGGCTATTGATCATGTTAGGATCTTTCTTGTATAATTTTTCTGTATATTCTTGCCAACTCTTTTTAATCTCTTCTACTTCTAATTTTCTTGAAGAGCTCTCTTGTCTTGGTGTGGAACCTGCGGCCTTGAGGCCACATGTGGCTCTCTAGGTCTTCAGGTACAGCCTTTTGACTGAGTCTAAGTTGCAGATTTGTTGTGTGTAGTTTGGATTCAGTTAAAGGGCCACACCTGAGGATCTAGAGGACCACATGTGATCTTGAGGCCACAGGTTCTCCACTACTGGTCTTTACCATTCTATTGTTTTTTTTCTATTTCTTTGCATTGCTCATTTAAGAAAACCTTATCTCTCCTTGCTATTCTCTGGAATTCTACATTCAGTTGGGTCTATCTTTCCCTTTCTCCTTTCCCTTTCCCTTTCTTTCTTTCCTCAGCCTTTCACAAAGCCTCATCAGACAACCATTTTGCTTTCTTGCTCTTCTTTTTCTTTGGAATGTTTTTTGTTGCTCCCTCCTGTACAGTATTGTGAACCTCTGTCCATAGTTCTTCAGGCACTTTACCTACCAGATCTAATCCCTTAAATCTATTCATCACTTCCACTTCATATTCATAAGGGATATTATTTGGGTTACACCTATGCGGTCTGAGGATTTTCCCTACTTTCTTCTTTCTGAATTTTTCAGCAAGAAGCTCATGATCTGAGTCACAGTCAACTCCAGGTCTCATTTTAAGTGACTGTATAGAGCTTCTCCACCCTTGACTGCAAAGTATATTAAGAATCAGATTTCAATATTGATCATCTGGTGATGTCCATGTATAGAGTTACCTTTTGGGTTGTTGGAAAGGATTGTATTTATAGATTGTATTTACATATCTATTAAACATTGTATCTCCCCTCCCTCCCTCAAAGAAGGTCTTTAAGGATAAAAATAATCATTTTTATCTTTGTTTTGCCAGTGATGGGGTTGGGATCTGGGCCCCAGAAAGGAAAAACCCTGGACTTTCCCAAAAAGCCAAATCTCTGGCCTTGGCCTGGGGCTATAATCCCATCAACTATCCTTTCATTGTGGCTGCACCCAATCTCCCCTCCCTTGTCTTACCTCCCTATGGCCCCTGGCCATTTCCTACCCTTAATCTTAGGTAAACTCCATTCTCCCTTGGCCATGAGGTCCAGGTTCCAGGAGTTCACCCAGTTTATTGGCCACTCCCAGGTCCCTCCCACAGTCTTTCTGTATATAAGGTCCACCTTGTCTCCATTAAGATGCTCAGATTCCTAAAATCTAGCCACTGATGGGATTCTTATAATCTAGCCACTGCTCAGATTCTTATAATCTAGCCCCTGCTTACTCATGTTCAGACTCCTTAAGAGTCTGCCCAATGTGACAGATGTTCTAATAAACCTTGTCTTTGACTGAAAGAAGGTGTGGATCGAATTCTTTAGGGTAGGACCCATATGTTGTGATTTTGAGGTCCCAGCACCCCTGAATCCTTAAACCACATCACCAGTAGCAGGTTTTTGAGTGATGTTATGGAATTGGGAAAGAAGCAAGTATCAGAATAGTAACCAATCACTCATGATGTTTCCTTTCCAGAGCTACTTTCTGTCTCTTAAATTTCCACTTGCTGCTTCATTGCAGAGCTTTTAAGGTCACCTACTAGATTGACCAACTTGTAGGCTCCTTTCTCTGTTTTGCTTAGAGATGCTTTGTTCTAATGAGCTATGGGAACTACATGTGTTAATAAATAAATAGCCTTGGCTATTTTCTCCACTTTTATGGGGCCTCTTCCTTCTGAGAGAGTAAGCACAATTCTTGTGTGCTTGTTAGCACATAGTCTCAAGGGTATTTCAACTTTTATGTATCATATCCACAGCCATGCCCAATCATCTAGCAAAAACCCTTAGGTCAAGTCCATCTCTTATGCTGTTTTATTTCCTCCTAATTTCAACTCTCTCAGGCCCATCTGCCATTTGTGTTGGGGTGAGAAAATTCCTTTAAGCTTCCATCATGCTCCTGGCCTCTGGTTCTATACAAATTACCCTGGATCTTCACTCATTAAGGCCAGAAACACTGGGTGGAGCTGGTGAACTTTGTCCAGAATTCCTGCTGACACTAAGCTCTCCTTTTTCTCCTTAGTGAGGACTCAATAAATGTTTGTTGATTGAATGACTTGTTGTATAATCATTATATCTCAGAATTTTAGCTTTGTAGGACAATGTGACTCATTCAAACTGGTGAGAAGTCTGTGAAGGAATGTTAAAGACCTTGAGGTGAGGAAATGAAAATCCTCAGAGCTGGTTTTAAAACAATAAGAGCACAGAATGATACAAAGGAGACTTCTTCTGGAACAAACTTTCTCTGCTCTCTCTCATAGTTGCACAGAAGATTGCTATAAAGATTGCACAAATGGGAATTGGGACATACTTTTTCAGAAACTGGAAAGTACAGCTTCCGATATTAAAGAAGCAGAGTTGTTAATAGGTTGGTGGCATGAGACTGTTCTATGTGCTGAGGATACAAAAAGAGGCAAAAGACAGTCCCTGCCCTCAAACAGCTTACAATCTAATGGAAGAGAAAACGTGAACAAATATACTGTATACAAAGCATTAGACTTGGAAAGGACCTCCAGTGTCATCTGTTCTATCTCTTTTGTTCTACAGATGAAGAAACTGAGGCCCAAGGAGGTAAAGTGACTTGCCCAAGGTCACACAGGTTGGAAGTCAATAAGAAAGTCAATAAACATTTAGAAAGCTCCTACTATATGACAGTTTCTAAGCTAAATACCGAAGTGGCAAGGAAGGCATATAGATCTAAGTTCTCAGACTCCATATCCAGGATTCTTTCCAACACTAATTTTGTTATGTCTCAAAGCTATGTGACAGTTTTCTGGGTTCTTGGAGATCTTGCTTCCCATGAATATGAGTATGAATGTGTTGGTACAAATATAGCTAGGGCTGTACCCCATGGAGCAGGCCTTCTTTTAGGTGGTCAGGCTGAAATTAGTCAGTAGGCACAGATGCAAAGTTAAGAGAGGCTCCATAATGGAGGAGAGGGTGAAGGAGGGTACACAGCCCACCATCTCCCAAGGCCCAGACCTCATTCTTGGTGTTGGTGTCAAATAAGAATATATGTGGGTATGTGTTTTTAAACCTGATGACCACTGAAGGGAAAAAAGTGAGGGGAGAAAGTCTATTTTAAGTTCAACAAACTTATCCTAAAACATCACAGGCTATTTTGTAATTACTATTTGTCAGCTTGCCCTCTCCCTCCTGACCAGTATTTTATCCTTTAACGGCTGCCAAGATACCGAGAAAATTGCTGGCTCAACAAATGCCAAGAGTCAGCCTGTGCCTGGGACAGCTCACCAGTTTTGCTTCATGTCCTCTGGGTGCACCTTTCCCAATGCCCCTGCATTCTATAAATCCTTGGTTATTCCATTAAAAAGAAAAAAAAAGGTTAGTGCTTAAAAAATAGATGCATCTCCATGGTATTTGTGATTCATCTGTACTTCTAATTCAGCCAATGAAATGAGTGATGGCCTGCCCAATTTACACTCTGTTGGCTCACAGTTTCCATTCTCAACACTCAGAAACCAGAACAGTCTGACAAATCCTCTCCAGAGGAAAGAACACATCACCTAGTCCATATTTATGGCTAGAGGTCCTTTTTTTTTCTATTTTCTATTCCTAGTTTTTCTTGTTGAGTCCTTCATACCCTTTTTGGGGTAAATTTAATATTTTATTTTTCCCCAATTATATGCAAAAATGATTTTTAACATTCATTTTTTTTTTTAAATTTTGAGTTCCAAATTCTTTCTCTCCTTCCCTTCCCTCCTCCCCTCATTGAGAAGGCAAGCAATTTGATATAGGTTATACATGTGTAGTCATGCAAAACATATTTCCATGTGAGTCATTTTGTAAAGAAAACAGAAAAAAAAACAAGAAAAATAAAGAAAATAAAGAAAAAGTATGCCTCAATCTGCAATCAGACTCCATTAGTTCTTTCTCTAGGGATGGAAAACATTTTCATCGTAAGTCCTTCAGAATTGTCTTGGATCATTTGTATTGCCAAGTCATTCACAGCTGATCATCATATGATTATCATGGAGGCACAGTCAAGATAACACAAGATTTAACAGTTTCTACATTAAAGGATCAGAGGGCTTAGAGTATGATATTCCAGAGGGCAAAAGAGCTAGGATTACATCCAAGAATCACTTACCCAGCAAAACGGAGTATAATCCTTCAGGGGAAAAATAGATAGTCAATGAAACAGAGGACTTCTAAGCATTCCTGATGAAAAGACCAGAGCTGAATAGAAAAATTGACTTTCAAATACAAGACTCAAGAGAAGCATAAAAAGGTAAGAGGAAAAGGAAATCATAAGAGACTTAATAAGATTAAACTCTTTACTTCCTATATGGGTAAATGATACTTGTAATGCCTAAGAAGTTTCTCATTATTATGGCAGTTAGAAGGAGTATATATAGACAGAGGACATGAATGTGAATTGAATAGGATGTGATGATTCTCTAAAAAAAATAAATTAAGGGGTGAGAAAGAGGAGCACACTGGGAGAAGGGTGAAGGGAGAAATAGAATGGGGTGAATTATCTGACATAAAAAGGCAAGAAAGAGCTTTTAAAGTGGAGAAGATGGGGGACACAATGGGAGTGCACATACTCAATTAAATGCTCAAAGGATATGAACAGGCAGTATTCAGATAAAGTAATCAAAGCTATCTATAGTCATATGAAAAAATGCTCTAAATCACTATTGATTAGAGAAATGCAAATTAAAACAACTCTGAGTTACTACTGCACACCTATCAGAGAATATCAGAGAAAAGGAAAATGATAAATAGTGGAGGGGATGTGGGAAAATTGAGACATTAATTCAATGTTGGTAAACTTGGATATTGATTCAACCACTCTGTAGAGCAATTTGAAATTATGCCCAAAGGGCTATAAAACCATGCATACCCTTGGACCTAGCAATATCACTACTAGGACTGTATCCCAAAGAGATAAAAAACAAAAAGGAAAAAGATCTACATGTATAAAAATATTTATAGCAACTCTTTTAGTGATGGCAAAGAATTGGAAATTGAGGGGCTGTCCATCAATTAGGGAATGGCTGACCATGCTGTTGTATACCATTGTGATGGAATACTATTATGCTATAACAAATGAGGAGCAGGATGCTATCAGAAAAACCTGGAAAGACTTACATGATATAGTCAGGATCTTTTTCTACTGTTTGCTCATCTTTCCAGCCTATTTCTTGACTTTTAACTGTATGCTAAAGTGGAGCTCTATTTCTGGAGTGGAGGTGGCACTATCCCAAGCTTTAGTTTTTTTTGTGCAGCTGTTTTCAAAGGTAATTCTGGGAACCTATAAGTTTTTGGTTGTTCCAAGGCGGTATGACCCAGGGAGATGTGTGGTTTACTGCTCTCCTGGCCTGTGCTCTGGTCTATGAGTGACCAGAAGCACTCTTTTCTGCCCTCTAACTGCAAACAGGGTCCCTGCTCCCTTGCAGCCACAAGCTTTGCTGTGCTAGTGTTGTTCTTCATCCTGGGACTGAGACCCAGGACTGTGACCCAGATCCAAGTATGGGCAAAGCAACAGAGTCCTGACCCTGGTGCTAGGAAAGGGACCCCTGTAGTCCTTCTGACCAGTTGTCTGATCCCCTTACCATCTGTGGGCTGAGAGGTCCACAAACCATCAATGCCACCAACGATTCAGTCACACACACACATACACACATGCACTGCCTACTGCTGGTTTGCTGGCCTGCACTGGACTGTGCTACATTCTCACCGAGGTACAACCAACCTTTCCTGCTGACCTTCTAAATTGTCTTGGGCTGGACAATTATTTCACCCCATCATTTTGTGGGTCCTGCCACTCCAAAATTTATTTTGAGATATTATTTAAAGTTATTTGGAGAGTTTGGGAGAGAGCTCAGACAAGTCCCTGCCTTTTCTTCACCATTTTGGCTCTGCCCTCCAGCTAGGGGTAATTTTTTTTTCCAAAAAAAGCTGCCTCCAAGCTATGGTAAGCCATTGGGTGGCACAGGAGATAGAGGACCAGACCTGGAGTCAGAAAGATCTGAGCTCAAATCTCATTCCAAACACCTATCAGCTGTGTGACCTTGAGCAAGTCTCTTAACTTGTCTGTCTCAGTTTCCCCATTGGTTTATTGGGGATAATATAGCAGCTACCTCCCAGGGTGGTTGTAAAGGATCAAATGAGATAATATTTGTAAAGCACTTTGCAAACTTTAAAGTGCTATATAAGCGCTAGCTATTATTATTATCATTATCATGCCCAACCTAGTTATTCACAAGAGGCATGTAACGCAAAGAAATAACTGACATCTACACAGCAATTTCTGGTTTACAGAGGCAGTACGGGCATGATGGAGAGAGCAGGTCTCAGAACCAGGGAAAGCCTAGCTTCAAGTCCTGCTTCTGACACCTATTGGCTGTGTGACCCTGAATAAGTCACCTAACCACTCAGTGAGCACTCTAGGAAACTCTTTAAGACCATATGTTGCATGAGGCGATAGTGTCTACTCATTTGAGAGTTCCCAATACCAGCAAAGTCACAAATTCAACCCTTATGTCCTTACGCAGTTTATAGGTCATTTTATGCACATCTCATCTGATGTTTACAACAACCCCCCAAAGTCAGTATTACAGCAATTATTCTCTCCATTTTGCTGATAAAGAAACTGAAGCCCAGAGAGGTTAAGTGAATTGCCCAGGGTCACACTGCTAGTAAGTACTGGAGACAGGGTTTGAAGCCATGTCTTCCAAACTCCAGGTCTAGCATTGCAGGCATGCCATGTCACCTCTGATCCAAGTATAAACCTTGATGGGCTGGAGGATACAGAGTGGGGAGCAGATGGTGAATCTTTTCTCCTTGTGTACATTAAACTCTAAGGAGAGAATTATGGTTAATATGTGAATATTTCTGGACAATGATCACCTTAGGAAAGTCTGATAGAGAACAGTGAGTGATGTGGTATCATAGAAAGATCCCTGGTTTTGGAGCCAGCAAAACTGTGTTCAAATCCTGGTGCAACAATTTCCTATGTATGTGACTCTAGGTGAGTCATTTATCCCTTCCAGGGTTTGGATTACACGGCCTCAAAAGTCCCTTGTAGCTCTACGTCTATGATCTTATGGTTTTTATTAAGACCTAGTAAGATGTAAAGCCCAGGAGTGTTGGTTACCCATGTTCTAGCCTCCCAAGGTCTGGGTTTCCATGGACAGGCTCAATCTGGAGATATGGGCTCTGAAACCATGATCTTTTTGTTTGCCTTCCCAGAGTAATTCCTGGAAAAATTAAACTATAGTTCGAATGTGACTCATATTCAAGCCTGCCACTAATTACAGTGTGCCAGACACTGTACTAGGAACTGGAAATACAAAGACAAAAATGGGAAAAGGTCCCTGCTCTCCAGAAGCTTCCATTCTACAACCAGGAAACATCACTTTCCTCTTTCCACAGTGTAAACTATGTAAATGTTACAATGTTTGCAACGTTTCCCCATTTTATAACGTTTATACAGTTAAGCATAACAACAGATTGATTCTGGCCCGAGTACTGGGGGGTGCCTTTTCCTACTGTGATCCTAGCTCTGGCCTCAATGTCAGACTAGATTCAGTCCAGGAGGACCTTCCCCCCCGCCACACACACTTTTAGGATCTTTATAACCCCAACTTAGAACTCCAGGGAAAATCACTTAAAACTTAAGTTCGGTTTATGTTCAAGATCTGTCCAAAAGGAATTAAAAAGGTACTCAATGTACAATATAGTTCAGATATAGGACTGCTATTTATTTCCTCCACACAAAAGAAGGCTTAAAACACAAAAGACTCACAAACACAACATTGATGAATATGGGATAATATGAGCAAAGCACTTTGCAAACTTCAAAGTGTTATGTAAGTGTTATTACTATTAATAATTATTTATTAATCATAGCTATTATTAATTACTTAAATGGCTATTATTAGCTATTCATGATAGCCATTATTCATTACTGATAACTATAATTAATTACTAGAATAATCATACTTGTTAAATACAAAATCTATCTACATAGTAAATAAAATGTCATTTCAGTTGTGTGTGGCTAGGGGAGAGAGAGCCCTAGTAACTCTGGTGTATGGACTTAGATGTTTTCTCAAGGCCCTTCCAGCTCAAGATGTATGACCCTATGACTCATGGTTAATATGAATAAGATTTTCCTGGGTTGACTTGGGGTTACTACATGGCACAGAGATTATATGTGTGTATGTGTTTACAGAAATACAGCCCCTACTGACTATGAAATTCTTGACACATACTGGTTGTTAATTACTAGTGACCTGGGATTATGGACTATGTCCTTCCTTTCCTGGCAGTGGTACAGAAAAAGCAAGATTTAGCTTCCTGAACCATATAGAAGAGGACAAGTTAATTATTGTCTACTCACTAGCATCTTTTGAAAGGTAGCAAAGAAAATTCTGCTGAGTGAATAAGGTTGATTGTTGGGGAAAGAGAAAAAAAAGCTCACTCACATTAAAAGGTATGGAGGGGGCAGCTAGGTGGCGCTGTGGACACGGCACTGGCCTTGTAGTGAGGAGGACCTGAGTTCAAATCCGACCTCAGACACTAGCTATGTGGCTCTGGGCAAGTCACTTAACCCTGATTGCCTCCCCACCAAAACAAACAAAAGGTATGGAGATACATTCATGGAAGCGGGAAGACTTTTTGGAAGAATGGATTTCCCTATCGACCCCTCTTCAATGCCCAGGATTACAAGGACATCTCTCCTGTTCTCAGTCCTAAAGCCATAGATAGGCCTGCCAGGATGAGTGTCCCCTCACTCAAAACTAGTCATCTCCTTTCTTATGGTGTGGTGTAGTAGCTAGAGCACAAGACTAGAAGTGAGAAAGAGCTGGGTTCAAATCTTGCCTCAGACATTTGTTCACTGTGCACCTTACTCAACACCTACTCATTCAACCTTTCCAGGCTTTTGTTTCCTCTGTAAAATGACAGGTCTGGACTGGACCTCTGAAGTGTCTTCCAGTTCCAAATCTGTAATCCTATGTGTTTGACTTGAGGGGTTGAAATTTTCATTTTTGGTAAGAAGTTAACAGTTCACGCATAAGACAGTTGGGAGAGCAGGTAAACGGAGAGAACAGGTGAACTAGGGCTCTGCAGGACAGGACCCTGATCTGCACTTGGCTTTTCATGGCCCAAAGGGAGGGCTTAGTCTAATAGAAAAGAACAGGGGTAAAGTCTCTGTGGGTTTCTTGTTGCTGGTGCATTAACCGGCTCCTATATATGCACTTCCAGGGGACTGAATTTCTACGTTTAAAATATGCCTTAAAATTGAGCCATCACTGGCATTTCTTGAGCCAGGGCTGGGACAGTTGACATAGAGGACACTTTGGACTTGGGGACATAAAAGAAGAATTCCAAAACACTGTCTTGTAAGGAGAAAACAGAGGATCTTGGCTCACCTTCACCCTGGGGAGACCACTTATGGCAACTAAGGGGGTGTGGCAGCAGAGCAGGGTTAGGAATGGGAGCAGCTCACCTTGGGTATGCTACAAACTCTCTAATCTATTCATAGACCCAGTGACCCTGGTCTTCTGCTGTTCCTTGAACAAGATGCTCCATCTCCTGACCCTGGGCATTTTCACTGACTGTCCCCCATGCCTGGAATGCTCTCCCTCCCTATCTCTGCTTCCTGGCTTCCCTGGCTTCCTTCAGATCCCAATTAAAACCCAACCTTCTGCAGGAAACCTTTCCCAGTCTCCATTATTATTTCCAATTCATCCTGTCTCTAGCTTGTTTATACATAGTTCTTCGCATGTTGTCTCCTCCATTAGATTAGCTCTTTGAGAACAGGGATTATCTTTGACCTTTTTTGTAGCCCTGGTGCTTAGCACAGTACCTGGCACATAGTAGGCAATTAATAAAATTTTAATAACTGACTGATGGATAAATAGGAAAATACCATCTGATAGCTGTCTGTTTTAACTATTCTTGCTAATTAGGGACTATGCTTAGTAGTTTCTATCTGCTAAATGATTACAATTACTGTCAGCACCCTCTAAATTTTGGTGCCTTGGGGAAGAGTCCCCATCACTCTAACCTAGTTATAATTCTGTTTAGAAAACTCCCCTTTCTTCAAGATATCTCACATTTGAGTCATTCTTCTGGCTAGTCAGGCTTTGTGAAGATAATCTCCTTCTTCAAAGGGTGGTAGATAGGGAGCTGTGGGAGGCACTCCATCCAGTGGAGAGAATGCTAGAATTGTCTGTGTTTGAAGGGTGTGTCAATAGGAGGAAGGAGGAGAGGAGTTATTGTGGAAATTCCAATATACTGGCATCTTTCAAAGGGAAAACATATTCTGGGAACCAGAAGGCGCCATCAGCCTTCCTTCCAGTCACCCAGATTTGCAATCAGTCTCTTCCTTGACTCCTCACTCTGCCTCCCCCCACGTAGCCAACCAGGTGTCAAATCTTGCTGTTTTGACCTCTGCAACATCTCTAGAATAATAGTTTCTTGTATGGAGGATAAAGTGAAATAGAAATGAAACAATCCTAGATGGAGACATTACTTTCCAGTCACTCCCTCTTCCCATTTCCTTCCTAGATCTTCAGATGTGAATGGGATGGAATCCTGACTCCACATAACTGCCAAGTGTGGAAAACAATGAGTAGAAGGGATAGATACTACCCATCTCAGATTCATAGACAAAAAAAGGGTGACGGGAGGCAATTGGGAAGACATGAATTAGAAGCAGGGCCAAGAAAGGGGAGAAAGTAGCTGTCTGAGGAGGGGGCAGCTAGGTGAAAAGCTTGGAGTCAGGGAGACTCATCTTCTTGAGTTCAAATCTGGCCTTAGACACTTAGTGGCTGTGTGACCCTGGACAAGTCATTTGACCCTGTCTGCCTCATTCATCAGTCAACTGAGCTAGAGAAGAAAATGGCAAACCACACCAGTGTCCTTGCCAAGAAAACCCCGACTGGAGTCTCAATGACGTGGGCGTGACTGAACTGACCAAATAACAACAAATTGTCTGTTACTCACCTGCCAAAAAGAACTTGTAAAACTTAGCAATCAGTCAGTTAAGCAGCAATCATTTATTAAGCGCCTACTGTGTACCAGGCACCATGCTAAATACTGAGAATGTGAAGACAAACCGAAACAGTCCATACTCTCCAGGAGCACACATTCTAACAAGGGAGACATGTACATGTATAAGTACATTCAGAACATGTGAAAATTACTTCAAGGTAGTTGTGGGAGAGAAAAGTACTAATAGCTAGGGGAAATCCATGGAGGTGGCAGAGAGAAGGTGCCCCTGGAGCTTAGTGGTGAAGGAGGAGACCTGGGATTCTAGAACCCAAAGATAAGGCAGGAGAGCTTTCCAGGGTTGGGTTGACAGATTGCAAAGAGATGGAGATGGGAGATGAAGTATGATACATAAAAAACAAATTAGTCTGCACTGGTCACAGTGTGTGTGGAGGGGAGTAGTGTACGTGGAGGGGAGTAGTGTATGTGGAGGGGAGTAGTGTATGTGGAGGGGAGTAGTGTACTTGGAGGGGAGTAGTGTACAACAGGAATGGGAAGATAAGTGGGAGCTGGATTGTGAGGAGATTTACACGTTAGGCTGAGGATTTTTGTATTTTATTCTAGAAATCACAGGAGAAGTTAGCAAAGATTTTCAATGTGGAGAGTGACATGATTAATCTTTGGTTTAAGAATATCGATTTGGCAGCTACATGGTTGTGGAGGAAATGTGGATGGAAGATCAGAGAAGGGAGAAACTGGAGACAGCGATATCAATCAGAATGGTCAAGGTGAGAGATATTGCGGCCTTGAAGTAGGACCGGGGCTGTGTGATTAAAGTCAAGAGGACAGATGGGAAAGGTGTTGTCTAGGTCAGATCAACCAAGCTTCCAATGGAATGGATGTGGAGATTGAGGGAGCAGAAAGAGTTAATGATCAATTAATCAATTAGACATTTTCTAAGTTCTTATTATATACCAGACTCTGTTTTAGGCTCCAGAGTTACCAATATGAAAGTGAGATCATTCAAGGTTGCAAACCTGGGTGGTGCCCTGCCTCAGCAGAAATGAGGAAGCTTGGAGCAATGATAGGTTGTTTGGGGGTGGGGGGATGCGGAGGAGGGGAAACAGAATGAGTTCCATAGGATGGAACAGTTTAAGGATCTGAGTATTAATATTTAAGACAAGAAAAAAAGGTTGTCTCTTTTTTCAATTTCTTTTCTGTGTTACAAGAGATTTATACTTAGCCAACAGTAGGGGTGAAGCAAGGGGTATTTGTAAGGGAGGAGGAGATGGGATTTGGGGGAGGACTGTAGTTGACATAATAGAAAAGAAGAGAGATTTAATGATTCCACACTCAGAGATGAATTGACCCTATTTCACATTTTATGAGTCTTTTGAAAGGCTTAATGTTTCATGCCATTGACTCTAGCTAATGAGGCTAATGGACTTGGAGATTATGCCTGAAAAGATTGCCTGCTCAAACAGCTTTTCCAGGTTCCCTAAGTTTCTTTTCATGGGGGCCATTTCCTGGCAACAATGCCGTTTGTTTACCCTGAAAACGAGAGGAGACATTCTTACAGCAGATCTCCATGGTGTGCTGGCCAGTCACTGATGAAGTCCAGGCCTCACCTCTCGGGGCAGAATTCTGGATGGTAAAGGCAACAGTGGAGTCCAAGCAAGAGAGACATTCTATTAGAGGCATAAGAAAGCAAAGGATTTATTCCCGTTCTCCTTGTCTTCTGGAACCCATGTTTCATCTGCATTCAAAGGGTAATTGGTAAATCAGAAGAAAGATGTTTCTACCACATTGAAAGCTTTTGTCTGTTGGCTTAAAGGCCTCTGCTTTTGTCCACAGGGAACATTTCCTTCTTTCTTGCTGTTCTTGGAGTCAACTGCACTCTACTAGGAGGAAATGCTTTCATCTCCAAAGTTCTAATATTTATCAATGACTAAGAATATTTGCACCTGGAAATACTCGAGAGTTTTATCATTTTCAAATGTTAAACTTTAAAAAAAATCTTCACAGTGAGTCTGTTCATGTCTCACTGAGCAAACAGAGTTTCTTATGGATAATAATAGAGGCAAGAAAACCAATGAGACAGTGACTAGTGTCACATCATATACCTATGATCCTCAGTTTCCTCACCTGTAAAATAGAAATAATACAGCTAAGTGGGACATTGGATAGAATGCCAAGCCTGGAGTCAGGAAGACATGTGTTAAAATCTGGACTCAGACACTTACTAGCTATGTGACCCTAGGCAAATCACATAACCCTGTTTGCCTCAGTTTCCTCATCCGTAAAATGAACTGGAGAAGGAAATGGGAAACCATTTCATTATCTTTGCCAAGAAGATCCCAAACAGGGTCATGAAAAGTCAGACATGACTGAAATGACTGAACAACAATAACAAAGTAGGGATATTCATAGCACTTGGACACTCATGGGGTCATTATGAGGACTAAATGATCTAACATATATAAAAGTGCTTTGCAAACCTTTCAATGCAATATAAATGCTAGCTATCATCTAAGGGACCTCAGAGGCCATATGGCTCATTCTCACCCCCTCCCCCAAGACCTAGAGGTGGCCAGAATTCCTAGAAGACAAAATCCAAGAAAGGAAGGAACCAGAAAATTCATGACCTCATTGTACAAAATCTGTACCAAAATGCACAAAGTACAGGTAATAAGTAAGTTACCCTTGAGATCCTGACGCAAAGGGGAAAATTTGATCTTACAGGTAGACTGGGTGCCCTTTCCCTGCCTCAGAGGCCTCAAACCTTGCATTCCTTGCTCAGCTATTCAGGGAGATGAGAGAACCAACTCCAGAGGTATCCCTGAAATTTTGTGGGATGGTGTTCATGACAGGAATAGAGGCTCTGAAAGGTACAAACGGTACAAACAGGATAAATCAAGGGGAAGGCACTGTATAATAAGAACATGTACTTTCAGGAGGAAACACAGAAACCAGAATGAGAAAGGATGGTGCGGAGCATTTGGGTGAAGAGCAAAGTCTACATACCACCTAGGCCAAAAGAGGAAACACATGAGCAGTTTAGGAACCGGGTCACAAGCCCAATGCTGAGCAGTGCTTGGCACAAAGTACGTGCTTAAGTAATACTTTTTCTTTCATTCATTCATTCATTCATTCATTCATTCACTCATTTGCTCATTCCATTGTGCAAAGAGGCTATAGTGAGTTCTTGTGATTGCATACAGTTCCTTCTATTTATCTTTCCTTCTAACTTGGTATTGACTTTGACCTTGGCTCTAGCTTGTTGATAATTTGCCCGTACACTGATTCTGAGATGACTCCCATGTTAGCAATCAGCTGTTCCCCATTGGATAAGACAAAATCCATTATTTTTTCCTTTTTTCCTTTTCTTTCCATGATGTAGTTTGGCACTTGCAACATTTAATAAGTTCTGGCCTTCCTCTTGAGGTACTCAGGACAGATGGGGGTGGGTGGTAGGGTGGGGCAAGGGGTGGAGATGGAGGTGACTCTTCTGAATAGACCGTAAGCCTTTGGCCACTTTCATTTCTTCATCCTGAACTCAGTTCAGTCCAATGAACATTTGATCAGTCCGTACAATGAGCCAGGCATCGGTGATACAGACAAAAATGAAAATCATCCCTGCCCTTGAGGAGCTTACATTCTACTGTAAGGTGGGTAGATGACAAGCATTTATTAAGAGCTTACTATGTTCCAATCTAAGAACTGGGAATACAAATACAAGTAAAAAGAAAGACCTGCCCTCAGAGAGCTTATATTCTAACAGGGGAAGATAACACGTAAAAGGCAAGGTGGAGGGAGCATGCGGGCAAAGGCCTTAGAATCAAGACTGAAGCATGTCTGTCCTGGGTCTATCCCCAAAATGGAAGCCTTGAAAAGAACTCATCAGTAGAAGGAGGGGGCCGGCAGACAGAGGAATATTACAGAGGGAGAAGGCCCCAGGGGCTGAGGAAAGTAATCTAAACACATATCAGCCAACAGAAAATATGCATTAAGTGAATGTCATGGGAGGACACTGGGGAGATAAGAAAAGACCTTGTGGAAGAAGGGGTGCTTGATCTGAGCCTTGAAGGGAGCTGGGGATCCTAAGAAGCTGAGGGAAGAAGGTTGAAATCACAGGCTAAAGAAATACAGTTATGAGATGAATGTCAAGTGCTGGGGGAGCAGCAAAGAGGCTGGCATGCCTGGGAAGGGTAGTTGGGGCAAGGGTGTGACAGCAAAACAAATAACCACCAAGAAACCCCAACCCCTGTCCTGAAGAAGCTAATGGTAGCCCTGGCGGCTTGCATTCAACTGACTCCTATTTCCCAATGTATCTCTCAATATCCTGCACTGTGCCCACCTTCTAATGGAAGACAACTGAATATATGTCCGGGGGAGCTTGTTAAGCTCTTTCAAGATGTCTTCTACATTTTTTGCGTAGACATGGGAGACTGCATACACTTATCTTTGCCGTGTCTGCTTGTGAGTGTTTTCTAGGAGTCCTGCAAAGCTTGAATGTCCAAGCGTCCTATGAAATGATGTCACTTGTGGTCTTTGGTTTGCCTTAGCCATCTTAGCTTATACATATACAGGGGAACAGTACCAGCTTGATTTCAAGCCATCCCAGATCCCAAGCATCTAAGGTCAGGGGTGAGGTTTGGGGCTTAGAGATTGGGAGCAGAGTGCTTAAACCATGCAAAGGGGACCTCCAGTGGGTGTCTCGTCCCCTGTCATCTCGGAATAGGATTCCAAAATGGATATGGAACATGAGCTCAGCCTGGTTCACAGGGACCTATTCACCACGTTATTCTTTCTCTGCAACAAGTGCCCTAGCCATCTGAGAGTCAGAGGCAGTGAGGACCTGCACTGACTTCAGGCTCAATGATTGCAGGCTCCTAGACAATGACTGATCCTAAAGACTGGTCTTTTCTCTTTCAGTGGAAGGCAATTACCACTTCCCACTCTCTTTATTAACATATTTTAGAGTCAACATTTGCTGAAGTGAAAATCATCTCTGTCTTCTCTCAATCTTTTCTCCTCTCTCTTTTCTCTCTCTCTCTCCCCTCTCTTTTTCTCTCTCTTCTCTCTTTTCTCTCTCCTGTTCTCTTCTCTCTCTCCTCTTCTCTTCTCTGTCTGGATGGATGACTCTCTCTCTGTCTCTGTCTCACTCCCTCCCTCTTTCTGTCTACCTGTCAATCTGTCTCTTATCTCTCCTCATTCTCTTGTCCCCATACTCCCTTTCCCTTCCATGATCCATGCCATTTTATGCTCCATTATACCCCGTTGCCCCTTGGTCTATTGCTAACAAACTCTCCCATTATCCTACATCTCTTCCCTTCAAATTGTTTTTATCTTCTTGGGATACTGGAAACCCTAAAAGAAGGTTTATCCCTGGCTACTCTCTCTAACTGGGTGCTCCTTCCTATATGCTCACTGAAGTTCTGGGAAAAAAATATCAGTCCTATGTCTTGCGCCTCACTCATATCCAGACTGTCCCTTTGCCCATCTATCCATTTTTATCTCCAGTCCATAGGAGCCCAGGTTTAGAACTGAAAGGATCCTTATAGATCATCTAGCATAACTCTCTCATTTTACAAATGAGGGAACTGAAGCCCAGAGAGATTAAGAGATTTACACAGAAAATAAATATCTGAGGTAGGATTCGAACCCAGGTCTTCTTGATTCCAAGTCCAACACTCTATTTCCTACACCATGTTGCCTTCCATCTCCTTGTTGCCATCATAAACCAGCCTTTAGATTATGGACACCCATAGAGTGTCCATTAGTGACGCTATCTTAAAACTATCCTTCAATTCAGCAAAAATAAGCAGCCACGTACATTTCTCAGAATTTGGTCTCATACCATGCCAAAAAAAAGTTGTTTTTTTTTTTTTGAAAGGTTTATCCTGCTACACTTGCTAGGCCAACAATTCACCTCGCTCTGCTTGCAAGGCCAACCACAGAGCAAAACAAATTGCCCTGCTTCATTTGCAAGCTCAGCTGGAGACAAAAACAAGTTGTTTGTCTAAGAGTGTTAAAGTTCCCTATATGCTTGGCTTGGGGAGAATTCTTTTTTCTGCGTTCCCTTGTAGCTATGTGTGCCTCAAAGAAAACTCTTGACATGGATCCAAGTTGTGAACCGTGGTTCTTGCCATGACAGTTTCTAGTTCTTGCCATGACAAGCTCATTCATTCTCCCTGCTCTCTCACGGCCTTCCTCTCCAACCCTACGCCAGTCCACCAATCTGAAAAATTAATATACACATTGAAGTCCCCTTGAACACTCTGGTCTCCGAATTCATCAGCTTCCTAAACAATCTTGATTTCCATCTTCTCTCTATATTAGCCACACACAAAGATGATCATGCCCTTGATATGACAATTACCCATAATTATTATCTTAATTTTTTTATACATCTTGTAGATGCTCATTGTATTCCCCCTAATCTGTACTTGCACTAGAGATTTTGGGTACACAGAATGATATTTGATACTTACTCTTAGGGTTATAGGAATAATCCTGAGGGAATATGTATTTCACCACTCTAGCTTCTAAGCCCCCACTGATGTGTTCCTCATTGACAATCAACAGTTGACTGCATTAGCTTTCAGAAAAGGTATTTATTAAGAAAGCATAGTAAGAATTGTTGGTACAAAAACATTTTCCCCAAAACTCGGGGCAGATTCTTCCACAAATACATACAATATCCATGGGTAGAATGAGTCAAAACCTGATGTGTAATGGTAGTGAGGCACCTGTATAGAGAATATAAAAGGGTAATTCAAAATTCCTTCAATGGAAGTACTTTTCTCCCTTTGTAGCATCATTGTGAAGTTCCATTAAGCTCTCTACCTGGGCTCTGAAGTCACTGGCTTTCTAGAGTACAGCATTTCTCTCAGCAAAGAAGGGCCTCTTGTCCTTAAGTTACTTTTCTTTGGTTGGCTCCATGTCTATTTGCCCTCAGTATGTTTCTCTGCTCTCATTGTAGATTCATCTGCATTTATCCATTGACCCTCTAACAGATGCTACAATTACTGCTGCCATTCAACTTTTAACTCTAATAGGACCTTTGGAAGACTTGCATTCACAGGACACATGCTTGGACACTTCAGTCATGGAATATCCATTCACCTAAGATCAGGAAAGAAGAAACACAGAGACAATGACAGCCATATGCTCATACCACCGTGGTCAGGTAGAAGACAGGGCAGATACCTTCTCCACCCCCACCCCTACCCCCGATTCTCAGGGAGGAAATTTTAAGGAGTCTTCCCTCACCTGAAGCCACAAAGGAAAGAGAATGAAGAAGAGGTGAGCCACCCCTTTTGCATACCCGCTGATCCAGCTCAGCAACCCTGAGTCATCAGTTAGTTCTACCAGCTTCTACCAATAATTAGACGATTCTTAGAGTGCAGGACTTGGAAGAACTGAGTTCAAATCCTACCTCAAGCACTCTTTAGCTGGGTGACCCAAAGCAAGTCACTTAACTTTTCAGCCTCAGTTTCCTCATCTGTGAAATGGGGATTATAAAGCACCTACTTCCCAGGGTCTTTCTGAAGATCAAATGGGTTAGTATATGTAAAATGCTTTCAAACCTTAAAGTGTCATAGAAATGTCATCATGATCATCATCTTCATCATCATCATCATCATCACCACATAGTACAAACCCCTTCATGTCTGGAATTAGGCTCACCCTCAAGCTTCCATATTATCATGTGGATTGAAACCAGGCAGGGAATGTCTGTATATTCTCCAAGGCCTGGGTCACACAGGTCAGTCCACTCCCATTATATTCTATGCCTATATGTTGTCTCCCTCTTTAGAATGTAAATTCCTGACATCAGGGACTGTTGACTTTTGTCTTTGGGTCTCCAGAGCTTAGCATCTCAATTGATTGGATAATTCTACCTCCCTCATCCAGAACTCTGAAATTCCCATTTTCCTGAGAGGCACCTTCTTTCTTTCAATCTCCCCTTCTGACTCACCCATGGTAGCCTGTTGTTGGTCTTCCTGGTGGCCTCCAGGCCCTCCACTCCTCCCTTGTGATAGTACAATACATGCTTCCTGAGTCTCTTTTTCCTTTCCACCACAGTCTGAATGTTCTGGGTGACAAGTTCAATGATACACAATCAGCTCTCTTAGAATTGCTCATCCCCTTGTCCTATCACCAGTCACATCTTGTCAACTCCCACCCTCAGGTTACTGCCATCATCATCATCATCTGCCTTTTCTGTTCCTGCTCACTGCTGGCTGAACACTCTCAGAGAAGTCATACAACAATGGAATCACTCCAAATTTTTGTTATCTAATTTCAGCTGGGCCCTCACTGCTGTACAGCAATCCTTTTATTCTCCCTGGTTTTCATCATCTATCATACTCTCCTCAGTTGCTTAAACCAATAAGCATTTATTAAGCTCCTTTTTACTACACAAAAGGGTCTGTGTTCAGCTCTGGAACTCAAGAAACAAAGTGAAAATCAGTCTCTGAGCTCTGTCAGTTACTATCTATGACCTTGGGAAAGGCACTTAACCTCTCGAGGCCTTTCTGTGACTGTAGATCTATGATTTTATGAAGCTATGGACACCAATTTCTCTAACATCAAGAAAACATGGTTTTTAGACTCATCCAAAGCTACCTGGCCATTTGGTCTCTCAGAGGAAGTGAAAGTTTCACTGTGCTCTGTCCTTGTCAGATCATGTATGGAGTGCCGTGTTTGGTTCTGGGTGCCACAGCTTAGGAAGAGCATTCATAAACTCTAGAGACACCCACTAAGCTGCCACCAAGAAAAGGCTAGGGCTGGGTATTGGCACTTTGATTCTAAATGAGTCCCAGCCCCGGAAGACTGTTTCTTCTAAACTGTGCCTACCTGCTGAGTCACTATCCAAGCAATGATAAAAACAAAACAAAAAAACAACATTCATTTCTCTTGTTCACTGTACAACTTTGAGCCACAGAAATTAATTACATCACCTGTAAAAATCAACTCCCCTGTTTTGCATCCCAAAGGTCAAAGCTCCATCTGAGGAATGACTTTAGTGCTCCCAAACACAAGGTTTGGCATATAAATATTTATCACCCGATAGACAGGGAGCCATTGTGCTCTGTTTGTTTACATGATCAGGCAGTTACCTGGGGCGAGGAGGCCACTGTCTGCTTCCTGTCCCAATTTCTCTTGCTCAAGACCTTGGAGGAGACTTGTTGATATGACAGAGTGTTCTGTCCCAGTACTTTTTTTTCTGAGAATCAAAACACAGGGATGCTAGGCAAACAGCCCCTGGGCACACAGTCTGCAAACTAGCTGATATGGGGAGAGTGGAGATTTCCAGGTGTTGCTTGGAAAGATTAAACATTGGTTATAGGGAAAAAATAACCATCTCAGAATTGAATGGTTGAGAGAAGCAGAAAGCCCACTTTTTTTTCCTAAGCTGGCAAATTGGCCCTTGCTTTAGTTGGCATTTCAAGTTCCCTTGTTTTCTGGGTACTAAATGTTTTGGCTAGTTTGAGACAGTACAAATGAAAGAACAGGTAAGAATCATTGCAAATAGGATTTACATAGAGTTAAACTTGTTCTTTGGAATGATTGCATCGCAACTTGTCTGAAAAAGGTCTTAGTGGATGTTGTACAACTTCATTGTGAGTCGGTGCTGTGATAGAACAACCATAGAAAGTAACATAGTCTTAGGCTGAATCAAAATCATAGATTTAGACCTGGAGGGGACTTAGGTGACTTGATCCAAAGCTCCCATTTGACAGATGAAGAAACTAAGGCCCAGAGGGGCTAAGTGACTTGCCCATGCTTGCAGACATAGTAAGAGCTGGATTTGAACCAAGGTTCTCTGCCTATAGGAATAAGAAGGAGGGAGTTCCATCATGCTCTGCCCTGGTCAGAGCATACATGGAGTGTTGTGTTAAGTTCTGGGTGCCACCATTTAGGAAGGATATTTACTTGAGAGCATCCAGAGGAAAATAATCACTAAGGTTCCTCCTAGCTTTAAATCTATGATCCTATGAATCAAGATGGTGAAGGGCTTTGAGTCCATCATATGTGAAGATTGGCTAAATGATCCATGAGGTGTTTATTCTGGAGAGGAGAAGACTTGGGAGGAAATCTTCTTCTTCTTCTTCTCCTTCTCCTTCTCCTCCTCCTCCTCCTTCTTCTTCTTCTTCTCCTTCTCCATCTCCTTCTCCTTCTCCTTCTCTTTCTTCTTCTTCTTCTTCTTCTTCTTCTTCTTCTTCTTCTTCTTCTT